>NC_134039.1:20419549-20722549 GCF_965140245.1 Athene noctua
GATAAAAAGCCTTCCAGTAAGAAAAGGGCTCTGTGATGTTATGAATTACCTGGCAGTTCTTTCTGCACAATCTTATGTGGATCACAATCAACTAGTGAAGTAATAATGCAGGGGATCTTTCTTCCACTGAAGCTATAGGGAGTGTTGCCATTTTTTCAGAAGAAATAGAATCAGACCCAAATCCTTAATTTTTGCATTACTCAATCTCTGCACTACTCAGTCTCTGCACTGGTTGGCCTACACTTGGATTTGGAATTCAAGGACCCTGTCCTGAAATCTGAGGCATAAGACAAGCCATATGGGAACCAATGTGAGCAAAGCTCAGCCTGTTTGTGATTACTAGATTTTGATCTGTCCCCTCTCAAGAGCTACATTGTGTTTGATGGATGAGGCTCTAATTGAATTTAAGCAAATAAATTGCAGGTTACAAAGCAAACTCAAACGTTGCTATGCATTTTGATGCCTCCATATTCCTATCTTATGGAGACAAAAATGAAATAAGACACAGACAATCCATCTTTTTATATCTACACTCTGCTCTTTATAGGGAAGTATGACATGTTTTTTATTACAATTGTATGTTTATTGGGAGAGAGGTAGAGCATTAAACCTCAGATATTTCATTTTCCTTATATCTCATATTCATGAGAAAAGAAAGAGGGCAGGCAGAAAGAAAAATATATAACTGCAAAAAAAAAATTTCGTCTGTTTTGCCAGAATTTATAGAAGTTTCTGGTTTTTCTTTTTCTTCTAGGGTTTTGAACTACACTTCTCTGGTGGAGGGGGGGAACAATCAACCATATGGCTTCTCCCAAGCCTCCAGAATTCTTGAGTCAAGCATCTAAAATCAAGACATATCTTTAATAATCATAAAGTGTTGATAAAAAAGATGCTGACATTTTTATTTGGGTTTAGGGTCTGTAGATTTCATGTTTCCTAGCAGAAATGTCAGAGGGAAAGGCTTTTTTCTTCTAATGACATGGATTTGGTGCATTCACAAAACTACAGCCAATTAAGCTTTTAAGGAATATATCAAATGTCATTACCACAATACTAAAATCACTAGATTGACCAGAATTATTTTATAAACTGTATTTTTATTGTTAATTCTGCTGAATTTTAATTTAAAAAATTTTAGTCCCAGTTCCTGTTTTTAAGGACAGAAGGGCTCAGTTCATCTGTCTGACCTGTTTAGAGAATGTGTAGGTCATCTGAAATTCTGCATTTGCATATCTGGGAAAAAATCCTTATCATTTCAGCACATACTTGCTTAGATCTGATTGCATAATTTTTTCATTAGCTGAGGGAAGTAATTAATAATGCTGATGACAATTTTTGGTTACACAGCTCTTGCCACAGACCTCAAGATTTTGTACCAGCATTAATGAACCTGGAGAGACAAGCTTCACTGTACAGAAGGAGCAGCCAAAGCTCAGCTGATACTGAAAAACCTCACAGTTATATCCTAAAACTTGGATAAGTTGTGTTTCTATTAAAACCCAAAATCATAGACTTTAAAAGATGGTACCATCTGACCCTGGGAGATCAGAAATGAAAATAGCAATAGATGCTTATAAAATAACTGTGTGTGTGTGTAAATATATAATTTTAAATACATTTTACATGACTCTCATGAGTTTTGGGTGGAAGAACATGACTCGCTATTTCTGCTCACACTATACCGGCGAAGCTGAAGAGGCCCACTCATGCTGGGAAGTTGAATCCAGTGCCCATGGAAGTAGGGCTACAGCGGGACCCAAGAATCCAAGTTCCCAGCGTGGTGCTCTAACCATTACAGTGCCTTGTAGAGAAATGGAACAGTGTCTCTGAATTTGATTTCACACAGAGTCATGGTGTGGGCCTGGGAGTTACAATTGAGACAGTTATGGCACAACTGAAAGCCTGTGTATATAGTCATGAACGCAGCTAGACTGAATAAGCTTTTCTTTCCTAAGGAAGGTGCCCACGGGATAGTTTCATTTCCATACAGTTTTCAGATAAACATGTGTAATGTCCAAGTTCATAATTGCTTAAGTCAGTGACAGATGTGGCAGATCTACAGCTGCATTACTTGAAGCTATAGTTTTGCCTCAAGGCACTCCAAACCCTGGGGTAACATCAGCATTTGAAGCACACATCCTACCAAACCAGAGAGGACCTTCCCTGAACTTGTAACAAGTACAGTCAAGAAAGGCTAATAATAATTAAAAGGTAGACTAAATCCTACCTTTATGGTGATCATTAGTCAGCCAGTGGTGGATTTAATACTGAGGTGGTCACAACTGTTTGCACAGATATGCCGGTGCAAGGAGAAGCCATCTACCACAGCGGACCTTATTCAGCCTTCCTGGAGTGCACAGAAAGATGGTTGAGTGCCCTCTGATGAACTTTGACACTGAGCAAGCAGTCTAACAGCTGCTGTCAAATGCTGAATAAAAATCTGCCTAGAAAAAGCAATTAATCCCACAAAGCTCATCAGGTGGAGTCTAATGGCTTCTTAGCAGTTTGCTAGAACACTACACGATAGTATAAGGCAAAGTGAGAACATAAATACAACCAAAAAACCACATTCCTTAGAAAGGCAGGGTTCAACTACTTGGGTTGAATTTTGCCCAATCTCTGTGCACACTGCAGAAGTCACTGCGGAGCAATAGATGAGATATGGAGAGAACAGAATATAAATGGTGTGCCAGTCAGCGCACACTTTTAAAGCAATTTTGGAACCTTTATTATTATCGACTCCTGGGATAATATTATATTTTAATTGTCTCATACATTATGTCCCACTCCTGATTTCATCACCTTTGTTTAGGATCTTGCCTCAAAGACCTATGAACCTCCTGTGAGATGTTTCTTCTTCTCAGACAGCTTTAAGTAAATTGAAGGAGTCGAGGACAATGGCTCCACACTCTAACTCACCAAAATATTCCAAACACTATGGGCCATACTGCATATATAACTACAAAGTGAAAAGCATCTTATACAATTTACAGCATATTGATGTTCTTGTGTGCCATTCTCCTTCCTCCACCATGTGAGGAGTTTAAAATTGATTCTTCTAAATACTATTTTGCATCACTATCTTATTAAAATCTCTTAGGGTTACTCACCTTGGAAGTTCACTGCAGATGCATGTATTCAGAAACAAATATTTTCCCCTTTTACTAAATAAATAAGCAAAGCTTTAGTCTGTGGTTTTCAGACAGTACTGATGGATGTCCTTCCAGAGGTCTGAAAAAGCTTTTGTACTCCAAAATAATCCTGTCTGGTAAAAAGGGGATGAGAGATTCTAGAGGACATCCACCACATGCATATTATTCCAGGGAGAAACAGTTCAAAGATGTGTTTTTTAACCCAAGTGTTTATGAAAGTTCACAGTGTTTGGCACCCTGTCTCTCACTGATGCAGCAATTAGGAGATAGCCTCGTCAGCTGTGTGACACACATCTTGGGAAGATACTGGAACAGAAATGGCTGGGGCATGGAAAAGGTACTCAGGAAAACTCCTGGATGGAGGTCACTGCCTCTCCCATGACTTGGATGGTGGCGGGGTCTCTGAGAGCACCACCCTGTAACAGCCATACTACCATCAGCTGCTTCGTTTTTTTTCAGCTGTAACTGAAGAAGCGACACCAGGACAGAGAAGATCCCACAGCATGCTCCACCCCTGTGTCTCTTGGGCATCAGGTTGCCTTCAGGCAAGTGATGTTTTGCTTTCACTGGGTGGCTGTTTGCCAAACTTCCCTTCTCCTTCCACTTCTCCCCAGAAGTGTCCCTCCCTCCTCCCCAGCCCTGTGCACCTAACTGTAGCCTCCTGGCCTGGGAAGCATGGTTCTGCCATGGCTGTGGACAGTCCATAGGCTTTGTACTAACCTGGCAACACCCCAGGACACATCAGGCTTTGTCTGGACTTGTTCTGGCCCTCCTGGAGCAGTGTTTTATCTTGTTTAACTGTAGTATCAATTTTCTAATGTCCAGGTGGCTATTGCCTAATTTACTTAACTTTTGATTAGCTCTAGAGCTGAGCAAAATCATATGGCAGAATCATATGGTATAACCATATGGCATAATAATTTTTATACAGATAATAGTAACAAGCTATTAGTCTGTGTATTATGATATATTTATAACCTTAGTATAATGATGTAGGAGGACAGCAGAAGCCTCCAAAGTGGGGACACAGGATGCAGCCCAGAGAAGTACAGGCACAGGATGATGCTGGAGACTTCAGGGTGATAAACCATCCACCCACAGTGAACAAACTGGGGTCAGACACAGCCCCGGGAGAGCCAGGCAGGGCCATGGGGATGAGGTTTTAGGCCTGTGTTTTGGGCTTGGCTCTGGGGATCCATGGCTGGGCAGGGAAAGGCTATGGGGAGCTGGAGACCAGCCCTGCTCTTCCAGACCTTTCTCTGGAACAGGGACCCTGAGAGAGCTGAAATTGGATCTTGGACTGTAGGCTGGGCAGGGACAGCAAGGGCTGGTGGTGCTCCCAGGGGCATGACAATGGGACACTGATGCCTTCTTGCAAACCCACCACTTGCTTTGTTTGTCAGGAAGACTCATGCCATTGCCCCTGGAACACAGAGAGGCTGTGGAATGAAACATAACACCAAAGAATGAGGAGTAGATTATGAGGCTTGTTTCCTTGTATAGCAATTTTTAACCATTTTATTAATAGGATTTATTTTATATTAATTAGATCATTTGGACTGTGAATATTTGTGTATTGTAATTGTACTACTACTAATTAACTGTGTTGTATATTAGGTAGCATGCTAGGATTATAAACAGACTAAAAAAATCTTGGCTTCTTTGTTGCCACTTTGCCAATAGCAAGATTTTGCACATAAACCCCTCTCCATCAGTCCTCCCCTTCTTCCCTGTTCTTCCTTTCATTTTTATTGTGATGCTCCAAAACTTTTCCCATCCCTTTACAAGTAAGTGCACTCATCAACACCCACTGACACAGTGATGGGTCAAAAGCCTTTTTGTCCCTTCTAGTGACAGTAAGATGACAGGCATTTGTCCCCTCTGGTGCCAGGCGTCCAAAAAAACAGAGGTGTGTTTTTCGAGACTGACAGACCCTGACCTCGATATTCCCATCACTGGCATGTCATGATCATGAGAGTTGCAGAGCTGACTCCCCCACATCTCACTATGAAGTCAGGCAGCACCAGGGCCTCTTCCTCCCTCCATGACCCTATACAAGAGACACAAGGGGGTGATGAGGGGAAGGGGCACAGAGTGAGGAAAAGCCATCATGCCAGGCATGTCAGCAGAAATGTTCCCATGCAGCGGCTTAGTATCATGGTCCATCCCCACCTCCGCACCCAGCCACCAAGGAAAGTAGGAGAAACCTGAGCTGCCTTCCCTCCTGACCCTTCACATGGGTGCTTTTCAATGAGCTGAAGGAAGAAATTGAGCTTACACACAATGATAATCACCCTATTTGTTTACAGAAACATTTTCCCACATCTTTTGTGGTTTCAGTTTTTAAAAGGGTAAGATTTTCAAGGCTGGGACTTGTCCTCATATATATGTATATACAGTGCCTAGCACAGCCAGGGCTCCGTGCTGAGAAAAGTCTCTGTATCCTACCAAAACAGGCAAAATAGTAACAAAAATAATGTCAGTCCTTCCTCTTTACACAAGCCTATGTTAAAAGAATAAGCAAGTACTTGGCCTAGAGGATAATTTCTTCTTCCTCTGGAGTGGCGTCAGCCAGCAGAATTCACCACTCCAAAGGGCAAAGACACCCAGACTCCTGTTGAATATAAAAAAGGGGGGTTGAATGGTCTCAATCAGGCGATGCCTGTGGCTGGTGCAGCTGTATGGAGACAAAAGGAAAAGCTGAGAGGGACTGAAACTCTTATAATGTGACACGGATGACTGAACCCCTAGAATGAACAAAGGATTGGGAACACACTCGTGATACAGATATTTCTGGACTATAAGAAAAATAGGAAGAGAAGGAATTGAGTTAATCCCAAAGTAAAATACACAAACAAACAGTTACTGGAAATAACTGAACAGATCATCTGGAAAACTCCCTGGGGCGACCCTAAGACCTTTCAGATTCACAACCATAAGACAGCAGTGCATGCCAGAAATGTACACAGCAAGGCACTGCTAACCTACCTGGTCTAACAGAAACCTACTTTAAGGATTTGTAACCCACAAAGTATTTGTGGATTTGTGGGATCTGAAAAAAAATATTGCAGGTTTACAACTGTTTTTTCCTTACATTTAAAACTTGTGGGGTGTATATTTTTTTGATGGAGGTAAGGAAAGTGAACCTTGGATGTCTGGAACATCCCTCCTTCTCAGGCTGAAAACAAAAGCAAAGCTAACATAAATGAGATGGTCAATGGGATTTCCACCCTAAAACCCCAAATCTCTTTTGAAAATACAAATGCTTTAAACATTAAAAATGCTTTAAACTTCAGATCCTTTTCGTCTTTATTGCAGAGTTAAACATTCCTATTTGTTTTGATAACAGTTGTACAAATTATTTTGCTCCCTTCTTTTTAAGCATTGTACAAGCTGCAGGAAATGGCAATAATTTTGTTGTAACACTGCTTCTACTGTTCCTTCAGAATAGAGGCTCCATGACACTTTAAAATCATGCTGTATCTGCATTAAAAAAGAAGCTCTCTTTCAAAGGTGTATTATATGCAGGCCATAGCCAAATGGAATAAGGCTAAAAATAAGCATATCTCAGATTTTTTTTTGTTTCAAATCAACACAGACTTTTACAATGTTTTCTGTAAAAGAAAGTGCAGGTCCGTCACAAGGGAGGGTGAGTAGGCAGGCACTGGTTTTGTACATGTACCTGCAGGAGAGGCTGCCCTCCCCTAGCAAGACACTGTGGCCAGCTTTGCATTTCTCTTTTGTTCTCTCCTCCAAATTCTACCCTGCCCTCTGGAGAAAGTGAATTGCGACATGGAGGAGAGTGAGACACTGTGAAGATTTATTTAGGTGTAATTACAAAACACCCTGAGATCCCGAGATGAGAATTGTGATAAAACTGAATCCAAAGTCCACTGAACCCAAAAGGATTTTTTCAATTTATGGGACATTGCAGCAGGCCCATACATACTGCAGAATTACTACTGAACTTTACAGAGCAAATGACTGTTGCAACAGATAAATCAGGATGCACCTAGTACTATGAAACTAGAATTATTTTTCCTTTCATGAGACTTTGCTCTGTATTATTCCAAAGAGGTATTCTTGTTATCCTCATCTAAGTTATAGGCTGTTAAATTTTCAGCACAAAGACTACAACAAATGAAAACAAATCAGAAACAATGGCTTGAGCTTCCCTGTCTGTAAGAACAGGGCAAATAGCAAAGACTGCTTTTCAGTGCTGAGTTGAACATAACATATATAACATCTGACAGCAGCCCCAATCAAATCACTGAGAGACAATACTCCCCCAGTGTCAAGCTCTGTGTGCTGAGAGCAATTTTCAATTAACTTTCCTCATTTAAAGGTGCTAGAGCAGTTTTGAACGAATCCAAAAGCTTAGTGGTAAGTGAAAAATTCTCTTGTGAGATTTTCTCAGAAAGAGCAGGGAGAGACAGTTTGATAGCTTATTTCTTTAGTGGAGAGACAAACAGACATGTTACATTGCCCAGTCTTGTCAGCAGTCTCCATTCACTCACAATCGAACACACACAACCAATTAGGTTGTCCTAACAGGGACACGGGAGTTTTCATGCAACTTCCCATGCGGTTCCTTGAGGAGCTACTGGTCAAGAAAGTAGAAGGTTTTAAAGAAATTTTAGTGTTTATGGGTGAATCTTTTCAATACAGGGTTAACTCCTGTTGGACACTGACATGACCAGCACTGGCATATAATCCAGCATGTGGGCTGAGTGAATTTTCCCATTTCAAGCAGATACAAACTTCTCCAGTCAAGACTGTGGGCTGTTTTCTCCAGACAGCAGTTTGTTCAGCGCAGTGACTCTAGCTAATGGCCACTCATGGTCGAATTTAAGATTTGATGGACCTGATTCTTGTTTGCTCTGCTACAGCAGTGTAGTTTAACCATTTCATTTACTTACTTGCATTATTTATTTATTTATTTACATTTACTTGAAAGCCCTGTAGAACTGCAAGAATGTAAAAGTGGCTTTAATATAAATGAGAACCGGAAAATGAGAGGTTCAGATAATAATTCAGTTTGGAAGGGACCTCTAAAGGTCACCTAGTACACCCTACTGCTCAAAGCAAGGCTAACTTCTAAGTTAGCTCAGGTTGCTCAGGGATTCATACAGTTGAGTTTTGAGTATCTCCAATAAACGAAAATTCCACAACCTATCTGTGTCTGTGTCCCAACTTCATGGTGACTTTCTTTCCTTTCATCGACTTGGAATTTCCTATGTTCCAACCTGTGCCTAACACTTCTCATCTTTCCCTTGTGCACATCTGAGCTATGTCTGACCCTGTCTTCTCCACACACTTTTGTTAAGTAGTTACTGACAGCAATAAGATCTCCCCTAAACTTTCTTAAGGCTGAAGAAATCCAGCTTTCTCAGACTCTCTTTGTACATCACATAAACCCAAATAAACCATCTTAATGCTCTAGACATGGCTTCACAAGTACTACTGGAGAAGCAGAATCACTTCTTGTGATGTGTAGCTACCTTCTTGTTGTTACTGCCTAGTATGTTCTCAGCCTTCATTTCCCTGAGGCACACTACTGATGCATGCTCAAACCTGGCTGTCTACCAGGACCCCCAAATCCTTTACGGCAAAGCTGCTCTCTGGCCCAGTCAGTCCCCAGCTTTGTCCCCTGTTCTATAGCCCTATTTCATGTTTGGTCATATTTTTCAAGCGTTTGTACATTAAATTCAGATTGTACTGAATGTACATTTGTACATTAAATTCAGCTGTTGTTTTGCATTTTGCATTTGATTTTAAGCAATCTGGGGTGGGGTCGATGTGTGTCCATTGCTTCAGTCTAGCTGCTATGTAAACCCTGGTTTGAGTGCTTTTAAGCACTTTTACAAAATAATAAGAGTAATGTCTGCAAAATCTGGGAGTGAGTAAAAGAAAAATAACAAGCAAAAGAAAATACATGATACACTCTTGTTAACAATACATTATGATTATTTCTTATATGGGCTATTATTATAGTAACCCTATAATCCTAATAAAGAGCCCAACAGTGTAACAAACCAGTTCATAAAAATCTTCAGGACCTAAAAGGATTCATATCAGCGTAAGCTGTTTTGGACTCGGGTTTCACAAACTGTTGCATCCATTTAACTGTAACCCTTCCAGCTCTCCTATCTTCTTTACTTAAAATACACATCCAAGACGTAGTTAACATATTGATGTAAAATGCAGATATGGTGAATTCACTTCCATGTCCAACCTATCTCTCCCTCATCCATAAGCTGCTTTTTAAAGACCACCACACTGATTTGAGGGGCCTTCTTCCTGAACATTCTACTGTCCACCAGACTACTCTTTCTTCAGATGCCAACAGCTTTATGACCCAAACTTTCTTTTGCAGTTCAAAAATAAATCCCAAAGTTTGAAATCTCTTTTCTTTTTCACATCATCAGATTTCTGAACTCTGATGGCTATGAAATCTGGCTTTCTATACATCCCTGTTCAACACAAAAGTTTCTGTTGACAAGTTAGGGTATGTTGCTAGATTGCATAATTGTAATGTAGGACTTCTGTGCAGAGGCATGGTACTGTTACTGTCTTTTTATGGAATATGAAAGAATTAAATGCATAGTTTAGAATGAGCTTGATTCTCTGGGTATGAATAAAATTCTTTTGCTGCCTGACATAGGAACAGAGTATTGTTCAAAGCATGTTTATCCTCGTGAAAATATATTAATTTTTCTGAGTAACAGCAATAACTGAAAGAAGGTCTCCTTAGTAATAGGTACATTTTTCAACAGAAAGGCTTTTCTTTTACCAATATCTTTTCATGAAGTTTTATTTTCATTCTAGGAAGATTTCATTGCTGCTATTAAGACTTTATGGGCTAAGGTTGGAGTAAAGTAAGAGAATCCAGTTAATTGATGGCAAGATTGAAGTTTTTGACTGTGGATGTCACAATACATTGGAAATAAGGCTCATGGTCCCCCATCATCATTTGTCAGCACGTGATTTGTTATGTTTTTTATCTTCATTGATATATTTAATTGAGTTTACAATATTATATTGACCTTATCCTTGTTCTAGTCATCCATTTCTATCCTTAAGATATTAAGGATATTAAATCCTGAGAGTTATTGCAGTAGACCTTTCTCTTCAGTGGATTTATTATTTTATGCTAGAGGAATGTGATTTGTAATGACCTGCATTTTAAATTATTTCTCACTTGTAGGCAGTTTTGACTATATAGTAATACAAATGAGGTACAGGTCTTCTTCTGGGTCCCAGGAGGAGAGCAATAAACTTTAACAGGTAACTACTTATAGTATTACTGTTTGCATTAACTTAAATTGTGGGAATATGCCAGAGAAATTGCACTTGATTTCTCATTAAATTGCCTAAATTTTAGTATGCTTTATTTCACCTTGTGGGGCTCATTCTTGGGTTTGGGTCTGTTTTGTTTTGTTTGGAGCTCTGTATTGATATTTGGAAACAGAAAAAGTTGGCTCTTGGGTATATTTTTATAGGTCATGATGGGGTAATTTAGAATTGCCTTTTCTACCACTGAGTCATCTTTTGGACTTATATGAAAATCCGCAGATATCTTCTTCTTTCTACCAACAGCCAACACTTTGTTTGCCCAAGGGTTGTTTTAGCATCCTGTGGATTCCAGGCCTGTGTTGTCACAGCTGCATTTATTACAACGGGAAGTTTGTAATAAAGTTAGAGATATAAAACAGAAAATAATTTATTCAGTCTTACAAAGTTATAAAGCCAGAAAGTATTGAGCTTCTAAACTGAAATATCATCTGTACTTCTAGGGCATTAAAAGCACACAGCAGTGCAGTGTAGAGGAATCTGGACACTGAGCAGTCTAGAAGATGCTCTCATATACAGAAGCTCAGCTGTTTTTATTTGTCAAAGCCACGTTCTTCACTTCCAATATTATATAGATACTGTATAGTTGCTCGTATGGCCACTATACTGAGGCTTGTGTAGTTGCCTGTCATATCTATCTATTTTAGCATTACAGCTTCTGGACAGGAGATTTCTCTTCCAGTCTCTTTAAGTGCTTTTTGGGCATCTTTAAACAAGTGGATCAGAGTGAGAGCAGTACCTCCGCAGCAGAGTCCTTTCAGCATCAGAAGGTTTTCCTGACTGCTTACATACTACCCTGTGCAGCAGGGAGCCCTGAAAATATGATACAAAAGCAAAAAACACACACACTAGTATTATGCACTCACAAATCAAGATTTACTTTTCCATTTTAGAAATAATGGACATATTTCAGTGATAGTGCTCTTTCCAATTGGTTCTTTATGGAACTTTATATGCACAGAAGGGACATTCGTATTAGCTATCAGTGGGTATCAGTATATAGATATTTCTCACTAGATCACTTTCTCAAAGATATGAACATTTAAACCCAAGCTCACTCAAGACCACAGCCCAGACCATAACCCTCACAGCACTGAGGATGAAGTGGCCAAAATAATAAAGATGTAACTAGTAAGTTCAGAACCTTTGTGTTTTGCAATTGTCTGGTACATTGGAAATTCCCAGTTAATTTTGAAAACCTCCTAATGTATATTCAATATTTAAGTCCTACATAAGACAGGGAGAAAATTTTTGTAGCTGCAAAAGGACAGACAAGACATTGTAGGTCAGAACCAAAACAAAACCCAGCGCTCTCCTACAACTGCCACCACCATCTTCTACCCAATTCTGGAACCACATGGCTATTTAGAGGAACAAATCTTTATGCATCCTTGACCTTAGTCATTACCACTTTGGGATCTGTAATAGTTCCTCCTTATCAATTTAGTACAGCTTAACCCCTGTGTCCCCAGACCGACCTTCAGCTCTTGCTGAGTACAGCAGTTAGGCATCTGGAGAATAGGCAGCTTAATGATAGGGGGTGGGGGCATCTTCCTAGGGTTTGAACAGTTGTAAATGTTAAGAAAGCAGAGAAATAAACAGAAGACATGAACACCTGATATTGCAGAAAGGCCTATTTGTCTTTAATACACCAGAAAAATAGCTGAATTACCGAACAGCCATGTGAAAAACATGAAGTTAGCTTGCAGAGCTGACCTTGGCAACAAAGCAACAGACGCCTGAGACATGATATCAGTTTTGCATCCAATTTCTGTGAGTTTGAAACCAAAATCAAAAGAATGTTAGAAGAAAGCTGTCCTTTTCCCTTCCATTTGCAAGGATTTGAAACAGACCCCTGTTGACATAAAACATATATCCTTACCAACATTAGAATCGTTCACACATTTTTGCAACAGTATCTATTATCCTCGACCATGTTGCATGTGAAACAGAACAGTCTCCAAAATAAAAACACAAATCCAATCTAGAGATACCTTAGACCATATTATTTAAACTGAATTGTTCAAAGTCTAAAAAGTTTATTGAAAAATAAGGATCTCGCCAAGAATATTAAAACTTCATTTAAACACATTTTGAAACAAGAAAAAAATGTTTCAGAATATCAAAAATAGCTTATATAGGTAAGGTATGGCTCTGTTCTCTTGGCTAGACAAAAATCAAATTGATTTGCAACAAATGTAAGTTAAAAAAAATTGAAAAAATTAAACAAAACCTATTTTGTTCTCATATAATACCTTACAGTGCTTTAGAAATATAATTTAACTACATTTCAAACTTAATGAGACAGCAATTATCTGCCCCACTCCATTGTGAGAAATAGAAAGACAGATAACACACATCCCTTAAATATTTATTACCTCTATAAAAATAAATGAAAAGACCATATACAAAATTCGTATATGGTCTGGTGTCTATATTTCAGGTACTTGCTATGACAAATTTTGGGGTTAAATTCTACCATTAACTTGTAACATCCTTTGCCAAAACACAGTATGAATATCAATAACACAGTATGAATATCAATATATATTGCCATTTTCCTAGTAGTTTCTCTTTCAACACAGGACAGCCATTCATGAGACATAGTAAGAACTGAACCCGATGTAGGCCAAGCTGGTGGTTCCCAAACAGTGTGTGATCTATCAGAAACAGGCAGAGGTGTTTGATACCAAATTCCAAAGAGATAACATTGAAACAGAAGCTTATACATTAGAACAGTACTTTTAGTTGCAGAATAGGAAGTTGGAGGTTCAAAGTGACCTTGCAGCATGCTGTGATGCTCTGGCATGGGCAGCACGCTCCACCAGAACATCTCACAGCAGGTGGACCAAACACACTGAGCTCAGGGTGGAGAAGGTACAGAAGACCAGACATTTGTAGGCATGTTAATACTGCCTTTGTAATTATTTTCAAATATTATTTATTTTACAATATCTGTTTAGTATGGGATGTTCCAAGAAACTGATGTCCTTAATTTAACCACAAAATAGAAAAAGAATGGACACAGTCTGCCTGAAGTGAGGGAAATGTGTCAAAGAGATAGAAATTTCTCCTTCTATATGCACTGAATTGCTGAGAAACTACCAGCTAGTATGCTAATTATGCATTAACTGGAATTTGCACACTGGATAAGCATCCACACCATTTGAACCATTTTATTGATAACTTTATTCCTTATATGAAGATAAATTAATACATCTACAGGCTTCAAAAATCAGGCTCCCCTTCTGATAAACATTCAATATACATTCTCACTCCTATTATTTTCCTTTGTGAAGTGTTCTGCTACAAGAGAAAAGATGACAGAATCTGTAAAAATCTGTTTATAGTCAAATAGATGAAAACCTAAAGAATCTAATTTTGCAGATGCTATATGAGGCAGAGAGAGAATGTGATTTGACAAATTACACAGAAAACACAAGAAAAAGGTGAAAATAAACTGCAATTCTGCTGACATCTAGTTGAGTCTATGCAGCCTTCCACGGCTGATGACAGCCAGGTTTGTACTGGTAGCAGATAACAAAAGCTGCTGCCCACTAAGAAATTATCAGAAGTTGTGAGTTTCTGTCATCATAAATTCAGAATGGCTAATGCATTTGTTATTATTAATGTTATTTGTGTCATCGTGGCTCTCAGAGAATAAAAATCCCATGACACTGAGATCATGGGAAAGATTGAAAATAACTCCCTTCACAAGTGAATCACAAAACTGGAATCTTTGAAATGTCTTTGAGGGTAGATAATTTTTATATTTAAATTATAAAAAGTTATCTCAGAAAAATAGAACAGAATCTTTGGAAAAATTGCTAGCTGTAAACATTGCAAATTATGCAGTCTAGCTGCGAAATATTAAATCAAGGATTTTAGTTTCCCTGTAACTTTTAGATCATAAGGTGCACTTGTGCTCATATTTTATTTTTATTCTCTGTGAGGCCTAATAACTTTATAAAAGTGAAGTTTGAGCTTCTTCAGGATTTGAAGTACCAAGCAAAACCATGAAATACTGAAAGTCTGAAAATAAAGTTGCAACTATCAGTAGTGTTATTTCATCGTTTCTAGCCATATAGGAGAGTGGGTGTGAAAGCAAGCACCATTGTAAAACAAAAGCAGTCTTTGCTTCCTCTGTTAAACTATCATACAAATATCAACAGACAGAGTTCTCTTGTTGGCCTACTACAAGGCAGAAAAATAATACAAAATAAATGCAACAAGAGTTGTGAGGTTGGTTGTCGGTTGGTTTTGCTTAACACTTCCCCTTTTTCCCCCCCTACTTACTAAAAAAATGCAGCAAACTGTAGGCTGCCATATAGAACAGGTGATCTTCAAGATGGTACTGATTCCTAGCACTGCCTCACCACCTTGAACACAGCTGATTGCTTATAAAGAAAAGATAAATCTAGTTTTCTGCAAGAGTCCCTCCACACAATGGTAGGTGCTCTATTGCAAATGTAAATCTTGCATCAAACCTTGCTTGAGCAATCTCAGCATGAATCAGCAGCTGCAGGGGATTATCTCCATCAGGGTACCTGGAAAGGCAGAAGAGGCTATTTCTGAAAAGAGTTGAATACATAACATAAATCCTTCTCTGTTAGGAAAGATCTACTTTATAATTTGAATCAACTCAGTTCTAGTGGAAAAAAGTCTTTTGCAAGAAAGGTCTGAAGGTATATCTAAAATTGTTCAAATCTAGGAACTAACAGCATCTCTTTCCAAATGGTAAACTCCAAAGTCAGAGTCCAGGATGTCATAAGGATCCCAAAATGAGCAGCACAATTTTTTTTTTAATTTTTGTGCAACGACTTTCCAATGATTGTAGGTTTGTTCAGTCTAGATTGTAAATAAATCTCATTCATCTTAGTGTACAGTTCCATGTTTCTGATGCAAAATAAATTACTCTGTACCATAAAGATGAGAGGAATGTTCTACAGGGTAACTTTGGAAGGGATATGTGGAGTGGTTTTATGGTTCAGGACTTCTGAGTCTGTGAACACCTTGAGGAGTTTAGTCAGTAGTGAAGACCCTTTGCCAAACCTATCTGTCTTCACCCCTAGGGTACTTTGTTCTGGATTCTCTGAGGTGCTTTTCTGAGAAGGATGCAGCTCTGTAGCTGTAGTGCAGATAGCCATGCCCTGCTAATACAAATAGATTAAAACTCAGTGATGGCTTTGAAGATTACGAACTACCCTCAAATTGGCAGCCAGAGTAGGCCTGAAGCTAACAAAGATCAGTGCAGAGGAACGATATAGAATAGCGGCAGCTCTCAATCCCCCTGGAAATTAGACAGCTGCATTCTTCAGCAGCAAAAGCCCAGGTGTTGTCTTTACCTTTGGACAACCTCTGTAACTGATGGGCTAATGTAGTCAGGATGTTTTATGATAGGGTACAGAGAAATGGGATCAAGCTTAAGGACGAGTTTTTACCATGCTGTCTATGAGAGATAATGAATAGGCTGATATTCCTGATCACATTAACATCTGGATGGAGGAAAATATATTCTAACTATGTAGGTCAGCTCTGAGAAGCAGCTACTGTTATTTTGGCATGGCACACTGTTAATCTGAGTAACTGGTTCCTCATTCAAGAATTAAATACTGTGGATTTTGATGCTGAATTCTTCTGTGGAAAACTATATATCCAAACAATGATGTATGGTTGATATCACTCCATTTTTCCACGTGGTATTGTATATCTACTGAAGCAGGATGTCTGTCCCGGCCAACCTGGCAGAAAAGGACTTCTTGGTTCTTACTGATCTCACAATGCTTTTGATAGGCAATGACTGACTCCCGTGTAGTACTGAGTGGCCAAACTGTAAATTTTTATTGTTCCACTTTGTGATGTAAACAGGTTTCTGCACTGATGGTCAGACATGCCATCAAAATGCAGAATATTCACACACAGTTTCTATCCAGTGCCACAAGAAAGTCTTTCCCTTTCTTTGCATCATTGATGGTCTCTCTATTTCTTGCTAATATTTAGTTAATCCAGCAGCAGGAACATTTCCAAGCCTTACTGTCTTTTAACAATGATTTTTGTCTAAAAGTAAGAGGATGAAATAGTGCAATAAACTGGAAGGCTTCCAATATCCATTGCCATCCTGATGCTCCTATTGCCTTCATGAAATTCGTGGTGGTCTTGTTTCTCTGAAGGAAGCTTATATTTTCCACTAAAAACTATACGCTTCTTCAGCATTCAGAAGACATGCCAGGCTCGTTTTTTTATATTGTCACATTTTGGAACCCAAATGCGAGAGGTTCATGTATGTATAAAACTAACTCAGAGAGGTGGGAATCCTCTTCTCCCTGGGAGTGCCACTGCTACTTGGCTGATATTGCCTGTGGAATAGTATAGTCATCCCTGATATCACTGCTGTGCTTGGATTACATGGTTAGTAGAACAGGATAAAAAGCGAAGAGATCTGCTGAAATTAGAAGCGGCACTAGGTGACCTAGCTTTACAAAAAATGTTACTTGAAATAGAGATGCTGTGTGTCTTCTATTTCTTCTAACAAAAGAAAAAAGCTGCACACAAGGTGAAACTTCATGCCATAGTGATATAAATCTACTATAACTTCTTATCATAGAACCATAGAATCATAGAACGGTTTGGGTTGGAAGGGACCTTTAAAGGTCATCTAGTCCAACACCCCCTGCAATGAGCAGGGACATCTTCAACTAGATCGGTTGCTCAGAGCCCCGTCCAGCCTGGCCTTGCATTTTTCCAAGGATGAGGCATCAACCACCTCTCTGGGCAACCTGTTCCAGTGTTTCACCAACCTCATCGTAAAAAATTTCTTCCATATATCTAGTCTGAGACGATCTGCTTTTAGTTTAAAACCATTACTCCTTGTCCTATCCCAACAGGCCCTACTAAAATACCTGTCCCCAGTTCTTCAATTGTGTTAATGCTGTTTGCATCAACTATCGATTCAGCTACCATACATCTTCTCTTTAGTGTGTCACTATGCTGCTCTGTAATTATTTCCATATGTATATATTTACCAGATGAGATTCTCAGGCTTCTGGAAGAAAAGATCTCTAGTTTCTGCAAAAAAGGGTGTGTAGAGAAGATGGTATATATTCTGATGGTGACTTCTTGCAACTGCAAAAGAAAACAAAACCAAAAATTAAAACAAACTTCAGGTATATTTAGACAGGGAGTCTTCTTACATATTTAAGCAAAATGATAAATCAGTAAGTTTGTTTTCTGCTTTTAATGTACCATATTTTCTTCAATCAATTAAGTTTTACGTAGTTTAAGTTTACCTAAGAAAGATTGTGGAAAAAGAAGTGCCCAATCCACTTTCATTAAAATCATTGTACAAACACCCACTGGCTTGACTGGAAACAAGTTTCAGTTATCACTAGAAATACAAAGGCTTCATTTTTTGGTCACTTGTTCCATAACTATATACAACCTTATTGAAAAAGACCCATATTTGTTTTACAAGTTGTTTAAAAATCTGGAATATCAAACATTTTCTAAATTATTTTGAATTATTTTAATTCAGGGGCTAGAAAACACAACTGTCAGGATCAGCTACATGCCTTTTGGGAAGAAGCTAACACACATGGAATTTCTGTAGAGGAGTAATAGTGGAGAAACTTCCTTCAATCCTGAACTGAATATAGTATAATATAAGCTCATTGGTGTAGATCGATGCATTTGTGATTAAATGACAAATATTACTGTCATCTCTCTACTCACAGCAGGTATGAGAGCAGCAAAAGCAGTGACTGCAGGACTCCACGTTCCCTGCAGTGCCCTAGCCATGACTTTGGTTCTGGTCCTTTGCCTTCATGTCTTAACTCTCAGATGAGACTGCCCACAAAGCACATAGCTAAAATTACTTTTAATCAGCAGACATCTTAGGGAGGTGGCCAAAAACCCCTGGCTGACTCACTAAATAAATGCCACCTAATTGTCAAATGATAAGGTGTAATCTCTACTAACTGTCCATTCTTCTAGGCCCCTCTAGACCATGGTATATATTAGGTTGACAACAAAGAATGAAGTTAACAAGCCTATTTGCTTACTACTTGGAAGTTGATGAAAGATGCTTCTGGCAAGTTTTTGGGGGGTGCTTTAGAACCCCTAGCTTACAGATGCCTTTGTTAATTTCCAACTGTCTAGTGCAAGATACATGACACCATGTGAAATGCAAAACAAATAGCAGAGAAGAAAGGACTTGACAGAAGACAAAATTTGACTCTTCCTGGTTAATTCTCTTTGGGAGTGTGCCTATATTGATAGTTCAGGTAAAGCTGTTTTTAAAATAAGAGATTAAGTGGGTAATAAACACACTACTGGGAAAGACGCTGAATTACATCACTGAATGAAGTTTTTTGTATGATAATGCAGAAATTATGAAAAAAAGTAGGCAAACAACATTTGTTTTAAACGGTGCTTTGAGACTACACTGTATGAAAATATCAAAGGAACATCACAAATGTCACTGAAGACATACCATTATATTGCATGATTTGTAATACAAGAAGCTGACCTCATCCTCCAAAGAAGATGACTTTTATTGACTCCTACTGACTGTAGTAATAGTTGGATACCCAGCAGTGGTGCAAATCAGTCGAAATCTGACCTAGGTCACAGTATAAGGTAAAACCAAGAGAAAATAGCATTTGCATCTCTAGTCTTAACTACAGTGTTATTCTTGCAGAGTACTAAATAAGGAGTCTGCAAACTTTTCTTCGGGATTACTAACAGTGGCTGCCAATGACAGTGCCAGCTCTCATTTCATTTTGCATTCCTGTACCACAAATGCATGTGCCACACTTCAGGAACTTCTACACTATACTTGCAGCAAAACATGGGCTGAAATTCACTTTCCCCATCTTGCCCATAATAGTTAGAAAAACCTGCTGTTTGACCACAGAAAATTTTCCACTGCTGATTGATTCCTAGGTCTGTTTGGCTGATTATAATTCCCCAACCTACCCTTATATGATTCACACCCATACATCTGCTCTAGCTTCAGCATATAATCGTTATTCCAGACAGCCCAGTATTTATTCAAACAAGGGTGTTCTTGTGTATTTCTTCTTTTTTAGCTTCTATTTAAAGAAGTAAATTGGTTACAATACATTACATTGTATGTGTGTGTTTGTGTGTGAGAATAAAAACTAGTTTTATTGTCCTCTCAAAGGCAGCAGCTGATTGCTCAGACAGAATAAATAAAAGAAGTATGTTAAATGGAGCACTGTACATTTACATTAGAGACAGGACATTCCAGCATTCTCTAAAATACTGTGTCTAGTTAAAACAGATGATGATTTCTGTTATTTTGCAACATTCTTTTACATCTTGTAAAAGAAATAGTTACTCTCCTGCAGATCTGTTGCTACAGTACAAAAAATCTGGGCTGTGACTCTGTGATGCTGCAACTTTGACTCGCATGTTATCATTTTGTCCTGGGAGAAGCAGAAAAGATGCTTGTGGAAAGAGCAAGTTGGTACTGCTTGGATTATCTTCATAAAAGAAGCTGAAATGAGTTTAAAAACATTCGTGCTCTGCCAAAGTCAGCTGATGTGGTTCTCAGGAGTTTGTGTGAACTGTTGTTTCAAGGGTTTTTTTGGCTCATGCATGTGTTAGGACTTTGGGAGAGTTCAATGAACCCAGATCTCAAAGCAAAAATATTTTATCTACATTTTCTAGTGAAGACATTTTTTAAAAGCTAAATTTAGTTTTCTGGAAAACATTTAAAAAGTAATTTTAGAAGTGTTTAACTTGTTTTGTGAAAATGATCCATATATAGACTTGAAAGTCTAGGATTGGCAGTTTGGCTTTTGGTTTTAGGCCTTACACAAGTAAGGATCTACCTGTAAAAAATTTTGTAACTACGAGCTTACTGCCAAGTCATGTGATAACTGGATGTGGAATTTGAGCTATTTTCAGTAACATCTATTGAGATAAAGCATACCATTGTTGGGTTTTTTTCTTACAAGCATAAAGATTCTCAGCAAATGAATTAATATAAGTTTTAATCCTGAAACCTTTGTGCTTCCTATCACTGTTTTCCATGGTACTTGGAGTCAGATCTTGTGAAGTCAAGTACTTGGAGTCAGAGTTTATGAAAGTAGTATGTTTGGTTTTATCTACTCATTCACATTATAGCTCTGAACAAACATCCAGTAACTATGTTTCCCCTCAAACTCACATCCCTTCAAGTACTTCAATTCTGAGTTTCTCAAATGGAATCAATACAGCAGCTGGCACTCCTGAGACCAAGAGCCTCATACACAGTGAATTGAAAGCTTGCACAGAAAGCCACAAAAGCAGCTTTCATCTGGAGTCTTCTGGGTTGTCACTGAGTTCTGTGGTGGGAAACAGGTGAAGGGAATACATAAATTTATTTAGCAAAACATTTGTAAAGCAATAAAGATAAGAATGTCCAGCAAACTAGCTGTGGCTTTAATGGAGAAGCTGATAAGAGGCAGAAGAGACAGGTAACAGAAAAAGCAGAGGTATCAAAGCCTGCTTAGGAGACACAGGTCAAAAGCCTGAAGGCCTTCAGGAGGTTAGGGTTTACTTCAGTTATCACAGTGAACAAAATATTTCATTTCCAGGCAACCAGTTCACACTCAGCTACAGTCAGCAGTGCCTATAAGTGCTGGTGATCTGGCAGATAAGATGCTGATCTGACAGTTATTTAATGGAGTATGTAGGATAAATCCATTTTTCAGTGGAATGAAATGAATGTACTAATACATAACTTTGTACTTTTCCAGCAATGTATTCTAATTCTCACAGGAGTAAGGAAGGTTGTTCAGATGATAGGATTAAACTGTCTGCCCTCTCAAGTGATGCTGTCAACAAGAGAGCTTTCTGATACTTTTGATTTTTTTTATTTATTTTTTTTAAGATGACAAGCTAACTGATAGCCTGTTTTGGTCTTTCAAGTTGGCACAGATTTGATTAATGATCCACAGATGGGAATCTCTGTAGCTCTTGCCAACTGTAGTAACAGTTCATTCCCAGATGCTGGGCAGATTTGTAATACTTTTTTTTTTTTTTTGGCTGATACACTACAATGTAACATGATAAGTTAAATTACTCATATTATTCCTGCAGGTTACCAGTATTAGCTTCCAAATTCTGCTCCCATTTCTTCACATATGGTTATTTGTTCAGTGCCTTGAATAGGTGAGATACTAGATGCATATTATTGGTTATAATAGGATATTTACATTAATTATTTTTAGTGTTGTTTTATTATTAATGTAAATAGACTAGCTGAAGTCCCCAGATATGCTAGTGTTATATGGGGTTTTGTCTGTAATCTCTTTGCAGCTGCCAGCTTTTAGGTGGTCACAATGTTCAAGGGATTTGCAGGAGCTGTGAAGTGTTACTAGTTCTGTAAAATGACAATTTTGTCTGCCAGAAAAATTCTTTCCCGAAAATTCTGCACTTGATAATATTCCTACAGTGGTCCTCTGTACATTAGTCAGCCTAGAGTGCCCCAACTCTCTCAGAGAATGTCTCTGAAATGCCTGAATAGACTGCTTCCTTTGGATTTACTGCCCCCACAAAGATCAGGCAATCCAAGTCTGTAAAACACAAGGACAAAAACTGAGGTAAAGGATTAGGCATAAAACCAGGGTGGAGAAATGACAAATAGAACAACTAGAGAATGCAATTATAGCTGACACAAAAATGGATACCTCTGCTCTAGTACTCTCACAATGAGTTCCTATGATACCCTCTGGTGTTCAGAGCCAAGTACTCAGTTTCCATAGAAATAGAGTACTTTCCAGATAAAGCCTAAGATTAACTACTTAATGATTTTTTCCTTATATGGTCCTATACTTATGACCTTAGAGTTCGGCTCTTTTGTTAAACTTCAAAGGCTCTTGATGGGTTTGAAGGGATATAGCTATCTTGGAAACTTGCAATTTCTTCATGATTCACACCCAGTCAGATGATGAAACTGTAGCTGTATAAACAGAGATGATGTTTTCACCTGGAATCAAGTGGTACAGGTGTCTAAAGATTACTTCTTCTATTTTTACCCAGCTTGACAGCCAGCCACTTCTAGCCTAAATAAACTGCTTTCATATAAAGCTATTCATATATCCACATAAAATGTTATATAAAACCTGGGTCACACCAACATTCACATGCAAATAAAATTCTTGCTTTTAGTATCCTGTAGTGATTACAAATGATCTGTTACTAGTACAGGCTAGCTTGGACATGACTGTGAGATGAACTAATTTCTCCCTCTAGCTTGTCAAGCTGTTCCTGTATGACCATCAAGAAACAAAAAGAAAGAAACAATAATTACACTTTCTGGAGTCCTAGTCTGTATTTTGCATGACACAATTACATGATGTAAACGGAGTTAAATCCAGCTGGCGGCTGGTCACAAGTGGTGTCCCCCAGGCCTCGGTTTTGGGGCCACTCCTGTTTAAAATCTTTATGGATGATCTAGATGAGGGGATCGAGTGCACCCTCAGTCAGTTTGCAGATGACACCAAGTTGGGTGGGAGTGTTGATCTGCTCGAGGGTAGGGAGGCTCTGCAGAGAGACCTGGACAGGCTGGAGCCATGGGCTGAGGCCAACTGGAGGAGTTTCCATAAGGCCAAATGCCGGGGACTGCCCTTGGGCCACAACAACCCCCAGCAGCGCTACAGGCTTGGGGAGGAGTGGCTGGAGAGCTGCCAGTCAGAGAGGACCTGGGGGTGTTGATTGACAGCCGGCTGAACAGGAGCCAGCAGTGTGCCCAGGGGGCCAAGAAGGCCAATGGCATCCTGGCTTGTGTCAGCAATAGCGTGGCCAGCAGGGACAGGGAAGGGATCTGACCCCTGTACTCGGCACTGGTGAGGCCGCCCCTCGATTCCTGTGTTCAGTTTTGGGCCCCTCACTACAAAAAGGACACTGAATGACCTGAGCGTGTCCAGAGAAGGGCAACGAAGCTGGTGCAGGGTCTGGAGCACAGGTTGTACGGGGAGCGGCTGAGGGAACTGGGGGTGTTTAGTCTGGAGAAGAGGAGGCTGAGGGGAGACCTCATTGCCCTCTACAGCTCCCTGAAAGGAGGGTGCAGAGAGCTGGGGATGAGCCTCTTTAGCCTAGTAGAAAGTGACAGGACACGAGGGAATGGCCTCAAGTTGCACCAGGGAAAGTTCAGACTAGATATTAGGAAGCATTTCTTTCCAGAAGGGGTTGTTAGGTGTTGGAATGGGCTGCCCAGGGAGGTGGTGGAGTCCCCATCCCTGGAGGTGTTCAAGAGTAGGGTCGATTTAGAGCTTAAGGATATGCTGTAGGTGGGAACTGTGCTAGGTGAACGGTTGGACTAGATGATCTCCAGGGTCCTTTCCAACCTAGATGATTCTGTGATTCTGTGATGTGCAAATCTCACAGAAACCCAATTATCAAGTATCTTCATTGGACTAATGAATTTCCAAATATTTCTATAAGCCTCACAAGCAAAGTTCTATTCACAATTAATGATGGTACTCCCTATCTTTTTGACTCACTCCACACATATTTTCAGTTTCTTGGAGTTATATAATTGTTATGCATTTTGGGACAATAATCTTTGTTTCCTGAAATCTCAATAAAATGGAAACCTTTGCAAATCTCCCTGTCATGTTTCATACTTGTGAAAGCACAGTCACTGTCTTCTACCATGAGTGCTATTAATTTATTTCAAAGTTTGATCCTGGCAAAAAATCAAAACCCCACAACTGTAGTTACTCCAAGCATAATACCATGTGCCAGACTAATCCATGATCTAATACTGATGACATTAGTGGATTCAGTCCAGAGACTAATGTAACCTAAAGTTGTTTTGAAATGGAACATACTCTCAAATCTCAGAAAAGCAATGGTATTTGTTTAAAAGTTGGGGGGGTTATGCCCTTAGGGTGGAGATAATCATATGAATTGCTGTCTGTGCAAAGAAATTGTATCGTAACTTTTCTAAATAACACAAATATATGTCACATATGACTAGTCTCTCTTACCTTTTTCTTGTTATCCTCTATTTCCAAGTTCACCTCTTTTTCTGGTGTATCCTAAAAGGGAAAGACAGTCTACTACATAGTATTTTCCATTTTAAAAAAAAAAAGTTTCTACTTTTAAAAATCTGTTTTATTGTACAAGTAGTAGCAGAACAACATTTCTGTGTTCTAGTTCTCTGAAATGCACAACTTGCTCTGATAAACCAGCAAATGTCATGTTGCCTGGTGAAGAGAGGCTTACAGTCAATTCACAAGCTAAGCTTGATTTATCAGAGATTAGAGCATTTTACATCCTGGCCCTGTACCACTAATATTAATGGTATAACAACTGGAGTTGCAAGTGACTGCTAAAAACCAGAATCTGAATAAAATCTGCATGGTTGTTCAAAAAGTTATTATAAAAGGCTTATTAACAAGCCTGACTGATATTATGATATTACCCTGTTTAGCTGCTTTTTTTTTTTTTTTTTTTTTTTCCAAATTGTTGAATTCAGCAAAGCTTATACCTCTGAAAACAAGGAAAAAAAATTACAGTGCATGCTGACATAAATTTAATTCTGTATTGGCTGCCCTGTAGAGATCTTGATAGCTGCCATGGATTATATAATAAATAAATTTCACTGTATTCTTAGAACTTGGTCTAGCTCTTTTCATTGCTGGGAGCATTTGCTGTGCTAGCTTGACATTACTGCAATGCAAGGAAGTCACTGAAGGAGTATGACTGATCTTCTCCCTGCCACATATGGTTGTGTGACTAAAGAAAGCAGATGTATGTATGAGTCTTTTGAATGATCCAGTTTGATACTGAGTTACAGCAATCCTGCATCAGTCAACATTATATCTCTGATATATAGGCTCAATAATGCATAGGAAGCATATGTTAGATGACATCCTGTGCATGAAGGTGAAGGACTTGTAAAATTTAGCAGTGGAGCAGGATGTGCTTCTCAGGAATCAGGTCAATGCTTACATAAATTATGTATAGGTGACCCCTGTCGGTCCTTTAAGACATAATGTTTTGCCTTAAGCAAGATGACAATTTTAGAAGCTATTCTGACTCATCTTCAAAGGCTGAGAGCAAATAGGTGTGAAGGCATAAGAAATCATCATTCAAAGGAAACAGGAAAGGAAATAAAATCACATAGGCTGAAACAAAACTCCAGAGTTAGCCTCATCCAACCTCTATTTAAAGGAAGTACAATGTAGCTCAGGTTGCTTAGGGACTTGTATGGTCAAGATCTAAGTATCTTCAAGACAGGAGGTTCCACCAAATCTCTGGGCATCTCTTCCAGCACTTGACCACTGTTTTGGTGAATTTTTTTTTTATTTTCTTACATTTACTTGGAATTTTCCATATTCCAGCTTGTGTCCATTGCTTCTCATCCTTCCTCTGTACACCTCTGAGAATAGTTTATCTCTGTCTTCTTTACATATTTTTACAGGTAGTTTTACATAACAGTGAGGTCCCCCACCTTTTTTTATCTTCATATGCCTGAATGAACACAGTACCTGGAGTGCAGGACTTCTCACTCACCTTTGCTGAACTTTGTGAGGTTCCCTTCAGCCCATTTCTCCAGCCTTCAATGGCCCTGCTCTTCCCCTTGGAATCCCTCATGTGGTATCATTTGCAAACTCGCTGAAAGTGCACTCTAACCCATCATCCAGATTGTCAACAAAGACAGTATGTGTTACTGGCCACAGCAATGACTATTGAGGAATGACGCTGGTAACCAGCTGCCAGCTCAACTTGTACCACCGATCACAATCCCTTGATCCCAACACTCCAGCTGGTTTTCCACCCTCCTATCCACTTACTCAGTTTTTATAATTTTGACTCTAAGGATACTATAAGCGGCCATGTCAAATGCCTTGCTAAAGTCAAGATATGTAACATCCATCTCTCTCCCCTCATCCACACAGCCAGCTATCTCATTATAGGAGGCAATATGGTTGGTCAGGCATAATTTGTCATAGGTCTAGAAGTGGCTCTACAACCTTCACAGGAACACAGATGAGGCTGACTGGCCTGCAATTCCCTGGATACTTCTCGTGTTGTTCTTGAAGATGGGTGTGCTTCTCTTTTTCCAGTTACGAAGAACCCATCCCAATCCCCATGACTTCTAAAGGTGATAAAGAGCAGATTTGCAATGGCACTGACTTTCTCCCTTGGCATTTGGAAGGGTTCTGTCTGGTCCATGGACCTGTATATGTCCAATCAGCTTAAGTATGCATAGGATAGTAGGACTAAGTCTATCTGCTATGGTTGATTTTCAGAGGCTGATGGTTGAATTACTTTAGACTTTTAGAACAGTAAATATAAAAATCTTGCACTGCGAAGGGCATCTTCCAAGTGAAAACATCAAAGCAGCATACAGTTATGAATTAACTTTGCTAAAGCTTATTCCTGAAAATTTGTATTACTGTTTCTTAAAGCACAGTAAGCTGAGAGAGAGGTATTACCGATGTGATGATACTTAGAGAATAAGAATTTTGATAAACTGTTTTCTGAAAAGCAAGTGAACTGCCAGGCAATTTTTATTCTCCTTTAGCAAAGCTTTTACAATTGGATTCATTTTTATTATGAATTGAAATTCTTTTTGCAGAGATAAATACTTATTAGCTAGCCTGAATTATCTAGTGGTTCCAGTGTAAGGCATGAAAAGAGGTAGGACAAGAATATTATGTTACTCCTATGTCTCCTCCTTTACTGCTTTACAGTGCAGTTCACACTTTGAATGGTCTAGGGACCAAAGCTGCTGACTGAGAAAGAAAATACAGAAATGGCTTATTTCAGCCAGAAATTAGCATCCATAATACCCGTAAGTTAGTTGTTTCATTTTGTCTTGGTTACAGTAACTCTAGGCATGGGAACAGCCTCGTGTATCTCTCTTTGTCTCCATTTCCCCTTCCCATCGCCCCTATTAATAGTACAAGATCACCTATCCCAAGTCTTGTGTGAGCTTCTATAATGCTGTGCACTGACCTTTCTTCCTTCTATTAAATGCATATTATATGCATTGGCTTACTGCAGCACTCTATACTGTTAAATGGATTGACTGAGCACAGTCCTAGTACAGGATTTTGGAACACATACACACTGTGTTTTCCTCTCTAGGTGAGTTCCCTATATTGACACTGTCTGGGCTTCCCCAACTATGTCTTTACATCTTTCAGCCTAAATCCTTAATATGTATATATTTATTTACATTCCTTTATTTCCTGAGGGTTAACTTTAGCAACAGTATATTCAGAGAACATTTGGGTAGAAATTGGGGAAGCATCTCCTTTTCTTGGATTTGTTTTTAGTAATTTCTTCAGTCGTTGTCCCTTTGGTTTTGCAGTGGCTCAGCTTGTCAGTGAAAATACTGGCTACTTAAAGTTTGTACTTTCTTTTTCCTATCCTTCTCCTCTCTATCTGGCCAGCGCTACCAACATTTTCCTTTCAAAAGACAGAATGGGACCTGTAGACTGAGGAACTGAGAAGCTGTTACACCGAAGATAAAAGAATTAATATTCCTTATTGGTTTCTCTGTGCATGCTCTGAATGTGCCCTCTAGATACATGGAAAGGCTCCTGACGGTATAACTTGGATGCAGACAACGTTAGGAACAATAATCTTCTCAGAAGAGTAAATCCTTTTGAGATACTAAGATGGTGATTAAAGAAGTGATCTTACATCTGACCTCACCTGAAAAGACAGGAAAAAAGGTGCAAATCCCACTGAGGCACACAATTGGACTCTGAGGTAGAAGTGTCCTATATGTCTTCCTATACAGCTTCCATGTGTTAGATTTCTCCTGCTAAACTACTTATCTTCTCTTCCTTGATGTTGTCTCAAATTCCTCTTCACACTCTTCCCTATTCCTCTACAGCCCATTTCTCCCCTTGGCCTCTACTCACACACACAAACTATACATCCATGCACACCCAGCACAAAAGTGTCTGCGAACCAGCACTCACATTCCCTACATCTATGTTACAAGAAGTTGCATGAAACTAGAAAAAATATGGTGCTGTAAAAGACTTGAAGCACACTGTTGTATTATTTGTGAAATACAGTTACATCTGCCTTTTATCTTACATGTTGTTACTCAGTGATAATTGGCTGCTCGAGGCTGGTACTCAGTTGTAATTATTCCCCTGGTGAAAACACAGCAACATGTTCTGCAATTGCTCTTACATATCTGCACACAGCATCTGTAAAGCATCACCCTTCAGCAAACTGCTATTCCTTTTTTTTTTGCACACACCGCCCCACACACCCCCACCCCTAAATTATCTGTACAAATTAGTAGGGGACATTTCTCCAAAGAATTTAAGAGTTAGAGAGCATTAGTGTGCCTACAGATTACACTGAATATTTCACAATACATTAAATAAATAATACTCAAGGTCTGCTAACAAAGGGGCTACCCTGATGCTGTCTTTTGTGGTGCCTGGAGATTTCTATTTACCTATTTAGCCAATTCATTTTAGAGAATTAAGCCTCTAGTAACTTTTTGAATGTTATGTCCACAAAGCTGCCAGGTACAAAATGAAATAACCATCAGTAAGTCAACTCACAGTAAAAGCTCTCAGCTAGATCGTTAATGTACTAATAAATATGTAAAGAGCTCCACTCAGTGGCAAGAGAATATATTTCCAACTATGATATCAACATGAGAAGAAAGGAGTCTTTGGAAGTGTAAATGTGTGTACTAAACACCCTCTACTTAATTCAATCTCTGCATGATTTATTTTAGTCAAAGCACTAGAATTATGACCTTTCACTAGGATAGCTTTATTCATTGTCAGCAACATTTCTGAGAAAATTCAATCACTGGCTGTAAAAAGATATTGTTTAATCAAGCACATACTCTGAATTATAAATGTTAAGTAAAAAAAGAGTCTTGCCCAGATGATTTATAACCTATGATTGGCAGACTTGGTATTCCATGCAGTAATGAGGTGACTTACTCTGTATGATTACACAGCCCTGATTACTTCCTGACAGGTTGGGGTTGACTAAATTTATATATATTTAATATTATTGTTAATAAATTTGTATTTAATATATTTAATAAATATTAATATTTAATAAATAATTATTTAAGACTGCAAAAGAGTTATTTGGACAATAAATAGACAAACATGAAACTTTGAATAAAAAGTTTTTAATGAAATTTCTTTTCTTTATAACTGTATTGGAATCTGATACATCATCCCCTTGGCTAAAATAATAAAACTCAGTATTAACCCAGTATTTTTATTTTATGTTTGCTAGGCTTTCATCTGTAACTACTTTTTCCATCTTTCCTTCTTTTTCTTTTACCTTTTCTAAACTTTCTTGAAAACATGAGGCCTGTTTCACAGATCCTAGCTTCTCAAACAATCTCTGTACTGAAAGTTGTCTAGCCTGAGGGCACAGAGTCAGTGTATTTCTAAATCAAACATTCTCAAACTGTGGGGAATAAACATATTGAAATGGAGATGCTACTAGGAAGCTAAAAGGAGGGCAATGGTGGGAAAAATGCCAGAGGAGTTGCAGCAAGGGCCAAAGGCTGTCAGGCTCCAACAGAGGAAAAAACCAACTCTGAACACCAGCAGAGGAAGCACATCTAATAGAAATTACCACATCAGCATGTTGCTCCTCAGCAAGAGCTTGCTGACAATGATGGATTAGCTTAGCATCTCCTTTTGCACCTGCTCTCTGTGTATTTGGCCCCTTCCCTTCTCATCTTTGCTCTTGCTTCTGTTTGAAACACCTCCTCCTGAACTCTTCTCATTCCACTTGCAGTGGGCTCCACAACAAAGTGCTTCTCTCTCTGCAACTGCAAATGTGCTTCATCTGTGTTTCCTCTCCCCATGATCTGTTTAAGAAATGCTGCATTAGAAATTTATAGTTGGAGTTGGGCTAGAGATGCTGAACGCATCCTGGAATGTAGAAGGAAAAAAGTCTGAGACCGCTGCTAAACAAACTGTCTGACTGAATTATGCATGATATATCCTGAGTTTCGGAGACTTTCAATTACTGTGTTCTGTCTTGGTATTAAAGATTTAAGAAAAAGTGTAGATAGCTTTATTTTCAGTATTATTTCAGTATGTCATAGTTCCCCAAACCAATAAAGGTCTCCTCTGCTTTGCAGAATTGCAATTTTAGAAGTCATATCCTTCTGTATCATTGTTAAATCTAGACTCTAAGGGTCTCATTCCTATACTTGTCCAGCCATGTGGCTGTACTATTACTGTACATAGGAATGGAAACACCTTCAGTGCAGATGGCAAAAATCAGTTTCTGGAAGCCACTGCCTGGTACAGATCAGTGAGAGGGTGAGAAATGAGGCCAGAGAGGCCATTTCTGGGGCCAGTGGGGAAGTGTCAGGCTCTAACTGGGAATCAATAAAGTATCTACTGCTGGAAGGAGATACTGGTACTGTGTGGGATCAGTGCTCATGTAATCATCTACATGCTTGTACTAAATCCATCTACCAGCAGATTTATAACTTTTATAAAAATGGGCAGTAGCTGATAACAAGCAATACACAGGTTTCTACCCAGTAGTCTGGGTAGAAAACTGAAACACAGCAGTTAGCATGATGCCTAAAGTCTGCCTAGGTCCCACAGCAGGTATCAAAGACCCTTTTTAAGGATCTGGCTTCAGTGACACCCATCATGTTCCTTACTAGAATCTTCATGTTCCTGCAGCATATGAAAAACTTAATTCATAATACTACCCTATAGTTTTGCTGGGTCCAGTGGGATTTTTAATATGTCTAGATTTTATAGGTTTCACATCTCCAAGATTTTTCTCCTTTTCTGATTTTCAGCTACTTACTTACCGGCAGATTTGAAATATTTTTGCCTTTTTCTGCCTGTTATAGATTTTGTGTCTTCCTAAATAGATGTCACATTGTTGCTTTGTGCAGGTGGAAAATCACATTCCAATTTAATAAAGACAAAACCAATCAAAACTATGAAATCATCAAAAATAAACTTCTCTAAACACAATCTTTCCTTTCTTTCCCTTCCTCAATACTGAATTTTAAGTAGGTAATTTAAATTTAATACCAAGTTTTTATCTTTACTGACCCTTGGGGGGGGTGGTGTCCACTGAAAAAGTTTATAACATCAGTTACCAGAACAGATTTTAAAAATGTAAACCCAAGAAGCATTTCTAACTAGGAGACATAATCCTATGTTTAGATCAGCTTTTGAAAAATGTAAATGTAAATGTAATAAATCTTTTACTTAGTGCTGTTTTAAATATAAGCTTAGATAAGGGATCTCCATCTATCTTTCCCCATAGTTTCTGCCTCATTCCTATAAATGTGCTTTTTTGGTGTGTAACGGCTGTACCGAGAATCAAAACAGATACAGTTAGGAACGAAGAAAAAAATTACAAGGAATAGGACAAAGAGAGAACATACAGAAGGTTTGAAAGACTGATATACCATGACATTTTGGAAGAACTGCTATAATACAGAGTATAATAAAATTTCATTTGACTTTTGTACTCTGAAGTTTTGGCGACTCTACTGAAGTAAAAGTATTTTATACATTAAGCTCTCAAAGTATTCCTAAGAATGGGATAAAATACAGAAAATTCCTCAGTCACAAACAGTTTTATCAAGAGAAACACATGTTTTGGGGATTCTGTTTAAATATGAATTTTAATGTTAAGTTAAGAGCTTTCAAAGATGCATTTGAATTTCCCATGATTACAATCTGTAGTCTAGGAGTTGATAGATTCAGCTACAGGCGTGTGTCAAAGCACGGTGAGATTGGTATCACTATTAGGATAAAATCCAGAAAATCTCAAAAATACTGAAAAGGTCTATGTGGTAGTCTGTGGCTGTCTGTGGAAGAACTGGAAATGTCAGTTACAGCAGTAGTATGCATGAAAATGGGTCATGAAATTACATCATTAGGAGTTACTTTTGAGAACTCTGGAATGATAAAGAAATACCATGTCAGAAACTGAAATATAGCACCCATCCTTCAAAAAGAATCTGTGGAAGACTCCAGTTGTCCTAAACTTCAATTATCTGTTAATGAATTCAATGCTTTTCCTAGTTCAAAAAGGAGGTGACAATCAATCTTTCTGATTTCTTAGCCTGTTGAAAGAAGAGAAACACCACCTCCCTAATTTTTAAGTTAAGGCTGTTGACACATCTTCAAGTATCATCTTTACAATGCTTCTGAGGCCAAGTCTAGACACTAGACACACTACCACTGGCTCGGTTCCCTTGTCTTTTATGCAAACCCAGGTGGGTGCTACTATGTATCCTGCCATCCCTACACCCCTTCAGTCTCTCTTCCCACCGCCTCCCTGGATGGACTGGTTTATTGGCTCCTGCAGCAGGCCATGAGGGGAACCCGTCTGACAGAAAAAACTGTGCTTCCTTGTGGGAGGCTTAATTTGCTGCTGGTTTAGGAGCCTGAAGAGATCACAGGAACACCCCAGGGGCACAAAGAACTAACTGGGAAGGAGCTGAGCACGGGGGCCTGGGGAAGGTCATGCCAGCACGGGCATTCATGAAACCCCAACTACTTGAAAAACAAGGCTGGGGCCTGCTGGGAACTACTGTAGAAAAGCTCCTAATCGAAATAAGGGCGCCTTGAGGGGCCTCGGGCCCTGGCGCTAGTAAATTATTATTCCTTCAGAACTGCGACAAGAGAGGAGAGCCGTTACGCCATTCGCGGGGAGCGCCGCGGCGGCAGAGGCCGCTACGGCTGACGAGCGGCACGTTCAGCACGGCGGGCGCAGGGCGGGCCGGCTGCCCCGCCACAGCCCGCCGGACTCAACACGGGCACAGGCAGCTCCGCGGGGAGGAGAGGGACACCACCGCCGCCGCCCGCCCTCGGCGACCGGCCCGGCCGCCCTCAGCCCCAGGCCGCGCGGTAAGACCGCCCCGCGCCTGCGCGCAGCACCGCTTCCGGCTGCGCGCCCACCGGCGGACGCAGCTTCCGGCCCGTCGTTTCCTCCCCCGCCACCGCTTCCTGCCCAGCCGGAGGGGACTCGTGCCCCTTCCCAGGCTCCGTGCCCGCGCCCCGCCGCCGCCCCGCGCCCCTTTTCCCCCGCGCACCTTCTCCCCGCTACCGGGGCCGCCGCCGCCGCTATGGCTATGAGGCAGACCCCACTGACGTGCTCCGGGCACACGCGGCCCGTGGTGGATCTGGCCTTCAGCGGCGTCACCCCCTACGGTTATTTCCTCATCAGCGCCTGCAAGGGTGAGTGGATGCCGGTGGCGGCACCCGTGTCGCCGGCCTCTTTGTTTTAGTCGGCCCGGTGGGGATGCCCTCGCCCCCGGGCGGGGTGTGTGTGTGGCGGGGGGGGCCGCGCCTTCCCCCCCCGCTGCTCGTAGGCCGCGCATCGCCTTCCAGAGGGGTGTATTGCTGGGGCTGGCGGGAGGGGGCCGAGCAGCCGGTGCTCGCGGGGGGAGTTGTGCCGGGGTGCCCTGTTAGTCCAGTGAAACGCTGGTACTCGTAGGGTTATACCAGTTTAACGTATTGCCGAATGAAAAGGGGAACTGATTTTCATGGTGCTTAGTTACCGGGTTAGCCTGGGGGGTATGGAAGGCCGCATTTGCCCGGTTTGCATCCAGACTGTTGTGGGACGGAAAGCCTCCAAAACATTTGTTTTGAAAACTGCCTATTTCTACCGTCTGAGGCTATAGGCTGCAGACTTTAAAGCGAGCTCCCGTTTAACCAGGGCATCTGCCTGGTTAAAATGATGCAAAGATGATGTCTGCCTCCTTTCCCGTGAAAGCTCTTCTGATTATGTGAATAGTATTTCTCCATACGTGTATACGTTAATCTTATGCCTGTACTCATAAGTTTAAAGGGACGTTCCTTTGTGCCTGGAGTGCTTCAGCTCTATATCTTACTGTGTGAACAAATTTTTAGTAGTCTCCCAGAAAAAATAATCCGAAGAAAGGCATTCTGTTTCATTTTTACATCTCTGTATGTGTTTTAAGCTTATCCGATTACAAAGACAAGACATTTTTGAGTACTGTTAGTCTGAAAACAGTGTTCCAAAGGAAAAAAACCCACAACTGTCCTGCCTGAAGAAAACTTGAGTAAAAACAAAACCTAAATAAAGTGCTCCTTCATACCTCCCTTCTACCTTAACACAAACATAACGAAAACTTTTGTCTCATTTGGAGTAGCAGTTTAATGTCTATACAGTTTTAGACGCATGCAGCTCGTTTACAAAGAATAGCTTCATAAAGTATGTGGTATTTCCACATGCTGGTGCAAGGAAATCTTTTTATGAAACAGCTTTCTTTTTTTTTTAACCACGTTACCTGAATATTTGTTTTGATTTTGTGAAGATGGTAAGCCAATGCTGCGTCAGGGCGACACAGGAGACTGGATTGGTACATTTCTGGGTCATAAAGGTGCTGTTTGGGGTGCCACTTTGAACACGGATGCCACTAAAGCAGCTACAGCAGCAGCAGATTTTACAGCGTAAGTGATTTTGATTGCAGAACATGGCATTTTGATTGCAGTGTTCTTTCATGATGTATAGTTGTAGTAAATTACTGATTCATTTGTTTTTCTTTAGTAATTGTTCACTTATTGATGGCTAGCCAAATTAAAACCTAACTTCTTTTAGGTTCTTGAAAGCAGCTACAGTTAATTATGATGAACAACTATGATTGCTTCTTGATAAATATACTTCATTACCATACTGGTTTGATAGAATAACATTTCTCTGTGGCTCTAATCTCTGGACTACAGTTACAGCAGAGTTGAAAGGGTGATTTTTATTTTGCTTCTACCAGTTAGCCTATTTCTATAAAAAAAAAAAAAAAAAAATTTCTGAAAATTTTAGTGAATTATTTCTTTGTTTTTTGTTGTTTGTTTTTGCTGTTTGTGAAGCATATATTAGATTTGGCAAGCTGAATCCTGTTAGTAGAGGGCAATCTATTAATAAAGTTGCAGAGAACTGCCTTTGGCTTAAAACTAAAATGCTGATTAGCCCTCATTATCCTGAAGAACAGGATAAAGGAAAATGGTGGGATAGTACAGAAAGCTTTAGTAAAAACATATAAAGTATTCTTATTGACTGGATTATGACTTACAAGAGTGTACCATTTATGACAACATGTTATGATGGTGTTATGAATGATTGCTTACAAACTAATCTGACTGTTCTAGTTCTACTAAAATATAAGTGTTTTCTCTTGCTGTCTAGCAAAGTGTGGGATGCTGTGTCAGGCGATGAACTAATCACATTGGCTCACAAACACATTGTCAAAAGTGTGGATTTTACACAGGTATGAAAAATCTTTATATCTTATTCACCAGAGAAATAAGATCTCAAGTACATTTTGTTATTAGGTACTTTTCTGCTTTTGACGCATATCTTAATGAGCAAATACTCTAGCATACCACTTCTGGTTTTTAAGATTGTAGTTTAAATGTAATAATTGTGTTAGAGGCTGTCTGAGAGAAAGAACTGTTATTTTAAGACTCTTAGATGAAGGCTGGTGTTTTGATTCAAACTACAGTTGACCCTTTATAACTTCTGTTTCAGGATAGCAATTATCTGTTAACAGGTGGACAAGATAAACTCTTGCGTATCTATGACTTGAGCAAGCCAGAAGCAGGTGAGTCTGCTCTTAGAACTGATTCTTGGTTTTTAGAGTTAAATAAAAGTTCTGAAATTAAGAGCTACTTTCTATAACTATTATGAATCATGAAAGACAAAGTTAAGGATTGTTTTACAAATGTAGTGTCTATAGTAAGATAATCTCTATGTTTTAAGTTTATGCTTTTGCAAGTCAATTAGAGTTTATTTATAATGGACTTAAAGAATAGCATGTTTCAGTTCAACACATACTCATTAGAATTTTTTTTTTTCCGGGTAAAAAAACTGGCTGCATGTCTGGGCCCAAAGAGTTGTGGTGCACAGAATTAAGTCCAGTTGACAGCTGGTTAAAAGTGGTGTCCCCCAGGGCTCAGTTTTGGGGCCACTCATGTTTAACATCTTTATTGATGGTCTAGACGAGGGGATCGAGTGCACCCTCAGTCAGTTTGCAGATGACCCCAAGTTGGGTGGGAGTGTTGATCTGCTCGAGGGTAGGGAGGCTCTGCAGAGAGACCTGGACAGGCTGGAGCCATGGGCTGAGGCCAACTGGAGGAGTTTCAATAAGGCCAAATGCCGGGGGCTGCCCTTGGACCACAACAAAACCCAGCAGGGCTACAGGCTTGGGGAGGAGTGGCTGGAGAGCTGCCAATCAGAGAGGGACCTGGGGGTGTTGATTGACAGCCGGCTGAACAGGAGCCAGCAGTGTGCCCAGGTGGCCAAGAAGGCCAATGGCATCCTGGCTTGTGTCAGCAATAGCGTGGCCAGCAGGGACAGGGAAGGGATCTGACCCCTGTACTCGGCACTGGTGAGGCCGCACCTCGATTCCTGTGTTCAGTTTTGGGCCCCCCACTACAAAAAGGACATTGAATGACTCGAGCGTGTCCAGAGAAGGGCAACGAAGCTGGTGCAGGGTCTGGAGCACAGGTCGTATGAGGAGCGGCTGAGGGAACTGGGGGTGTTTAGTCTGGAGAAGAGGAGGCTGAGGGGAGACCTCATCGCCCTCTACAGCTCCCTGAAAGGAGGGTGCAGAGAGCTGGGGATGAGTCTCTTTAACCAAGTAACAAGCGATAGGACAAGAGGTAATGGCCTCATGTTGTGCCAGGGAAGGTTTGGTCTGGATATTAGGAAGTATTTCTTTCCAGAAGAGGTTGTTAGGTGTTGGAATGGGCTGCCCAGGGCAGTGGTGGAGTCCCCATCCCTGGAGGTGTTCATGAGTCAGGTCGACATAGCGCTGAGGGATATGGTGTAGTTGAGAACGGTCAGTGTTAGGTTAATGTTTGGACTGGATGATATTCAAGGTCTTTTCCAACCTAGATGATTCTATGATTCTGTGAAATAAGTCTAATTAATTAAAATTTTGTCATCTGAAAGAAAAAAGACTCCACATATTTAAGTGTGTTCAAATTCATGTTGATACTGAACTCCTGATGATTGATATGAAGCTAGAGAACCTTGATGTTAAACTAATGAAGCTTTTTTAAATTTAGGCAATCATGTACCCAGTTTACATTTATCATGTTTCTGGAATAAGATCTACAAATAAAGTCATAAGTGCTTGAAGTAATTTTATAGTTTCTAGTAAATGGAAATCCATATAGCTTAAGAAAGCTCCCAAACTGCTGCATGACACTATTTAATTTTCTGAGATGTATTAAAATATTTGGCTTTATTTTAAGAACCTGATGTTGTCAGTGGACATACTTCTGGCATTAAAAAGGCTTTATGGAGCAGTGATGACAAACAGATTCTTTCAGCTGATGATAAAACTGTCCGGTAAGAAAAAGTAACTTTCAGTTTTATAAGAATCTCACTTTTATTTATTGTCATAACCTCTGTGAGCAGATAGTTAGGCTTTTTAGTAAAGGATATAAGTAACACAGGTTTTTTGATCCTAGATTATTATAGCTGCATGCCTAATACATCTTTTCTGCTGTTAGAGATAAAACTTTTGTAATAATTCTTATTTACCCCATAAACATATCCTCCCTGGTAAGAGTAGATTCTCTTTGACATCTGCATAGCATAGTAGAATAAATTAATGACATTCATAATCCTAGAGAAGATGAATTTATAGATGAGGTCTTGTGCATATGCGTTGTGCTGAGGTGTTGCTGCCTTGTCTCTGGCAGTCCGGCCTTGAAAGATGCACAAGGCGTGGACTAGCCAGGCACTGGGATGAAAGGCTGGGAAGAGTATCTGGAAACACTGCAGTGCTGATAGCATAGCAGAGCAAGAAGGTAGGTCTGATAAGTAGGCTTTAGTGTTTTTATAAGATGGCTCATCCAGTCACGGTTACGTGTTTTACTTTATGCCCAGTTGGTAGGAGATTTGCTGAAACCTAGACAAACCTGACTGCTGGGGAGATGAATTGACAAAGACCCTTCCTCAAACTATGCTGAAACTAACTTCCTCATACAGAAGATTGCTTCCTCAGCTTTCTGGCTGATACGACCAGTGTCACCTCATGCCTAGCTGACTCACCACTCTTTCATTTATGGCACGAAGGACAGAGAAATAGTAGTCTTTTCTGCTTTGTGGAAAGAAGGATGTGAGGGTGGAGTCACTGGTGCAGTTTCCCTGTAGTCTCCTTTCTAGCTCCAGTTCTTTTCATTTTCCTGGTGTTCAAGATAGGCAAGAGCCTAGTCTTGTTTATTTTCTCTGAATTGTAGAAATAGAAATACAACGGTCAGCTAGTGAACAAAGACTCCTACTTATAACAGAACAATGCCATTTCTCTTTTGCTTAGATAGCTCTTGTACTCCTAGATAGAAAACTATTATTCTAAATTAATTTCTGTACCTTTGTGAGGTAAAAAGGCAGAATGGAATCATCAAGCCTTGTTTCTTGAAAGCTCTATTGCTCAGGAGACTTAAACCAAGATTTTTAATCTCTAAGACAATCCTTGAATAGTTAAATGGTATGTGTTGTTGCATTAGGCATCAAAAGCAGCAGTATTTTAAAGTAAGCATGTCTTAAAACTTTGCCTAGTTGAGAATGAACATAAGGATGCCACTGAAAATCCAAAGTAACCTGTGGAGTTAAACGACATTCTTTGTTAGGTGGCTTTTTTGACCCAAATCTTTCCATGGAAGGGAGGAGAAAAATTGTTTGGTTTGCTGAAGTAACTGAGACTCTTGATCCTTTTTGTTTCTTCTTAAGCCTCTGGGACCGGAGTACTATGACTGAAGTGAAGGCCCTAAATGTTGCAATGTCAGTGAGCAGCATGGAGTATGTTCCAGAAGGACAGATACTCGTGATAACCTATGGGAAGACTATTGCTTTTCATAGTGCAGAAACGTGAGTCCAAACCACAGAATTTTCATAGGTTGAGTAATGAGCTTGGTTGTGGGTAAAAACTGACTGCACAAGCCCAAAATCACCAAGTTGTCAGAACTGGTATTAGTGGACATCTTTGCTTGCTTGCTATCTTGTCAGAGGCAGAATGTGAAGCAACCACCCTCTTCTAAAATAGTGAACCCTAACTGTCTGTGAGATGCTAGACTGTAAAGGTCCGGTGCCATTTCTGTATTTCACAGTTGTAATTGTGGTTAAATAAGTTTCAGCCAGAGTTCAGTGCTTTTCAGAGAACTACTTATATATCTTTATGTTGTCTTAAGAAAGCAAGTTACATGCTTAAACATATTCCAGAAAGTAGTTCTGAAAGTAAACTTTTGTTTTGCTTATTCTGAACTTGTTTCTTACTTGATGAGTGTGATTTGCAAGTATTAAAACTTGTTTTAGAAACTGTGTGTGGGTGTATTCTATTTTCTTAAAAGCAGTTGTGATTAGTAGAATCAGAGTTTCTTTGCTCTTAGGATTTTTTTTTAATGAACTTTGTTAACAAACTTTTCTCCCTCAGCCTAGAACAGATTAAATCATTTGAAGCACCTGCTACAATCAATTCTGCATCACTTCACCCTGCAAAAGAATGTTTGGTTGCAGGTGGTGAAGACTTTAAACTCTATAAATATGACTATAATACAGGAGAAGAATTAGGTATGTTTGTCTTCTGTTATCAAAAATGAGTTCTGAAACGGGTATTAGATTAATGAAATAATGACTAATAAATGAAGGTCTTAGCATAGCATGCTTTGCAAGAGGATGAAAAGGTGTATTATCAGTGAAGCATTTTTTCCTATCTCAGTATACCTAATGTTATTCTTCTAGAATTAATTAAAGCTTCCATTAAAGAGCTTTTTGCACCTATTTAAAAAAAAGTTGTCATTCTGTATTGCTGCAATAGCAAGTTGTGTGCTAAGTGTCGTTCTGTAGCATTCATTAGATATGTCTAATGAGTTGCAACTACTTCTATCTATGAAAAATGTGGGGTGTATGTGTTCTTGTTAATGTTGGCCAAATAGATTTTTTTAAAAAGTGTATTTTTAAGTTCGTTTGATCCTGTCCATGTTTCAAATTGTACGTATGGAGTGAATGGTTGAACGAAGAGAGCATGTATGCTACTGGCTTGCTTTGTAGTTTTGCCTAGAACAAATAAGCATCTGTTTTCTTGCAGTTAATAAAACATTAATATGTAATCTAAATTGAGATCACTGAGATAACAATCAGAAGAAGCTTTGTTTTGCATCAGAAGTTTAAATACTGAGAAAGTGTGTGTGTGTGTGTGTGTGATGTCTGTGTTGTCGTCATTATCCCCCCCCCCCTTATTTTTTTTCCCCCTATTCTGACCAGTTTTTACTTGCTAATTTCAGTTGTTGGTTAAAATTTGAAATTAATGTTTTTGGTATGTTTTCTTACAGAATCTTACAAAGGACACTTTGGTCCAATTCACTGTGTGAGATTTAGCCCTGATGGTGAGTTATATGCAAGCGGCTCTGAGGATGGTACGCTAAGGCTGTGGCAGACAACAGTAGGGAAAACCTACGGTCTTTGGAAGTGTGTAGTCCCTGGTAAGTGTGTGCTTGTTCCTGGTGAAACTTGGCTGCTCCATGTGCACTTTTTAAGTAGTAACTATTATAAGTGGTAAATATAAGCTGAATTTCATACAGTAACTGCACTGTTCTCTAAGGGTCTCTATATCCACTCAAGTCTGTTAGATTTAAGGATTTACTTTTGTAGCTGTCATTTAAGTAATTAACTTCAAAGCTGTAAGGTTATTGAATATAGACATTTTGTGGATACTTAAGCAGATAGGCTAATGTATTTTTGTGTTAAAGAGCAAGAAATATGAAATACCACCTTTATAAATCATAAAGAGATGATCTCTAGAAAGTGTGGGTGATAGTTTTTGTATTGTACTGCGGTGCTCTAAGCTTTGGGGGTGGGTGAGGAAGCAGTGTCTAGAAGACTGCAAGTATTCATTAATGGAATTGCTTACCCAATTATTTATCCACAACACGAAATTACGTGGAAGTTTTTTTGTGTATGTGATTAAGGTGGAGTTGAAGGTATTGACTGGTTTGGGTTGTTTTTTTTCTTCCCTCCTCTCTACAGAAGAGGAGAATGCAGAAGCAGCAAAAGCAAGGACCACCCTTCCAGGAACTGCAGAGGAGGAAATAGGTAATGCATTGAACTGCCAGGTTCAATTCAACTGAGTGTTAAAAGATCAGTCGAGATGGTAGCATTTTTTAGTATGGAAGTAGTTTTCCCTCAAGTACCTTCTGGGATTTTTCACTCTTCTCAAAAGATCTCTGAATGCATTTTCCTGAAAATGACCATGTGGTGAGTGTCAGACTAGTGACTAGAGCTGTGCAGACTGAACAGATGGGGTAGAATAACTGGATCAGGTTAAATGGGAAAACAAACTGAACTAATCTTTAAGCAGTCCCTGCAGCATTTCTTTGGTTTATAGATCTATGGTGAAGTTAAGTAATATTCTTTTTATTTATTTGCAGAAGATCTTCCCTCTGAAAACTCTGATTCGGTGTACAGCTCAGCTCCTGAAGTTAAGGCCTGATTACTGCAACTGTTATGCAACATATGGACATATGAGACTAAATCAAGTGAACAGTGATAAACAGCAGCCTTCCAGAGCGTGTTCTCTACATAAGGCAAAGATGGGCAGTAATTGATGAGAATGTGGTGGAACTGGCTAGGTGTTGTCTGTAAGAGAACTGAGTATCCAAAAAAAGACAATGAGTAGTAGAGTTTTGCTATCTTTTTAGCATAACTGCCTACTGTTTTTTCAAAGAAGTGTGCAAGCCAAGATCCAGTCTCTCCAATTTCAATTAGACTCATTGTAGTGTGTTTTCTTTATTATGGAGAAGAGATACAATGACTTTTACCCATTTCTTTTTCTTGAAAGTTGGAACATTTGGCTTTAGTTTAAAAGAAGGGATTATGTACTTAAAGTATTTGGTTCGGGTTTTGTTTCATTGTACGCTGCTTCTGAACATTTAACAGTTTTCAGTTGTCTAAATAAAATGCCTCTCAAAACTTGTATGTTACCGTTGAGCCTTGAGTTCATGGAATGGAAAAGCAGCCAAGTTAATTACGTAATCCTTTCTAGCATCTTAGTTTTGTACTGTATAGAGGGAAAGCAAGAAGAATGTTTTAGTCTTGGTATAGAGGGTGGCAAGTTCTTTGATCTGTAAGCTTTGTGTCTTTTTATTCTTTTAAAGTTTGAATGTAAACATGAGTCCCTAAAATCTAAAAACAGTGAAAACTTCTAAATTAAACATGCTGCCTGAAATATTTGGTTGTACGTGAAAGTCTCAGAGGTTGGCTATGAATCTGTATAAAGCTTCGGTTTAGTCCTCCCGACTGGATAAAAAAGTTACTCTTTCAAGGTTAAAAATCATATTTTCTTCATTAAAGAAAATATTGCTGTTCTTCCACTTGTCATTTCCTTTAATGTTATGCTGAAAGGTTTCATAATGCGTCCTATATGGAAAGGAGAAAAGTTATACCGAGGTATATTTATTCATACACATTTTTATTTTTTTCATACTTGTCCCTCCTGTTCTTTTGGATTTTTCGTAAGAGTACAGTAATGCTATCATCTTAGAAAACTGAAACTTAAGGTTTGAAAACTGGTGCATAGATTGAAAGATGGGCAATTCTGTCTGAACATAAGAAAATATTTCATGCCATATTGCAAGAGTTTCATGGAGATGTCTGGAATAGCAGCTTAAGATTTCAGAGCTGTGACCCTTTGCTGCTTGACATCATGATGTTGCAAGTTTTTGGTTCCTTTGCTAGCGCTGAGCAAGTAGGGCTAAAGTTGCAAGATGCTTCATCTAAATGAGAATATTAACAATGTTTAATACTTTTCATGTGAGTTTGTGTCATTACAACTCCAGGAAAAAAAGTGAGGGCCGTGAAGATGTTGGTGGCTTTGTTACCAGACTTTCTTTTTGCTGGTGTTAATAGAAAGCTTTACCAGGTCAGTGAGTTTATAGAGCTCCCCGTGTATGTGTAACACCAGTTTCTACTTGGAGATTCAACTCGAAGAAAGTGGAAGTTGCCTGGACTCGTTATCATTAAGACAGCAAATTCGGTGTTGCCCCTCAAGGAACAGACCATCTTAAGAAATTCCACCCACAGCGTGAGAGGTCTCTTACCCGGTGGAGGCTGAGGGCTGGGGTAGGCCTCGGTTGCCTCCTTACCGGCAGCTCCGGTGTGCTGGGCTCGGTGCTACCGCGGCGGCGGGGAAGGGCCGTGCCCCGGGGCTGGAGCCGGACCCGCCCGCCGCCGCCTCCTGCCCGCGCGGGGCGGGACCGGCGAGGCCGAAGCCTGCCCGCCCCGTCCGCCGGGGCGGAGAGCTGCCGGCAGCGGGGGTCATGGCGGGCCGAAACGCGGGCACCGAACTGGGTAAGGGACGGCGGCCTGCGGGGAGGGCCGGGGCGCCCGCCCGCTGCGGCTCCTCCACCCGCCACGGGGGCCGTGGAGGCGGGAGCCGGGAGCGGCGGAGCCGTGGCATGAGGGGTTCCCGAGGCGGCAAACCGGGGAGCGCCGCTCGGGCAGGGCCGCCCGCCCAGGGAACTGGCGGAAACGTACCGGGGAGTGCCCGGCTGCGGGGCGGCCTCCTGGCCGCGCCTCCGCCCGCCGACCCGCCGCTGAGCCTGCGAGCCGGGCTGCTGCGAAACCTTCGCTTTCTGAGAAGCCAAAGTAGAAATAGGCTTACGGCTCCTTTAGATCCTTTAACGTATAGTCGTGATGTATAACCGGGAGGCCTGTGGGAGGCTTATTTTCCCTTCTGTGTTCCAGGTTAAAAGAGAAGTTGAGGCTCGCCGGTCACGTGTGGCCTCGGCCGGAGAGGCTCCGGGTTGTAGGAGGGCGGGTACTGCCGGACTCGGGAGCCTCAGTCCTGTCACAAAGCTGGGCCCAGTCCCCTCTTGTGCACCTTTCTGGTTCTCACCGAATAAACCTGTACACACGCTTCCCCCCCCCCCCCCCCCCCCTTTCTCCCCAAGAGTTTCAAAACAGTTTCTATTAGCTGGATTCTGATTTACAAACTCGGGATTTTACTTATCTTTCTCCTTATTGCTTGCTCTCTGAAGACCAGTGAGGATTTTGTAGGTGGCCTCTAGGCCCAGAAGGTGGCTGTGCCTCAGGTAGGGCAGAGAGCAGCCAAGAAAGGGTTTCTCTGACATTTCCTGCCTGCAGCTCCTCTTCTGCTGATGGTTGGGGGTGGGGAAGGAGAAAGGGCTACTAGAGCTTACTGACTTCTCCACCCAGCAAAACCCAACTGCAGTGGGGGAATGAGTTAATGCCTACATTCTGCCTTTAAGGTAAGATAATTTGGTCAATATGAGTAGGTGGAGGAGACACAGGGGGGGCATCACAGAAGATGGGAAGCAAGGGACAGCTGGTGTGGAACAAAGAGGTCTCAAAGTTAACACGAGCAGAGTTCTGGAGGCTATGTTGCATGGTGTCAGTGGCTATGCTCTTGTCTCTAGCACAAGCATGGTCATTTTTACAGAACTAATATACGAGTTAAATGATTAGCCCGTGGACAACTGAGAGTTGGCTGTTTTCATTCACTAAAATTGTTGATATAACTCCTAAAAGTGAGCTGTTGAATTGCTCTCTGATACACTTATTTGTGGGCTACTTGCAGGGACAACGGAGTTTCAGCTGTAGCCATCTGAACAGCATTGTTTTGCTGACACAAACATAATAATGTAGTGGCAAAACTTAGCGGCTGTTAGGAAAAAAGCTAGCGCGAAAGTTTGCAAATGCACTCCAGTTACTTTAAACTAGGTACATGTTGTGCTTCTTCTTACTGTAATTTTAATCTTACAGTTTATTGTCAATATGCATGAGGAGTCCATAAACTTGAATGTGAAATCAGTTCAGTTCTTATCAGCCGTCCTTTGCCAGATAGGCATACATGTGAGGAAGGCCATGCTGTCAAGTGGGAAATTACTGGAAGAGACAGGTGACCTGATTAACATTTGGCCAGATCTTGATGTACAGTTGTAGTCAAGAGAGAAGTATGCAGTGTGCAGCTGACCAGCACAACATAATCATTGGTTTTCTGCACCCACTAAACCAAGCTTTGAGTATTTGCCAAATATTTACTATAACTCTTCTCCTGTAAGTATCCCTCCCCTACCCAAGAGGCAGAGTCAACTAATACTCAAGATTATTAATGGGACATAATGGCTTATAATGGAACACAGAGGGATGGATGTCTTCAGGGCTGCGCCATGTTACCTCTTCCAGCTGTAACTGATTTACCTGGAAAGGCCACTGCCCTCAGCTTATCACAGGTGCTTGCCATCCCTTCACAGTGATCTTTGTTTAAATCAGTTGCAGTCAAAATGCTCTGGGTTAGATGTGCAGGGCAGGCATGGTAGGTGAATGGTGTGGCCATAACAGCATTTTTATTAAGTAGCAGCATACCTGCTTGTGGCTGTTTCTAACTGCTGGATGCTTTAAAGAGAGAACTGAATTTCCCTGCCATTTGCTCTCTCACTAAATACATACCTGACATATGTTAAGTACTATATTTAAGTAAGTAGCTGTCTCTTACCTGGTAGCGGTACTCCAGGACATGTTAAACCCTTGCCTTTATCTTTCATGGTCTAACAATACACACATCTTCTGTGGCTTAGGCACTTTGACTTTTGAAGATTTTGACAGTTTGTGCCAGCAGCTTTAACAGTAATTCAAATTATTTGCCCTGTATTTCACAGAGCATTCTGTAGGATTTTCTAACAGGGCTGCCTAGTGGTAAAATGTCTTTTATTTAAAAGTATATTATTTGAGTCCCTTTCTTTGTGTCTGCTATTTCTGTGCTTGCTACCTGATGTCATTATTTAAGCAAATTTCTGGTGCTGCCATTAGAGAGCATCTATCTGTTTATCAATGACAAGCCAAACGCTTACCAAATCATGGTGTATAATGTTTTCCCATGTGATTTTTTTTTTTTGTAAAATAAATACATTTTTGTAAAAGCCCTTAATTAAACTTCTTTGACTGTCTTCTTATCACTGTTCCCTAGTAGAAGAACAAGGTGTTTACCTGGAATAAAGAACAGGTACATGTAACACAAATAAAACGACTGATTTACATGAACTAGTCAGAGGGTCACTAGTCTAATACACTGATACATTTGTCATCAGACACTTGTGTACAGAAGGAGGTTAAAGAATTTTACAAGTTTGGCATTCCACAGGGACCGTTTGCAGAGTCATTCTTGGGTACTTGGGTTCACCATGATGCCTGCACGGGCTGAAAGGAGTCTGCGTCTCCTGCTCTGCTCCCAAGGACAATGGAGTATAACAGACCAGATGCTTTATATTTTGTCACGTTTCAGGAAAGCATCAGATGCAACTTCTTAATGCGACTTCACAACAAAATAGTGAAACACATCTATGAGCATCTGCTTTGTAGTGTAAGCTAACAGCATACTCCTTCGGTTTAACTGTGGAGATGCAGACATCTGCTACAGGGGTTTTGTGTTCCCTTCGGATGGAATTTTGATGCAACAGCATTGTGGAGAAAGACAAGACATTCAGTAACCTTTGGTAGAGGCAGAAAATGGCAAGTAGGATGTTTAAAACCAATCAGATAACACAGCTTGTTTGTGTGGAGCGTGAACTTGTGCCTAGATACAAGTCTTTCTTCAGGCCACTCAGTAAAGAGAATGGAGGGGGGAATGGCCTGAATTATAACACAAGGTCACATGGCAAAACAACAGTAGAGTTGATTGCCAGTCACATAGTTTTATCATTTATTGTACTGGTAAAAGAGTAAATTGTGCCTGGCCAACCTAATTGTCTTCCATAGTAAAGTGACTGGATATATATGGACAAGGGGAGAACAGTGGATGTAATTTACTTCAACCTTAGCAAGGCTTTTGACACTCTTTTGAAGTATTCTGTGTCCAAATTGGGACATTTGGATGGGTGGATGCCAAAATGATTAAAATCCTGTTTGGATGGTTGGGCTGAGAAGGTGACGGTCAATAAGTCATACTCTACTTTGAGGCTGGTACTGAGTAGGGTCATGCGGGGGTCTAGCATGGGACCCATCCCATGTAACATTTTTTTTCAGTGATCTGCAAGAAGTGATGGACTGCTATGTCATAGAGTTTGCAAATGAGACTAAATTAGCCAGATCATTCAGAGGGACCCAAACTGACTGGGGACATGGGTCAGCAGGAGCCCAGTGACACTGAGCGGGGCTGAAGGCAGAGCCCTGCCCCGGGAAGGATGGGCCCCGGCAGCCACACAGGCTGGGGCTGCCTGCCTGGGGAGCAGCTCTGCCCAAAGGCCCAGGGGCTGGTGGGCAGCGAGCTGGGCACGAGCCAGCACTGACCCAGCAGCAGAGATGGCCAGCGGCCTTCCAGGCCGTGCCAGTGGCAATACAGCCAGGAGCTCATGAAAACGGAGGGATTGGGAGGGATTGTTCCCTCTGTTCAGCACTTGCTAGGCCATATCTGGAAGATTGTGACCAGTTTTGTTGTCTCCCAACAGAAGAAAGAGATTGATAAACTGTCACAAGTTCAGCAGAGGGCCACCAAGATGGTCAGGGGCTGGAGCACCTGCCCTGTAAGGACAGGCTGAGGGAGCTGGGCTGGGGAAGCAATGGCTTCAGAGGTCCTGACAGCAGCCTGCTTATCCCTATGGGGAGTGTATCAAGAAAGAAGAGCCAGGCTTTTCATAACATTGCATGATGGGATGAAGCGAGACAGCAGGCTTGTCTTGAGGCAGAGAAGTTCATACTGGACATAAGGAAAAGCTTCTTCATGCAGGACAGTCGGATTGTGTGGCAGATTGCCCAGAGAGGCTGCGCAGTCTACATCCTTGGGGACTCTCCAAACCCAACTGAATAAAGCCCTCAGCAGCCTGGTCTGAACTCAGAGCTGACCCTGCTTTGCACAGAAGGTTGGACAAATGACATTCAGAGATCTTTCAATCCAGATTATTCTATGATTATATGTTTTTTTACCACTGTGTGTGTCTTATGTGTGTGTGTGTATATATACACACATATGTATTCTGAGTAATGAATAATTAGTTACAGTTGTTTTGCAAAGTATGTTCTTGGATTCTAAAAAAAAAATATATCCCTATTGCTCAGCCCTTCTAGTTGAAGGGCCAGAAATACATTCATTATATTTCAATTGATATTTTTAATTATAGTTGGTATTTCTGAGCCATTTACATGTGAGAGCTAGCTAGCCTGTTGGTAAGTGGCATTTAGATAATGAAGTCTTGCATCTCTTTTCAAGATAACGTAATTTTGTTCTAATATATTAATAGCTAGTTTTAGCCTGTACTGTGGCTCTGTTTTTTCAATGTTCCTTTCTAACACCTATTGAATCTGCTGGACAATTTTAATCAAATTTGAAGGACAGATAGATGTCTCAGAAATATGTAAGTCACGGGGTGGAGTGCCTGAATTAATCCCTCTGTTGAGGGAAAGGTAGACACAGCTTATCAGTTACAAGACTTCTGATTACATCTTTTTGGGGGGGCTTTATGCAAGTAACAATGTCCTATTTTACTCCATAGCTGTAAGGACCATAACAGGACAGCTGGGTTATTGGGGTGAGGAGAGGCCTCTGGAGCCAGGAGAGAAGAGAGGAACAGCAGAGGACTTGGACCTTCAGGAAATGAAGCTCCCACTGTTCTGCTGTTTGCTTTCTGAGGAAAGGTTTGTCAGCGGCTTTCAAAGTGCTTTGGAGGATACTGTGATCCATTTCGTGTGATCAGCATGAACACTGTGTGATTTCACTAATGTCACAAGATAGTAGAGCTGATTTCTAGTTCAGGACTCATGCCTTGGTGTTGTGCTTTGAGTGTCTGAATGCTGATGACTTGGAGATGGAACTTGTCTCATTTAAGGAGGAGCCATTTGAAAATAAAATAGGTCCATAGCAAGAATCACTGTGAAAAAATAACTACAGCTTCTGTCTCGAAGAAACTGAATAACCCCCAAACTTCTAAACAGCTTACATGGTAAGATAACTGTAATGAGACCTGATCCTGAAGCCTTTTCTCTCTTTTCAGTGGCTTTGCTTGGCTGTGTATGGCCAGCTGGGGTCAGCCTGTGTCCAGAACACATTTCTCCACTAAAGGTTCAGGACGCAGTTTCACTGCTTCTCCAGAAATAACAGCTTTCATCGCTTTCCTTACCATTTTATCATGTGTTCATGGTAAGAGCAGGAGCACACATGCTGTTTCTGGCACAGAGGAGGAAATAACCGGTTAAGAGGACAGCTTCTTTTGGGGAGAGTGATGCCTTAAAATGCTTGTGAAACTACAGCCTCAGGCATTCTTGAGCTTTCTGTTTCACCATCTGAAGGGATGCCATCTACACTTTTTTTTCTTTTAAAGCTTCTGAAAAGCTTAGTCTGTTTTATGAGGGATGTGTTAGGTATCTGAGATATTTATGTAATTATACTAATTAAGTGGTTTTATTTATTGTCTTATAAGGAAATGCTTGGTATTTTTGGATTCATGGTCTTCAGAGAGGAGATGAATTTCCTGCTAAGGTTTGGAATATGATTTTTTCAGATGCCTTCAGAGAAAAAAGTAAACTTGAAGAGTGATTACAGAATATTGGCTAATTAGCTGTAGTGTAACTGCTTTAATTACTTTTATCCCTGAAGCCACATGACTGTGCAGATGACTAGCAGATGACTTATTTAAAAAAAAAAAAAAAAAGACGTGTTCACACTGCAAGGTTAATGAGCCTAATTAAATATAGTTTTCCTTAGCCAGATACTAAATCATAAAGCTTGGGGGAGGGTGGGAGGGGGAGAATCCGAAAGCAGTCAGTTCTATTTCAAATAATGGTTTTATTCTTATTTTTAATGAAAAAAAAAAAAGCTGGAATTGTGAGTGATTTTTCTGAATAGAGACACTTACATTTAAAGATTTGGTGAGACCTCACATGGCAAAATTTGAAAGTCTATTTAGAGACAATTACGCTGAGACATATTTGTTTTCACTTGCCCACTGCTTTAATTAATGGGGAAGTGGGCTTGAATAAAAGGTCTGTGTTAGATAGAAGTCTCCATCTGCTGCTGGGTATTACCAGAACCTTTGTCCTTCCTCGCTGTGTGTTTTTTTATTACACTCTTTTATTTCCTTTAGTAAGCTGCATAATTTCTCACATTAAGTTGTACTGACAGGATGGAATTCTGATATTTTTAAAAAAATCACTTTTTTTTTTTTTAAGTTTTCTGCCTGTGCTGTGCACTTATTTTTTTCTTTCTCAGCAGGTTTCAAAAGTTATCTTGATAAATTGGATTATGATTAAATGATTCTACCTGAGCCCGTCCTTCCTTCCTTCCTTCCTTCCTTCCTTCCTTCCTTCCTTCCTTCCTTCCTTCCTTCCTTCCTTCCTTCCTTCCTTCCTTCCTTCCTTCCTTCCTTCCTTCCTTCCTTCCTCCCTTCCTCCCTTCCTCCCTTCCTCCCTTCCTCCCTTCCTTCCCTCCTTCCCCCTATTGTCTATGGTGGCCCCATGGGAATTTATTTATTATCATGTTGGAACCTCAACCTTAGAGCAACTGCAGAGGATATAGAAGTTTCACTAGCTTGTATTTCGACTGTGTTTCTATGATTTGCATTTATTCATATTCAAAAACAAGGAAAGTTGTAGCCATAGGTTTTGTTGCAATAGCTTTTCTCACTTGCTTTCTGTGTGTTAGCTGAGCTTCTTGCTCTTGGGGCACACCAGATAAGCCTCTGTCTTTGAAAGTGGAGGGAAGTGGTGAGGGTTTGTTGTTCAGTTGGCAACTTCTCAAACTCCACCTTTTCTTTGTTGCCATACAGTGAGACTGATGCTAAATTCTTAAAGAAATCCTTAAATTACTTAGGATTCCTTCGAAATGCCTTCTTTGATTTACTTTTTCTGCTTTTGGCCAACATTTTGACCTTGTAGGTACTGCTCATTAAATTACTTGTATGTGATAATAGGAAAGTGGTAGCAAGGTGGCTTACTATGCTCAGAACAAGATTTTATTTAGCTGTGTTTCATGCCTTTGTCCTCCATTTCCACTGAGTCATGTTTACCCTAAATTGGTTTCTCCAGAGCTTTTTGTAAGTCTAATTGCAAAAACAACTTGTATTTACACATATTTTAGCTACTGTACTAGTTCTGCACTTTTTTTTGGCTATTAAAACGATAAAGTAGGAAGAAAAAAATTGAGGATAAGATTTCTGTACAAAATTAGTGATTCTGTTGATTTTTTTTTAAAGTTTGAAACCTCTTTTAATCAATGTGCTCAAGGGAAATGCAAGTTTAATACAATACTGAAGAAGACTCATAGAGATGAGATGCTCTTAATTTAAGTCACCCAGAATTATTTTCTTAGTATCTAAGCCCATGTCCATATACTGACCCTAACTGATGGTGATATTTGATGATCGGTGGTGGTAACTTGATGATTGGTGATTAATGATTGTTGATGCTGTTCTCAGAGTATTTTCATGGATGGCTTATATGATTTGAAGAATTATACATAATTTGGGATATAAGAGATTTTAAAGATATTCTGATTTTTTTTTCCTATGTAGGTCTGTGAGAAGTTTGTGTTTATTAACATTCAAAATGACACTTGGTTTATCATACTAAGCAGAAATTTCAAGATTCAAGAGCCTGGAGCCTTAGTTCTTTATCTGTCAGTTACCCTTCTTTAAGCAGTGTCCAATTTTTGGTGCTTCTGTTTTTAGACAGTTTCATTATTTTAGTAAACATTGAGCATCTGCTTCTCCTTGGGTCTGGTTATTGTTTGTGGATACTGAAACTCATTGAAATTGTGAGCTAGGTTGTCTGTAGTGGTCATCTGAAGGAATTCACATCTTGAAGATGTTTCCCCCAAGTCTTCTGGGGTGCTTGGCAAAGTGAGCACTTCTCAGGCAGGCATGCATCTCAGCAGCTTCCAGGCAAGTATGTTGCCCAGGAATTCAGTGCTTTAGGAAACTTGTAGTTAGTCAGGCCCCAGTAGCAAATTCAGTAGACAATAGCAACCCAAATGCTTTGTTATGTGAGTGTCTGTGCAGAGGTTTTGGTGACTGTGTGTGGTACAGTTCCTGTAAACCAAGGTTCATGCACACAAAGAATACTGTTGTATCCTGGGTGCCAGCAGCCAAGCAAAGGACTGAATAAATGTTACCGTATCTTGAAATCAAGAAGTAAATCAGCAAGCAATGACAGAAGGCTGTTTTGTGTTTTTTAAATTTTTTTTTTAGATATGCTGCAGTATAATAATAGTCCAGGATTGGTAACATAGTGTGTCTCATCAGCAGTAAGTTAATTCAGTTGTAATGGTAAACAAAACACCCTGTGTGAAACATCCAGTTCACAGATCATACCCTAACAGAAGTTAATGTTATGATATTTTGGACCGGTGATAAGTATGCAAGCCCTTAAAAGGACATAAAAGCACAGCATGCTCTTCAGAGGTCCCAAACCAAGCTACCACTTTCTTCTGAAGTCCCACACCATATCTTAAAAGAATACAGAAATAAATGAGACTTTTTCTTCTTTTTTTCCCTCCCCAGAACTTGGCTGGATGTCAAAAGTGCATGTGAATCGACCTGCAGTTGTGAGGTATGCAGAACGAATTCAGAAATGGAGAACTGTGAAAGGTAATTGGCAAGTAAGTGCTCTTTTTATGCATTCTGTTCCTGTATTTTTAAAGCAGTCACTCTCCTCTCCAGGCTGCAGTATTGAATTTTTTTTCAAGATGCATGTAAACTTAAAAGATGTGCTTGTCCATGTCTTATTTTAATAATTTGTATTTGATGATGATGGTATGGAATAAGGTGACGTATTTATCCAAACAAGTTAAAAACCTTATAACTCATGAGTGGCAAAACCGCAAATGAATTTAAGTCATCTTTATTCATGAGTGGATTAAATTGTATATTACTATCCCAGCACATTTATTCTGTCTCCCAGACAGACTTCTCTGCACGCTGTGTTCTTATTTTTTAATTTTAAAGCTGTAAGATATAATCGTGGTCCCTGTCAAGTTTGACCTACCTGGATGATTTTTCTTTACTTAAACATCCCCAATATATGTGATTTCTTTGCTTAACTAGTTCTTACGTAAATCTTAAATATTCTGACTTTTTATGGCATTGGAGGGGAGAAAGAAAGAAAGAAAGAAAGAAAGAAAGAAAGAAAGAAAGAAAGAAAGAAAGAAAGAAAGAAAGAAAGAAAGAAAGAAAGAAAGAAAGAAAGAAAGAAAGAAAGAAAGAAAGAAAGAAAGAAAGAAAGAAAGAAAGAAAGAAAATGGGAAGGAAGGAAGGAAGGAAGGAAGGAAGGAAGGAAGGAAGGAAGGAAGGAAGGAAGGAAGGAAGGAAGGAAGGAAGGAAGGAAGGAAGGAGGGAAGGAAGAAAGGAAGGAAGGAAGGAAGGAGGGAAGGAAGGAAGGAGGGAAGGAAGGAAGGAAGGAAGGAAGGAAGGAAGGAAGGAAGGAAGGAAGGAAGGAAGGAAGGAAGGAAGGAAGGAAGGAAGGAAAATGTTAAGGGGGCTGACTTCTCAACTCTTGGGATAAGGTAAATGATCAGTTATTGTCCATCTTAGTATCAAATAAGTTCAGGTAAGTCACCACTAAAGCCAGTGCTACGAATGAACTTTTCTTAAAAGCTATCTTGTATTCATTGAACACACACATTTAATGTCTCAACTGTTACTGTCAGCCTTTGCTGTTATTGACCCCATGGCAGAACTGTCAGATAACTGGGCCAGTATGCATTTTGGTTTCTCTATGTATGTGAGAATTGTAATGCAAAGCCATCAGGTCAACAGTGTAATCTAGTATCTTCTGCAAAGCAGAGCCGGTGAGGCACGGCTGCATGGTGGTTCAGCAGCAGGAGAGGAAGCGCTGAGAGGGGAATGGCAGGCAGAGCTGGCTGCAGGGGGCTAAAAATGCTTTGGCAGCATTCAGCCAAGGGCAAGGTCTGGGAAATGCTGTGGAGCAGACCTGGGAACTCCTAGTGAGCTCTCAGCCATGGGGTTGTAACTGGTGTCCAAAGACAAGTTGATTCTTCATTCATTAAACAGCTGTTCTGCAAGGAAATGTGTGTGATGCCTTCCCTCTGTATGCTAAACAAGTTGTTTACTTTCAACAGTAGCTGTTAATATGGAAGCAGGAGGAAGGAGACACTCAAGGATCAATCTTAACAGTCCAACATAGTATAATAAAGCAAGAATCATTTAATGATACTTAATTCTTAAAAGAGCTGTTCAGAATCATTGGTATCCTCAGCTTAGCATGTCAGGCAGCCCTTCTGGGGTGGCTGAAGCTGCGTTCATAATGAGCACAGGTCTTGCAGATGACATTTTGGGGATAATTTGATGTAGCTATAAGGTCCTACTGGAAGGTGATAGAAAAAAGCTTACTTCCTGTTACATGAACCCTAAAGTTTGTGCTTTGAATGTTAAGATTAAATAAAAAATTGACATAAACTGCGGAAGGTTAGACATCAGCTCAGCATTTCTCAAGAGTTTCTTATGCATAAAAAGTCACTTGATACCAAGTTTGGCAATCCAGTGACTCTGGGTTGGGAAATGGCATGAATGAGAAAATCCAGAGGGTATTCCATAACCTTGGCCATCTTCAGATACATCAGGAATGAAGAAGTTTTATGATTTGGCCAAAGCTGCTATAGAAAGAAAAAGGAAATAAAGAACCACAGGCTTTGATTACAAAGAATCATTGGGAAGAAAGGGATTTAGTATCACTCCCTCAACATGGCTGTAGTTCAAATGTTTGATTATTACTAACAGTTCTCCATTCTCCTGTGTAGTAACACTGGTACTGAGCTACTTGTGTAAGGTTTTATTTTGAAGAATGCCAGAAGCATCTCTCCTGTATTTAAACACTGTCATTGGAGGATAGTCATGTGCTGTTTATTTCACAAGAGATGATTTTGAACCTTTACATCTTTGAATCTAAGTAGCACCACAGACTCAAATTTTGAAGCCCATTCCCCAAAATACATATTTGAAAAACCCTTTTAAAAAAATGCTCATGCCAGTTCTTGGGACTCTCTGACTACATCTGTTTCGATGACTTTATGATTCATGTCATAAGAGATGAGACAAAAATTCCCTCAAATGAAGGACAAAATAATCCAAGTAAAAGAAACTTAAAACCATTTAAAGTGAAAAACCCTTCTGAAGTATTATAGGGTGAAAGTTAGAAACAAGCAGTCAAACTTAGACTGACAGAGGCCAGTAGTGGTTCATTACTCTGTTCAATCAGCTCAAAGCAGTTTTCAGTGTAACATTCACTGCAGGTTCAGAAAGGAGACTCCTATCAGTGAAGTATGAAGGGTTTGTAGGCTGCCAGCCACTTAAGATTTGCAGACTAATGCCTCCATGCAGAAGCAACAAGTTTTGCTGCCTATACTAACCAATCGTGTCACAGAGCAGAGAAGTCAAGATAGGTACTTTATGGTCTCAAATGGACTTTGCCATTGCGAACTCTCCCCTTTGTTAAACAAATGCCTGCTAAGAGATGTCAGCTTTGTGAAGTCATTGCTGTAAATGAGAATTTGCTGGAAGACCTTCAATGAATATTTCAAAATAATGTCTTCAGCTCAATTCTTGTTCATCAAAAAAAACACCAAAAATTTTTAGTTTTGCTTCTGTTCCATTTTCTGATTAATAAATCTTTTAAAATTCTGTAGCATTTTCATCTAAAGAGTGCTTTAGCCTTGTCACTTAGCTCTTACTTTTTTTTTTTTTTTTCTCACCAAATAATTACAGATGCTTTTTATTCCTGATTCACACAAAAGCATGTGGAAACATCTGGAGTCTAGACCCTAAGTTTTAAGAAATCTGGGTTCTTACCCCCCACTGATTCCATGTTTCACTCTCACAGCAGGAGAAGCATGCAAGCGTGGTAGTGTGCAAATTGCTGATGTGTAGATTCGTTTGGTTACTGACAACTGCAAACCTGTGCTCGGCTGGAAGGATGTGTGTAATTTCTCTTGCATGCAAGTCTTAAAGATTCAGACATACTGTATAGAATGGCACGTATTATAACAGTGAGGTTCTTCACTTTTTGTCCAGGTGAAAATGTTTGATTCTTACAAGAGTCCCATTTGGCAGTTAGCTTTTGCACCAAAAATTGGAATTTCATCCTTTGATTCTGACAGAGTGGACTTTTGATTCCAAATCCTTACTGTACCAATACTGCTCAAGACATGAAAAACTATCTGTCAACCCCGTCTGTCATAAATCATTCTTTGCATATCCTCCATGTTATATCTCCTGTGTTTCCTCATTCTTAGAGTGAGAGCCAGGCTTCTGATTCCTGCATCTTCTAAGTCAGTTTGGCTTTGGAAGTGTAAACTGAAATACTGTATTCCTTGCTTCACTCCCTTTGTAGGCTGCTTGGTTTCTGAAAGCTGTCACCTGTATAGACCTTACCACTCTTTCAGGAGATGATACTCCTTCAAATGTTTACAGACTGTGTTTTAAAGCAAAGCATCCCATCAGAGAGGATCTGCTGAAAGCCTTGGACATGCATGATAAAGGTATGATAGTTTTTGTTGTATGTATTTTGTAGAGAAAATGTCTACATTTCCTCATTATTTTTTCAGTTTTCAGAAAGCTGTAGAAATGGCCTCCTTCTTCCTGAAATGGAATCAGTTATGGTAGGCAGCACTGCAGAGCTAATAGTCCTGAGAGAACAAACTAGGTCCTATATGGTCTTACTCAAAGCAACTGTCTTAAGTTCTAAGTGCAAAATACCTATTCCTTTGAGTTAATACAGGAATACAAGGAGAAAAAAAACATTTTCAGTTTGGCAACCAAAGGAAAGCATGGACTCAGGGCAACACTGTAAGTTATGATACCTAATGAGCAAATTTGATGTGGAAACCAGTAGTGCATAACCTCAGTGTATGTCTTTTAATAACAGTGCACTAAGGTGAAACTAATTGAGCATTATGTTAATCTGCTTATGTCCTTAGTAAATTGGAGAAGGGGGAGTGTTCATGTGACTCCTTTGGATTTCGTGCTTAGCTGCTGTTCTGTTTGTAGCTACCGAGCCTGCCATTTTGCCTGTCAGTAAAAATGCATTTCACAGTCCTAAGCATGTAATTTTTCCTTCAGAAAACATTATATTTTACCTACTTGTTTCAGTAGTTAAGAGAGGAGACATCTTTTCAGCCCATTATCCTTTAAGGAATCAGTCCTGTAGTGAGTGTATGCGGTTGTGTGCATATCCATGTATACCACACACACACACACACACCCCTCCCCCCCGAGTTCCCAGCTAAATCAACAGAGCTGAAGGGGCCGAAGGCAGCCCTTAAGAACTGGTGGTAAAACTTTCATTGACATTACTCAGGCAGACTCCATTCCAGTGTTGCACCTAAGACTGAGCACAGTAAGACTTCAGAACAACTAGAGATTGTAAATATAACTATCAATAAAACTTCTTTATATGTGAGCAGCATTTCTGAATTTTTCTAGATGTAATCACTGATGTGTCAGTGAATACCATTTGACTTTTGTCCTGTCATGTTGGCCTTATGATCTACAAAAAGAAGATACCAGCAACATTTGGGGCATGCTTTTACTATTGAAATATTTCAGTTTTACACAGGCATTGGTCCACTGATTGAAGTCATATGATGTAGAACCAAAGGGGGATCAGGCCTTTGGTTTTAAGCCATACAGATAAAATATCAAAGATTAGTGTTTTTTTAAAACTTGGATTTATGAACTCTTCAGATAGTTGAAGTATTAAATATGAGGTCAATTATCTGAGACTTTGAGAGAATACCATTTAACTAGAAATGCAGTAGGACTACATTAACATAAAGACTGCTCAGTTGCTGCTGGGCTCAGTCTGGCTCAACAAGTAATGACAGAGCTTGGCAGTGTGGTTTCTCTCGCAGCAGTTTGCTGACTAAGCATGTCTTTACTGTACGTGTTGGCTTTAAACAGTGAATATGTTGGTAAAAATCTTGGCGTTTTAACTCCTGCTAATGTAAACTTGGTCCCAGGATCAGGTTAAAGAACATGAGGGAGGGAACAATATGGAGAATTACCTGAACCGTGTGAGCAATATAACAGACATCCCTAGTGTAGGTGCTTAAGATCCTTGTAAGAATGCACAAGTGGGAGGTGAGAAGAATGTGCACATCCTCATAACATGGATTGCACTCAAGAAGGTGGAAATCTATATGTGAAAAGTGAACTGTGGCTTTTGCAGGTATTACTGTCGGAGCAGTTTGTGTATATCCTGCGAGAGTCACCGATGCTGTTAATGCCCTAAAGGCTGCTGGTTGTAACATTCCAGTAGCTTCCGGTAAGCTTTATTCAAACAATTAAATATTTTTATGCTATAAAATATGTAGAAAAATCCAGAAGTTTGGACTTGCTTTTGTTTCAGAGAGTAAGGTGAAAAAGTATCATATCAGGTGGAAGGAAGGGAATGGATGGGAGGATTTGCTTCTGGTATAATCTTTTGTTTTCTTTCAACTTCAAGCTTATCAGGAATGCCAAATCTGTTTTGCTGGAAGCTCTTCAAAGAGGTCCTTAAGATATATCAGTGTTTTCCTCACCCGAATAGGAGAAATTGAGGTAGTATGCTGGACAGAGTATCAGTAGACTCTAAGTAGATGATAATAATAATCAGAACAACAATAATAATATTGCGATATGAGCTTTAGGAGTTCTAATACAAGGGGATTTTTTCCCTATCAGTTTTTTGGCTTTTAAGTATAATCCTGCAAGCTGGATTCAGTGAAGCTGTATGCAGAGGCAAGGGTTATTGTCTGCTGACCAGCACAGAGGTTCAGGACTTGTACTTACAAATCTCATAGTGCCAGCTCTTCCTCCAGTCACCACACATGAGAGAAAAGTCCTGAATCTACAATAAGCAAGAAGCAGAATCAAAGAATTATGTAGGTTGCAAGGGAGCTCTGGATGTCATCTGGTCCAACCTCCTGCTCAAAGCAAGAGCTAATTTTGAAGTTACATTGGGTGTTTAATGCTAAGATCCATGTTTTCTGGCGGTTTTTTTTTGTTGTTGTTTCACTGTTGTGTGGGGGAAAAAATATGTCCTAAATGCATTTATATGTCAGAGAGAAAAGGGATTATTTTTTCCATTTCTGAAGTTACCTTTGTATTTTGTACTTAAACATCATAAATGTAATCTTAAGTAGACCTCATCGAAAGAAATTTTTGTGATATTGTGATTTAGCTCTTAAACGTATTACTAGGATTTAACTTGAAATACTACTTAAAAGAATTGATGAGAATTAATGTATTGCTTCATGTATGAGTTCAGTCCTTGTTTTCTCAGTTCTGCTGGAAACAATAGATATTGTACTTTCTTATGTAGGCTGCTTTGGAAAAATTTAAGTCATGAAAAAGAGACCTTTTCACAAGATGCACTTAGTATCTTGCTGGACATTGGTTCTTGAGGGAAGAGCTAATGCTTCTGGATGAAGAGAGAGTAGTATGAGGTGCCTTTAGATTTTTTTGAATCGTGATAGGGATAAAAAAAGAATAGCTTTCAAACTCTTTGGTGTATTAGAGGTATATGCAATTTTATGGTCAATTAATAAAACATTTTCTTGCCTCTGCCTGCATCCCCTTTCTTGCTAGTGGCTGCTGGTTTTCCATCTGGACAAACTCCTCTGGAAACCAAACTGGCTGAAATAAAACTAGCTGTGGAATATGGTGCCAGAGAGATTGACATTGTCATTAGCAGGAGTCTGGTGCTGACTGGCCAGTGGGAAGGTAAGTACCCACCCTTTGGCAAGGAACCTAAACCTCCATGAATATACACATGCAAGTTATGTCTTTGTCTCTTCCCCATCTCCACAGCAGTCCTTGAAGAATTGGTCCCTCCCCTAAGAGTATTCTGAGGCACTGAACTAAATAAAAGCTATTTAATTTATTATGAATGGTTGCATTTTTTGAAAAGAATGCTGTTACAAGCCCTGTCAGGCTGGGCATGTGGAATGACTTTGTATTTTGAAAATTCAGGTCTATTCCTTCTATGCCTTTAGAGGATTTTGTGTACAGGATTAAAAAAATAGCAAGTGAAGTGGAAGTGAATGCCTAATTACTTGACCAGTTTTGTTAAAACCCCCAAGGGGTTGCTAACGTGGATGATACCTTGTTAAATATACATGTTTCAACTCTTGACAAAAATATGTATTTTAGTTGATCTCTTTTTCCCAAAAGTTGAGGGTACAAATTGACTGTTCATATTATTATTGATGTTCTTGTGTCTGTAGACTACTACTAATTAGTAAGAACAATAATGCTGAAGATGGTTTTGCTCTAATTGCCCCCTTAATGTACTGTGAATGGTTTGCCTTAAGTGCTGATAGTGGTCCTATAACTAATCTCCATGTGAAGGTAAACACCTCATTGTCTTGGAATGAATTTTCCATTTAGTTGTATAATGCAGTGCTGTAATAGTCTCTTTGCTTGGAAGACTTCATAAAGGACCGCCGGTACCTGAGTTTGGTTAAGGAAATACAATTATCATGGTAACAGATCATATTTTCTTTTTTTTTTTTTTTTTTTTTTTTCAATTAGCAGTTAGAATTGAACCAACAACCCCACATGTTTCTGTGTCTGTGTCTTTAGGACTGATATCCTGGTTTCCACTTGCTGTAACATCTTGACGTCTTTTGTAGTATTTACCATCTCAGTCCTTTTTTCTCTTAAATATGTGCAGCTTTACAGATGTTTGATTTCTTGAGGATGGGCATTGTTGCAGACATTTGTTTCTTTCAGAATGGCTATCTTAAGTTCAGGTATGGCCTCAGAAATTGCTGTAATACGGAGACTGGGTGAGAAGTTTTAACTAAGACAGAATGATGGATCAAGTTCTGTACCAGCTGGCAGCAAGACTATACGCACATCTTCCTACACTGTATCTTTGTTAGCATCTACACTACACTACGCTACTCTAAACTGGAGGGTACGCCCTTCAGGAGCTGCATTCAGCTGTGAATGTGTATTGGACTTGTATACAAAGTGAGCTGAGTCAGTAATCTGTCACTAAGACTGAAAAATGACCACTAAACTGGATTTGAGCAGCAACTTGCAATTATGTCTGGAAAAGTCTGTCTTGTAGCAGTTTCTGACATAACTGCAGTTGCCATGCTTCAGACTTCATGGTACAAACCGCTGTTAAGTGCAGGTTGCATGGAGCAGATATCAGAAAATCAGCGCGTGTAGGCAATTGAAAATGCAGGCTCAAGGTTGTATTGCCTGGATTATGTGAAGGAGAACTCAGAGAAGAAATACAGGTCTGGATTTAGAGAGAAAGTTTGTATCGGTGATTGAAATCAACTGGACATACACTGTTAAGGTTTTCCGTATCAGAAATGAATTTGGTTTTGTGATCACAGATTACAGGGGAGGAGTACACAGACATAGCAATGATGGATGTAGTATAAAGCTGTCAGTTTACTAAATGAGTAAATCAAGGGGTGACTTTTGATTTGGTATGCGTATTCTTTTATCCAGACCTGAAGTCATGACAGGGTTGAAAGCCATCCATTTTTTTTTGGCAATGGTTAGTTAACATTTTTTTTACTGAGGGCAGAATTGAAATTATTTCCAAATATTTTCTGAAAGTTTATTGATGAACATAAGTCTGTGTGTGGCACATATTTACGTGGTCTTGAAAAAAGCTTCCTCATGTACAAAATTTACTTGCCATCTAGATAATAATGCTACACGGTGAAAAATTATACTATTTAACTTGCCTATCAAAAAAAATTACTTAATTGGGTGATCCAAATATTTTGGTGGAAATCTAGTGTTCTCTTGTCCTGTTTAGCTTTCAACAGATGTAATGTTACCTGTGTGAACATGCAGCTTTCCATCTCTATCTAGTGGTTAGATATGAGACACAACAATGTATAAGGTATGTTTAAGGAAGCTAGAAGAAGGGATGAAGAAGTGTTTTTTAGGATGGATCCCTGTATTACATAAAACTGAAGAGTCTAGTGCAGTAACTATGCCAGTGTTCATTCAGAGTGCTTCATTAACTAGATCTGCCTTGCAGTTTTGACAGAACCTCTGCTTATACTTAAGATGCTAATATGTTTTTATTGCTATTTTCTCATGCTGCCTGTCTTCACAACTTCAGGAATTATTGACAAAAATATGTATGTAGTAGAGTGCTTCATCTTACTGTTCCTATATTTTTACCTTTTCTTCTAGCCTGTGCAATAATTGAAGTCATCATGATAGAATAGTGTTGCTTTGTGATTTGTTTCAAAGGCTTGTTTGGTTATTAAATATTTTAGTGTATGTCCAATTATGTCAAGTTATTTTAAAGCACTTCTTAAATATTGTTGGAGCTCTTTATAACACTTGGAATATATTTTCTAGATCTTTATGAAGTAATTAAGATCTTTTTAACAGTGCTGCACATGAAAGCAGCTTTACTGAACAGTTAATTTACACTGGAAAATAACATTAAATGAGATTTAAGTTTATGAACTTATATACCTTTTACAACTTATTAGCTTTTAAAGCAATACTACTTTACAATAGTTTATTCAACCATTGTCTTGTATCACTTGACAATGTATGGGTTAAGCTTAAAAATCACAATTTAGATAGTCTTTAGGCAGAATGTGGAGCCTGTATGTAAAGAATGATGAAGTCGACTAAAAAACCTGGATTTATTTCTTTTTCTCTCCTTTTTTTTCTTGTTATCAATGCATATGATAGAGTTGCTGTACCTTCTGAAGCTGTCTGGGGTGCTGTAATATTACTTCTGGTTCCACAGCTTTTAGCAAACACCTGGACATACTACACTGTTGGTGGCTTCAGAGGTATTGTTAACCCATTGTTTGCTTTATGTCAGTTGAATTTTCCTACAAGAAAAGGGTAAAAAGACAGTACATTCTAAGCAGTTTGAAGATGGTTGCATGCATGAAATACATTAGGTAACCTCATTATGAAAGCTACTGTCTAATTCTGTTAATACGTATTCAACTGTGAGTTTAGAGGCTTTGTTCAGGAATTGGGGCCCCCTTTTGTGCTACATACTTTACAAAGAATGCAGAGGAAATACACTTCCCCCTCCAGAGACTTGGATAAGACTCCACATGTTGTTAAGAAATATTATAGTTGGATTTACTGTTTTCTAGATGTGCAAGCTGACTTTGAATCTTGAAGTTTAGTTGCACAATTTCTGTCTTACATTCTTAGCAGCAGCTCAGACTCCTGAAACCAAGCTCTATTTTCAGTTTCATGTGAATCACTGGAGCCTAGAGTTGCACATATGTGGCTGAGAGCAGAACTGAAAGAGTCGTGTTGTGCTGATAGCCTTTTGCTTGTCATTTTGTTAACAAACCTGCCATTAATGTGCAAGACAGAAGGGACTCCAGCTCTTTTTTCAGTTTCCCATCGTGATTTCCTTGATCTTTTGGTCTAACAGAAATCAAAACATCTTCCCCCCTCATCACAGTTTCTACCCTTAACATCAGTCAATGTGACTGACTAGATAAAAAATAAAAACAGCAAATGAGCTAAATTTTAAAAAAAGAAAAAGTGTTTTTATCACCACATTTTGGGAGATGGGTTGTTTCATAAAAATTTAAGCTGTGTTTTTTTCCCCTTAATATGAGTTATCCCCTTTATTCTGTGATTTTTAGGACAATATTAGACCAAAGCAAGAGACCATCTAGACAGTCTAGGGCAGATTATAGCCATCAGTAATTGACAGGGATTTTTGCTTGAGAAATGTGTAGGGGGAAGAAAATTTTATTTGGTGTATTTAATAGCTGCTAAAAATCAATATAATGTACTGAATAGTTAGAATTTAGGAAAACTACAAAAAAGACACCTTCCAACACTTTTATAACAGTGAAATTAAAACCACAGCTATCTGAATTTTTCTGACTTCTATAAATGCATTCAGTAAAACAGATCTAAAGTTCATGAAGTTCATGAAAGCAGTAAGATATCTTAAGTAAGTGGATGCAACGTAGAAGGATTCTTATGTCACATCAATTTTAACAGCTAAGTCAGCGGAGCTACTGGTGACTACATCAAGCGAGCATCTGGCTCCAAATATATTCTGTATAGGTTGCCTTGCTTTGGGGACTTTTCTGGTGTTTTAAAAATTTTTTTTCCCCTGCTTAAGACTTAGACTTCTTTTGGAATGGATAGTGTTGGTGCTGTGTTCAAGATGCTACACAGTACTGGCCATTTGCTTTGAGAGCTCTTGATTTTCTTTTCTTTGCTTTTAGCAGTCAGACGGTGAGTCTCTTGTAACCTTTTCATCGTGGTCTTAGCTCACAGTTGAAAATATGCCTGCAGGGTTTTCTATGATAGAGGTTTTTCCTAAGGTCTTTGTGCCACTGCTGCTAACCAGAGAAACGCTATCTGCTGTGTCAGTTACTGGTGTTCTGCACAGGTTGCAGATATTCCCAGAACTGCAGTGTCCAGCTCTGCTCCAGCATCCAGCTCTGCTCCTGCTTCTGTTCGGCTTGACGGAACTGAGTAGTTAAGTGATGGACTTTTTGGCAGCACTGACTCCAAGAAGCAGTCCAGGACCCCTTGAAACACTGTGTTTTCAGGTGTGATTAACTCCACCCATACTTTGCCAGGAAGTGTCAGGATAATCAAGTTATTTGTGCCTTGATTTAAATCCGACTGAGTACTGAAACATCTTTGTTAATTTTGAAAGGAGTAAGAGTTTTTGAACTTGTTCTGTATCAAAGCAGTTCCTGCTTGTACTGGGACTGGGACGCTCTGGTTAATATTCTCTGTCCTAGAGGTAGTTGCATTTCTGTTTGTGCTTTTACTGTAAGGTTGAGAATGTCCTATGAATGCCAGCTATTGTCTGCAATAATTGATCTCTGAATAAGGAGCAGTGTTTATTACCTACACACCTGCCCCATTAAAGTATGCCCACTTTTCCACCACCTCAGCTAACCTGATCGACACAGATGATTGAAGATCCTCAGTTTTTCTTGTCCATGGGTTGATGTGTGCTGTCAGATAGCGGGACTGTTCAAATGATCTTGGCACTAATGGCATATAAAAGTACCTTCCAACAATAGGGAGGATGCTGTAGCTGTGGTACTAACTTGAGTGAACAACAGCTATGAGGATGCAATTTCTTTTCATGGAATCCAACCTAAATGTACATTTTGTTGATTTTCTTTTGACATTTTTGGTGGCATATCTTAAAGGTAGAGAAAACTCTGGTCTTTTCTTCTTGTTACCAAAACTAGAAGAGCATGAAAGCTGCTTTCTCTGGCTTTCCAAAATATTCAGGAAAGAGTTACTCCACAAAAAGAGAATGCATTTGGATCTAACATGAGCAGTGTTATCAAATGCACAAGAAAATAGCACAGGTTCTTTGTATTTCCTTTTTGATTTGATGTAGGTTTCTGGAGTATGATCAATTGATCAATAAAACATGTTAGACTGCATGCTAGCACTGATTAATTCACACCTTTGGTACACAGTAAGAAACAAGGTGAAGCCTGGAGTCTATAAAGGGACTTGCTAAGTGCATTAGCCAGTTGTCTACTAATGCGTGTAGAATGTCTCAGAGGACCACCCCAGCAATTGCAGCCCTGGCCACCTGGTGTGCCGATGGCATCAATAGAATGTGGCAGCATCACGGGTGGAGGGGATGTCCAGCCATACAGCAGCTAACAAACCCTACTGTATGTTTCCAGCTCTCGCTTGAGGACTGAGGGGAAAAGAAAGCTAGTATTGCTGAAAAAATTTAGTCTTCATAGCCATATCCTGGATTTTTTTAGCAAGAAGGATTTATTAAAAGCTGTATTTTAGCCTTCCATAAAATAACTTTTTGATTATATGTTTGAAGATTGAGTATGATTTGTGAAAAAGACTGTCATGCAAAGGATCCCATTTGCTCATTTTGCATCTTTTTTTTTTTTTTTTTTTTTTTTAATTCCAGAAATGGTGGCTGTAAACTGTAAGAGCTGCTTTTCTCTCCATATTGGAGGAGTCTCAAACATCACCAAGTGGCCAGCTTCTAACAGCTGCTTTGATAATTTCTACCTCTTTTAGTCTCCCTATATTTAGCATTTTGTGGGAGCACTGCTGAATTTTACCAAAAAGGGTGGGAGAGTTTCTCTGTGCTCCCTGTGATGCCTTACCTGACCAGGTCCACAAGGTCTAGCCTTCTTATTTGGTCTAGCCGTTATGTCCAAATTTATTCTGGTCTGTACTGAATCTGTAAAAATACAAAGCTGTTAGAAAGTTAAGCATGCCTCTGGCCATGACACTTTGTGAATCTAAAAGCAGGAGTTTGTGAGGGGGTGGTCTGCTCTAGACAATGTCCATGAACAGCCAACTGCTCCAACTGACTGCTTGGAAATGAGAGCTAAGGGAGAGCTGTAGGTCTGAAGACAGACTGATAGCAAGAGGCCTTCCAAAGGCAGTGGAGCTCTCTGTGAGGAGCAACTCCAGGTCAGGGTTTGCTTTTTGTTTTCCAAGTAGTGTGAAGATACAGAGATAATGGTTTGCTTTATCTCTGATCCAGAAGGCTTTATATGTCAGTCCTGCTGTCTGTGGCAGTGGGTGGAAGTGCTTGTATGTTTAACAGTGGCTCATGACAAACCTCCTTCTGGAACTCCAGCTGGCTTCCTCAGCGAGCATGGGCATCAGAAGCAAGGGTCCAGCTCAGCCCTTGGAGCTGTAGTTCCACAGCATGCTAGACAGATGTTGTTGTGCTGGCCCTCCTGCTGCAGTGCTTACTTCACCTTTGCTGGCACTGTCTGAGGTCACAGCACAGGATGGTCCAAGTCCTTGGTAGCCCTGTGGGCAATGCAACTACTTGAGGTGGTTTGTAAACACAGGTCCATGTGGATTTGATCCTTGTGGTGTGATCCCAGGCCTTGGTCTCTCCTCATCAGGTTTGTTAGAATTTTTTCAGAAAATTCTTATTTTTAAGAAGCTAAAAGTAGAATTCACATGCCTAAACACAGACATCAAACTCCATAATGGAACTTCCCGAGATGGTCTCATGGCACTAGGGGGAATGGTAAGAAACCAGGGGGAGATGTGAAGCCTCCAGGAGTGACAGCTGGAAGCCAAGGATGATATGTCATGGCATCTCAGGTGACACTAATGTTTGTAATTAGACAACTTTGTCACAACTTTGGTGTCTTAGGCTGAGCGCTTTGGCAAATTTGGCTGAAGGGGCTGAGAGGGTGATGATGTGATGTGGTAGGAAAACGTAACTGTCCCTGAGTACTGATTCAATGTATTACCATATTTATTTCTGAAAAAGCTGTTTTAAAATAAATCTTCACTATCATAGCATTTTTTACTCCTGATGTATTCATGAGTGTTTGGCATACTGTGCACATTCTTAGTTTTGAGAGAACCGATATTAATAGCTATTAAGTCAAGTCTGAAACCGTGTGGCATTGTTAATTATCTCTAGTCATGTAATTTATTGAACTTACAAAACTCAAGTTCTTGAGTGCTGTGACTAATTATAAGATTGGAAATTAATCCAGAAGTGGAAATTACAGCCATACTTGAAAATGTCTCTCAGGCAACTTTGATCATTTTCACATGCTTTTATCCACAGGTCTCTACGAGGAGATCCGTCAGTGCCGTGAGGCCTGTGGAGAAGCTCATATGAAAACAATCTTGGCAACAGGTGAACTGGGTTCCCTTACTAATGTCTACAAAGCCAGTATGATAGCTATGATGGCAGGTAAATATATGTGGTTTTCTTTTTAAGCTAAGATTGTCTTTGCTGTATTATTTATGAAGCTTAAAAAATTCTAGTCATGAAAGTTTACTTTTGCCAATTGTAGAAAAAACTATTATGCAGCAATTACTGAAGTTGCAGGCCTAGTAATGGAGTGTCACTTGTTTTGTGTAAACTACAAAAACTGCATGAAATGTTAAATAATGCTTAAAACTGCTAAATGACAAAATTTGAAGGAACAAGCAATATATGTTGTCAAATGTCTGATCCTTGGTATGTTTAATAAGGAGACATACATTTGGGGCAGATACACGTTATCCAGGCAGTTGTGGTGAGCTACAAATGTGGTGTAAGTAGATGCCTTGTAAGCTTATTTTAAACGCAGGGGGAACTTCCCTGTGAAGATTCATGCTGACAGCTCTTGTTTCTGGTTTGCTATCATTTCTAAACACCTCTATGAGAGTGCAGTTTGACATACCAACTGTAGTGGAAATGCAGTGAGGGGAAGAAAACTCTGTGCTCCAGCAGGATGGGCTAGGTTATAACTGGTTTTAACTGGCACACAAAAGAAGTGGCACTCACTACCAGCAATTAATTGGCACTTAAAAAGGTGTTCAGTCTTCCCCTGTCTTTGAAAACTCGATTACATCTGACCTGATGTTTAGGATACTGTCTTGTCTTTTATTCTGAACCTTTCAGCTGAGAAACACATTCCCATGAGCAGGATAGAGTTTTAGGGGCTAAGTATAGTTTGTAGGTATTGCTTTTTTGCATAGCTTTAGCCATTGCAAACTGAATGTAGCAAAGCATCCATTTGAACCCAGATTGACAGCAGTATATTCTCTGTTCAGCTTTGGGTTTGCACTGGTACAATTTTCCCTAGTTTAACCAGGATTTTAGGGTTGTGCTTTAATGCTGTCTTTAAGATGCAAAATTGGCAAAAGGCTGGTAAGTCTGTGTTCTTCGAACTCTGTTCTAGACACCTGTTTCTTCCACTGTGCTTGAAAGAGGGCTTTTCAAGTATACTGATAGGGAGAAGTGTAAAGATATACTAAGAACCACTTGGGTTAGTCTGTCTTCTAAACTTTCCCTCATTTTTTGTGTTGATTTTTTTTTTTTTTTCTGCTGTAAACTCTTCAGACCTGGAATTTCTTCTTATTTTAGAGCAAGAAAAAAATCATCCAAGTGTCTTGACAGTATTTAAATACATATTCAGCTTGCTGCTGACCTCATTGTTTCCTTACACAACACTATGCTTATCTACTTCAAATGGAATGGGAAGCATTTCAAGCTATTTACTTGTTCAGCTATAATGTCAGTTAGTATCATTACATATAGAGGATCAGTATTATGCCAGTAAATACTGATTTTCATTAGAAGAGGTGTAAGAACTACACATTTCCTGTCATTTAAACTGATCTACTAATCATTATGATCACTTTTTGTAACATGGAGTAGTGAAAAATTCAGGTTGTAAAGCATTTTAACATTTTCAGATATTTTGCTGGTGTAGTTTTTTTGAAATACAGCAGATGGCTCTATTGTTAATGATTTTCCTTGCATAGTTACTTATTTTACAAGCTACTTATCCATCTGAATATGTGCGGTTATTTCCTTATTTCAGTCTCTTGCTTGTTCTTTATGGGTAGGTGTAAAAATAAGAATTTATTGGTGCCCTATGTACATGTATTGAGGGTCAGATTTTCAGACTCTGACTTGTCAGAACCTCAGATTCCAGCTGAATTTTGTCTGATTTGGCTATTTGTAGCATTTTGGGGAGAAAGTAATTTTGCACGGTAGTTTTACATTCTAGCTTTAGTATCCATATTTTTTTTTTTTCAACTGGTGCCATGATATAAAAGAAAGAAAAAAACAAAGGAAAAAAAGCAGATAATCTTGTGGATATGGCAGGCCATGGCAACTCTTTTCTAAAGATAAAACAGTAACAACTCCGATAAACTTGACTCTAGTAATTAGTTTTATATGGGGAAATTAGTTACACAGTATAGTGAATTCAACTGCAAAACTGGCTTTAGAAGTTTTTGCTGCCTCTGGCTAATTGCTCCTGCCCTTTACACCAAAATTGGGTGCTCCTTCAGCTGTGCTGTTAGAAGTGCTCGTCATGCTGCATTGTAAGCTGAGTTTGAAAATTACATTTTAAGCTGACTTGAAAATTATTCCAGAAAAGGGTTAACTAGCGTGCTGTGTGTTTTTTGTCAGTGATTTTTTTTTTAATGGTCACAGCCTCAATAACCTGCACACAGGCTTGCCTTGCATATGATTGTATCAGTGCAACTGAGGACATGGTATGCAGTCCTTAAACTGTTTTCACTTCACTATGTGTAATGTAAGCCTATCATGTAGGGACCTCAAAATCCTAGATATACAGGTGTTTACATTGTCCTTGCTGAGCATGCACACATTCACCTACATCCTGAAGCACAAAGTCACTAGATGTGGTGCAACATGTATATGCTATATATGTATTTCCCATGGGTCTCATTTGTGAGACTCAGAAGACTGAGAGAGTAACACGGTGCTGATTTATCAGTAGCTCTGTGGTTAAAAAGCTTGCCTGTGATGTCTGGGACTTGATCTCTCTGACTGAGGTTCTTTACCCACACAGAGATCAATTTTACAGTGTATTTGTTGTTAAGGATCTCAGTCCCTCCTGATAAAGTCGCTCTGCTTCAAACAAAGCAATTAACCGAGCAGGCAATACAGCCCAGATGTCTCCTCTCCCAAATAACTTTCCAAAATTTCTATACAGTCTTCCTCATACTGGCTAGAGGAAATATTGGTGCATGCTGGGAACCAGCATGTTGCATTTGGTTTGACTTAGCTAGCAGGTGGAGGTTCAGCCACTGGACGCGAGGCCAGTTGCACAGATCACTGACTTGAAAAAGGATGGTAAAAAATGTGCACCTCCGCGCAGGCTAGGATTTTGGAAGTATGCTGAGAGCTGTGCTCAGGCTGGGGTGGTGTGCCCGTGCACTTTTATATTCAAAGCAGATTGCATAGGCTGCTTCTGTGGGCAAACAGCTGTACTCTGAATCACAATCCATGCAGGACTCAGCAGAAGCCATTCACTGTACGCCAGTGAGTAAGGCTGAACCCAGTGAGACATACAGATCACCAGCAGTGCACTGGAGGTGGAGGCCAGTTGTAGAAACAGTGCTTTGCACAACATGCCTGTGTACAAGATGTTAATGCTTGCACCTGCAAGAACTTGGGAAGAAGTGTTGCTTCACAGTGTGGTATGAGAATAATTTGCCTCTATTTGAAGCAGTGGCTCTTGGCTCCTCCTGTGTCTGGTATCTCCAAAGTACCATGACTACTTTTTCTGCCTTCTCTACCACATAAGGAGAAAGACATCAGAATGGGAGCAGGCACCCAGTTTCTTAAATTCTTTTAACCATACCTTTACAGACTTGACTGACATGCAATAAATTCTTCTGGAATATTTAAGAACCTATTTCTGAGTGAAAGAGGCTGACAGCCCTCTAAGGACAGTGACTCACCTGGCAAGAATAATCCTTGCAGTGCTAAGGAGGACATAATAGGTAGGACTGCACATCAGAGGCTCTGTGTCACTACCAAAGGAGCACATTTTTTTCAGAAAGCTGACCAAGAGAAAATCTCAGCATTGAATCAGGGAATTTTTGGTCATTGGTTTATAATGTCCACTGCCATTTCTTGAGCTTCTTGAAGTTCTTGGTGGTAGTTTGCGTACATTAGCTTCTTAAGGGAAACTGTCTACATCTTCAATTCTACCAGACAGCTTCCAGAGAATGAGTGGAGCAAACTAATCAGTGGTTTTCACTGTCTGGTATATACTTGTGTGTCACATCCATTTCTACAGGAGACACTCAAATCTGTGTCTCCACAGCCTCTTGGATTAAACAGTCCTAAGGAACACAGATGGGAGTGCCTGACTCCCCCATACTAGTGGTAACTATTCTGTTTTTTCATCATGGTGTCTTTAAAAAAAAACAGGTCTTGTACAGAGTTCACTTATGACAGCTAGGCCATTTTTTAACTTTTGGTTTTTGACACGAACGTCAGAAACTGCCAAGGAAGCCAGGCAAGGAAGGAAAAAATGGTGAAGTTGCAGCAAGAAAGGAACACTTCAGTAAAGGTGTGAGTGACTTAATTGCATATTTCAGTCATATGTAAGGGTTTTATTTTGGAAAATCACATTTTAACCATACTATGTAATTACAAAATCTTTATTGTTTTGTGTAACAATTCATCTTAATTAAGATATACAAGCTGGAGGGAAGAGGTGGAGAAAGTGATTAAGTAAATGTACTGTACTTTAAAAGTGAAAACTGCATCTGTGTCATTTAGACTGTGAAAGTTGGTCTTGATAGTACAGTTCCTTTTATGTCACTCTTTGGGAAGCTAAACAAAACAGCAGTGACATGTGAAAGGTATTTGTTTTCATTATGTATGTCTAAACATGTACCTGTGGAAAGGTCAAGAAGGAGTGATATATGTTCTGCAGCTCTACTAAATGTATGGGTTTAAAACAATTTTTTCATAGGTCATTAAGCAGTTAGTCAAATAAATTGTAGGTTGAGATACTGACTAATGTAAGAATTGAATTTAGAAAGGGAATGAGTTAGTGTTGAAACTAACTTCTAAAGTCTCTAGAACAAAAAACTGCAAAAAGTAGCAAAAGATGGCTGAGGCAATAAGGTCTCTGATGCTGATAGTCTAGAAGGAGAAAATTAAAACACATTAAATGTGTGATCAGAATTTTTTTTAGATGCTTTGATACTGTTCATTCCAAAGTGAACAGAAATAATATAGCCAAACAGTGGGAAAAAGTTGTGCCTTGCAGTTCTCAGGAGAGCCCACCATCAATCCATCCAGGATTGATCCTGCTTTACATGAGTGGTTCTAGTTAATACACACTTACGATTTTCACAGCAAACCTTACCAAAACTTAAAGGCACAAGTATGCTGGCCTTGTGGTAGATCCAGAGAGACTGGCTGAGGCCTGTAGTATCCAGTCTTTGTCTCTAAAAGCGGAGAGTAGTGCCACAAGGTTCCTCCAAAACAAACTCAGGACACAGCAGTACTGCATGAAGAGATTTTCCTCAGAAATCCTCAAGATCAGAACATCCCACTGCACAAAAGCCTAGCCCTGAATTAGGAAAACAACAGTTTAATGATTATAAGAAGAGAGAGCAGAGAAATATGGTTTGGAACATCACAACATAATGCCTAGCCACACAAAGCTTTACCTCAGCTCTAAATAAAGTTTTTATACTGTATTTAATATTGGTACAAATCCATTTTTAGTATGAATGATGGGAAGACAAATTCTATGGTACCAGTAGCTGTTGTTGTTTTGAGCAGTGTCTTGCAAAGATTTGTTTTGAGCAGGGTTAGGTGGTGTGGCTGTAAACATCCTAGCAGCCATCTGAGTGCTAGGGATGACTTACTTTCTGCTGGATGTGGACTGCCATGATCCAAAACTTTTACCAAGCAAATTTTTCATAAAAACCGGAAGAAACCAAACTAGCAAAATTTGACTGAGGAGCTAGGCATGCTTTTTGCAAATGTGACTAATGTAGGAAACAAGACTACTGAATAAGTAATAATACTTGGCACTTAGATAGCACTTTACGTCTTCAAAGCACATACTGACATCAGCAGAATAAATCTTAATAATCGCCCTGTGAAGTATGAGACAAAGATAATAACAGACAAGTCAAAAGTCAAGCTAAGATCAGTTGTGAGTTCTTGGCTTTAAATCCCACGCTCAAATCAGAAGTCAAGGGTCCCTCAGTAGCATGTGACTTGTATTATGTATTGATTTACTTATGTGTCTACAACTTCAGCTGTAATTTGATACTAAATCAGTCAGTTATTAGAGCCCAAATGAAAGGCAAACCAAGGGAGGAGGGTTGGTAACACATGTAAATCAAGATTTCAGTTTGTGTCTGGTTTTACATGTCTGAAATACAACCAACTGTACTGAGTTTACAGTGTATCTGTAAAGGGTACACTTTACCCTGTAAAAGGTCTATCAGAAATCAGGGGCTGTCACCTGCTAAAAGCAGACTGGATCAAAATTGGCAGCTCTTTTCCACAGATGTGAACTGCCTCTGAGTGCTTTCTGTCTTAACAGATGATGTTAAGCTGTGGTCTGGAGGTCCAATATAAGGCTGGGGACAAGGTAGTAAGTCCTTACTCTTCTGAATGTGTGGAAGGAGGGCTTACTGCCTGACTGGTGACAAAGGCTTTCTCGGTTACAGTCTGGTGGCCGTTTCCTCTCTCCCTCCAACCGAGCAGGGGTCAGAGTGAGTCCAAGGTGTTATGGGGATTGCTTGCTATTCTAGCTTGGTTGAGCTGCGCTCGTGGGCTGGGGAAGGTGGATTTGAAATGCAGCATATTCTTGGATTTGACTGCTTGTCTTCAGAGAACAAAGCACAATGCAGAGGGAGTTCTCCCACCTCTTTTGTCAAATGGTAGAGAATAATCCAAATTCTCTTTGGCTGTGATCTAGCAGTACAGATTAGATCTAGCGTGGGCATGAGCATATTTCTGAATTTATGTCAGTTTACTGAGAGCACATAAAATGATGTATATGTCAGCTCTCTTCTGTCTGCATGCATGTAGACAATACCTCATTTGTCCAAAGATCTGCCCATTCCTTCAGAATTTTTAGATAAATTTGAACTTGCAGAGTTTGTACTACTTCAGCACTTCGCATCATGCAGATGCAGTGTTGTATGTTGTTTGGTTACTGTCTTGAATATGTAGAAGTGGTTGCAGTTGGCTGCTGTAAGAGGCTCATCAGGACAGTAATTAACACTATGGAATTATATTAGTAATTTATAACTTTCCTGTCTGTTTGCTGCAGCAGATGTCCTGTATTCTGCATAGTCTGTGGTTGTTCTGCATGTTCAGAGCTCTGGTTAACATCACTGAAAGTTTAGTGCAAGGAACTAAAATGAAACATGCTGTAGAAAACTAGGATGCAGAGCACGTCAGAATGAGACAGTTGTCTCAAAATTTTGAATGATATTGTGGACTAAAAACAGTTTTAAAATTAGGAGTTAGATCAAAAAGTGGATGGTCTTTAAATACAGTCAGTCTAAAGGAGATTTCTACAGGAACAAGTTGATTTCATTTATTCTGGTACAGAGTGAGGGGAAATAAATAAGACAGTAGTATAAAAATGCATATAGCTCTATGTTCAGTAGGCTGCTCCCTTAAATGATGTAATTGCCTACAAGCTTAACAGTGATACTGCCCCTAATCACTAGAAATAATGTAGGCATGACAGAGAAGCTTGGAGTGGAAAATTTCTAACAATGCAATTGCAGTATCCTCAGGTTTGAATTACTGATGAGGGTCCATACAAAGAGTAGTAACACAAAATAAGAAGTTGGGCTTGGGTAAAGCAGACCTTGAAGGAATGAGAAATAAGACTTAAAAATCTGTCTGAAACTCAATAATGTATGTATAGGGAATCAGAAGTGAAAGAGCAGGAGGTGGTTGAGAAACACTAGGGCAGGCTCTAGTGAAAGGTCTTTTCAGTAGAGTCAAAAGAGCAGCAGAATCCTGTATGGGTAAGTAGAGGACAGAAGTAATACCTAAGAGAAACAGATGTTGCAGGAAAAAAAGATACAAAGAGTCTGTGAAGGGAGAACAGAGTTAGAGTGTATACAGTAAAACCTCATTTGTTTGCAGTTTGTTAAGCTAGAAACCCAGATGTGCATGCAGTGCCACAATTTGTTATGCATTTATTTATGTGCTTACTGAACTATGCATTAGCCTATACAGCCATATTTGAGGGGAGATAGTTGTCTGGGGATGTTCATACTTGTCATACCAGGATGCCTGGCAACTCAGTTTGCTAATTTTGTGAAAGGTCTATTCTATTAATAGTATTCTACTGTAATCAGAAAATAGCAATGTGCACCCTCTACTGAAGTCAAAGAAGAAACAGCAGTGTAAAACAGCTCTGTAAAACAGTGTTGTCAGCACTGTACCTGTTTGATTTTGTGTTATCCAGAACATGACTTGACTTTCTTTCTCCACCATCTCAATTTACAAATAGAAATAGTCCTATTTCCAAGCACTTCTCACCAGAAGAATATCAAGTTAAGTCGGAAGATGGGTAAGATTGCTTGAGGTAGCAGAATGACTCCTAACTGATCATCACGTTCGACAACAGTGTTAGCGTCCCTGTTTCTCCATATGTAAAATTAACATGGCACATTTTATAGGACCTCTGTGAGGTCTAGAAGATTAAGATATAAGCAGAAATTTGTTCCTCTTATTGGAAGGCAGATATCTTCATGCCAGTGCATGAAGATGGAATGCCCTTCGTCACAACTGAAATAGGGAAATGGGACAAGAGAAAGCCTGGAAATTTGCTGGTGGGAGCTGCTGACTGATTTGTTAGTACAGCCAACCCCAGGAGTGACAGTGGAGGTGGGAGCTGGCACAGCTTGCTGTGGTATTCTAGGATGATGGTATTGTGCACAGCATGATTGACTGGCACTGCCCATGGGAACAGGGAGATTACCTTCCTTCAGCTGTTTTCATAGCACTTCACTCAAAATTTTCTTTAAAGATTGTTGCCATGCCTCCTGTACGCCTGTTTTGCTGTGGTTTGGTGTTCCCCCTGCACTGAGCAAAATGGAATGAGCAGTATGCCCCTACAAGAAATCATAGAGGAGCAGGAGCGTGATAAATCCCCAGAAATCCCAGGGCCTGTCACTGGATCTCAGAGAAGGGTTTGAACCCTGATCTGCAGATTTCTGCTTCTTGACCTGTAAGAAAGTAGCTATTCTTTATGCTTGAACCTCTGAAACTGTTTGTGAAATAGTAGTTCACAGTGAGTAAAAATTTACTGACAGTATAACATTCTGTTGAGAGGTGTCAACCTTCTATTAACAAACTGTCCTAAATGCCTGAATAGCATTTTTCTTTTGCTGATATTCAGGATTTTTGCAAAGCATGTTAATTAAGGAATATCTAAATGGTATATTTTCAATTTATAACAACTGATGCAGAGAGGTGAGAAAGCACCCCTGTTGCGTTAATTTTCCCCATGAATGAAACCTTGTTTCTATGTTAAATAATTTGTTAGAATTTGACTTAAAACTTCTGAAGTTTCATATCACCTCAGACTCAGAAATCATTGCACAGTTAATAGTTCTAGTCAAATATGCCATCAAAATAACACGGCTTCCTAGCAAAAAACTTTGCATCTCTGAAGCTCTGTAATGGTTTGGGAGAATGCAATTTTAAAACATGGAAATATTATGTAAAATCAATAGATGTACAGGGTACTATTTATTTCTCTGATACTTCAGGTTGTTTTTTTATTCTGTCAGCAGCAGGTGTTAACTTCTACTAAACCAGTGAAAAATAGAAATAAATATTTAATTTACTGTATCTATCAATTATACAAAATTGACTTATGAAATATTAAAGTATCTTTTAAGAGATTGCAAGTAGGAACACTACTTAGAAAATCCAATCCCTTAAGAGAAAGTTAATACAGATGTGGAAATAAACTAAGCTTGATTTTAGGGTTGCAGGTCCCGGGATTTTTTGTTGCTTTTTAAGGTGGCAAGACCTAACGATCATGTCTATCTAATTTGAAGGTATATGCTCATGACAGCAGAAATGTGAAATCAGGCTTCTAAAGAGAAAGATGTTGAATGGAAAAATGCACTAGGAATATGTGATCTTGGAACATCAGTAAGTTATTTTAAAACACTACGGACACTCATTTGAATATACCCATTTAATTATAAGGGACAGGAATACAGTGGAAAATAAAGCAGCATAACAAGAGATAGACACAAACATAAATGAAGTACATATTGAGACATAAAAGTGGGACAAAAATTAGTCACATGAAACAAGAAATTTGCCACAAGGTTATCGATAGTTTCCTTACCAATAAACTGGATGGTGAGATCAATAAAGACATCCACTAACTTTTAACAGATTGTGTCCTAATGGTGTTGATGTTCACAGTGTTACATCATTAAGTGCAGAGATAGAGGCTGCATACCCAAGCTGACTACTGGGTTGCATGATGCTACAAACACGTTCCTCACTGAGCTAAACAGGACTGCCTGTTCAAATGCAAACATTTATGCTTGTGTTTAACATTTTCTTTTCCTTATAAATGTTAGTTTTTAACTGGAATTTAAAAGGTCTTCTTAATAGACTTCGTCAGTCTTTTCTCAAAGGAAAATATTTATATCAGAATATGACCATAGGATATAGCAATATTCTTCAGGAATGTGCTCATTTCAGTGGTGTTTGGAAAGAGAGCTCCATGGCTTTTTCCAGTGTGCCTCTGTGGTTGCTTGCAGTATTTTTGGTGAGTTGCACAAGGTACTTGAACTTCCTTGATAGGTACCTAGGAGCTTGTCTCCCAGGCTTTCTGCACTCCCTTGATTCGTGTTGCCAAAGTGCAAACTGTGTTGGGAAGGTGTTGAAAAGAAGATACTCCCCTCTTTGATACTATACTTTGGAATTTCATCCCCTGGGAAATGTTCCTGATCTATATTTTTGTAATTCCTTTTCTGAAATGGTAGTTTTTAATTTCATCATCTCTCAGATAAGACAATTTCTAGTTTCTGACCACACTTACTTTATAGTTACCAGAGACAATAGCTTTTCCAGAGCTGTCTGTAATTGTCCTGCTTTTGAGATAATTTTTTCAAAGACAAAGATGACAGCAAAGTCCATAGTCTTCATGGCAAGTCAACAGGGATCTCACATCTGATTGTCATTTTCACCTTTGATTTTTCTTCCCCTCTAGCATTCGTGCTATAAAGTGCATAATAAATGCTACAACTGCAGCTGATTTCTCAGGTTGAGTTCTCCCTAACTCTAAGATGTAGAAAATATTCCTCCTTGATGATACCAGGACTTTTTCTTAAGCAAAAAGTCTTCCTTCACCACCTTCACAGTTACACTGCCAATCCAGTGTCCAGTTTACCAGCCTATCCCAGACATTGCAGAGGTGGAGCCTTGTAGTTTATCAAGATTTGTTCATCTCTTAATGGACCAAAAAAGGAAACAGATGACAATGTTCCATATTCTGTGCAGCACATTGAACTTAAATTATGCAATACAAAATTATGAATCATGTATCTTCAAAAGCCTCCTTCCCACTGGTCCTGGAAAATAGATTTGCAGCAAGCTCAAAGGAAACACAAAGTCTTATGCATAAATGGAGGTTTGAAATGAACCTGAGTCCCAGGATGAGAAAGCAGCTTGGTGCGGTGTGATGAAAGGGGGTGGCATATTTCTCATGACTTCTAGTGCCCAGTAAGAGGAGGGGTAGCATTTTCAGGTGTTGCTCTGGTAACAAGACACCATAACTTTTGATAACATAAATGTAACATGCTGGTTACATTTATGTTGTAATCAGATAACTGTGTTTGCAGCTACTCTGGATGTAAGCAAATTTAAGTTCACAGCAGTTTGCTTGGTTGACAGTTGCAGCGCAGTTGCGGCTTTGAGGCAGGCTCCTCTGGGAACTTCAGCTGAATGGACCCTGTGCTATTGTAATGATGCCATTTTCAGTGATTTTCAGCGCCTGGGTTAGAATTACAGCTCACTTAGCTTTAAACTAACTGTCTCTAGAGTGTACTGCAGAAATGCTGGTTTGTTACTTGGAAGTAAAACAAAAAAATCCTAGTAAAATAAACAGAGCTACTCCATGCTTTTGAACATCTTCTTGGCAAGTTCATTTGCAGGGACTTGCTTGTATTAGGGAGTAAGAACTGAAGGCAGGAGAGAAACCTAGGAAGAAAGGAATATATTTTTCTGCTGAAATGTTCAAGAGATTAAGTTTTTTAAAAAAGTGTTAGTGAGCAGTAAAGAGAAACCTTTAGGTTTGAAAGGTTCCTGTGCCTTTTTTACTGTATTAAGGACACAACTTTGGAGTGAAACACAGGAACATGCAGAGCACTTTGCAGATCTGTTTGTGAAAATGATACAGATGAGAACAAATAATTATTAATTAGTAACATTGCTGCATTTTGTTACTCGGAAATAATTTAGAGCAGGGTTCTGCCAGTGAGGTTATTGTCTAGTGTCTAGTCCTTGAAAGATAGAAATGCAGGAGAGGATCTGAGATGATTTGAGTGGAAGTTTTAAATGGCAGAAGGCAAAGGGAAGGTAAGAACAGAATCCGTTCAAGTTGGAAGGAGTCAACTAATACGGCATTTGAGGTATCAGTGATGTGTTCTGTATTATTCACAGCCATGACTCCTGTATGGCTTGTAGGTTTTCTATGCTTTCATTTGCTAAATTAGGTGGGACATCACATAAATAGTAAAGCAGTCAGTGAAACGTAGAAAGGTTTAGATCATCATGATCATGCAAAGCTTGCAGATGCCTTTCCACAAAATGTGAGTTGCTACAGCACTGATTTTTATGTTAATTTACTAGTGAATAATTTAAAAAGACCTGTTTATTTTTTAATAAGAAGGAAAGATATAAATTGGCTGAGTGTTCCTAATGTTACTTACAGCTGCCATTGAGCAGATGTTGGGGATTCTTAGTGACGTGCTAGATCAAAATAAGTTTTATGAATAAACAAACAATTTCTTTTTGTTACCAACTCTTTCAGGCTGATTCTCTCCCAAATTCACAATAAATAGCCTTTTTAAGTCTCCTCATAAATAATTACCTTTCTTGAGCCACTTTTTTCTAGGTGCTTGGATTTTAATTATAGTGATGAACTGTTTTAATAAGTTGTTACATAATTTTATCTTTTTTAAAAAGGCTGAAATAATTTTCCATTTCTCTTCAACTTCTTTGATTCCTGAGATTTTAATCCTTTTAATTTTTGCTAACTCACTTGACGTTACGCTTTCACTCCCCTTTATAAATTCACACTGGAGAAACAAACAGCATGCAGTATCATCTTTTTCTTCTGAACTCTTATGCACATACACCCACCTTAGCTTGCTGGTTAACCATGGTCTCTTGTTATAGTAACCATTTTGTTTAACTTAGTCATTTTGATCACAGTCAGTTTGAAAAGATAGGTAATTAAATGGAGACAATGCGGTTTTGCTTTGGGCTAATGTCTGGGGGCCTTAAAACGCTATACAGAAGATGTTTAGCAAAGTGAATACTGTGCTTAGTTGATAGGTAAGGGATATGCAACAGTGTTATACTCCACTTCAGACCAGTGTTTTCCAATGTAAATACTTATTAGATACTTTTGTATGTGATTTGATGTACAGAAATGCTGAACACATAATTCCTTATAACTTCAGCTGTGATTCAGTATCTGTGAAAACCAGCTGCTTTATTGAAAAGTATGCATCACTATTGGGATGGGGGAGAGAAGAACCAAGTGACATATTTTTCAACTTCCTGATTTTTAGTCTCATGGCATGATCAAGATTTACTTAATTAAAACTGACTGCTATTAAAGACAAAGACCCCACAGATTGTGTTTAAACTTCTATAGTTTTCTTAGAGATTATGGATGAAACACAAAACGTAGTAGTATGTCTCATGATCCCACTCCTGACACTGAATAATTGGAGTCACTACAGAAAATACTACCGATTTAGATGTTTGAAGTCATAATTAAAAGTGTGGATCTTGCAAGGCTTTACTTTTATCAGGTTAGGGTCTGTCTGTTCACATCAAATATCTCTTTCTTTGGAGTGCAGTCTTGAGTAGCTTTGCTTACTATTATGCTCTGTATAACCTAAACAGAGCATGCTTAGGACCAAGCTCAAATGGAGTGACAATACTGCAACTTTTAGCTATTTATGTCAGAAATTTAGGATTACAGAGGGAAAGATATAGGCCAGGTGGTCGTGCTTCCTGGTGTGATGGTGACACCATCACTACCACTGCAGTTTGGGAAGTGAAAATTCGGTAAAATACAGGAAATGTTTTGCTTGACTGCTTCTGTTTCTGAATGTCTAAGTGTGGGTGAAGAAGCCAATGATACCAAAGTGAGGCTCTGAAATAGCGCCATGCAAAGCTACAAACTTCAGACAGAATTTTTTTCTTTCTGTAAGAAAGACATGAAATGTACTGTCTCAATGAATAGTGACATTTAATAACTTGCCACTAAATACCTATGAGGATATATATACATCTAACACAAAGAGAGTTTGATAGTCAATTTCTTTCATTGATGGTATTGCAGTAAAACAAGTGGAATGCCAAAGTACAAAATGATAATATATGTTTAGTGTAGTTTTTTTAAAGCCTATATATAAAATGTAGATTTGAAGATTGAAATACCATCTTCATTTTGCCAGTGAACTAATGAAATGTGCATTCTGTATCAGTTTCAATTATTTTTTAACCAAAACCCAGGCAGTGTAATCAGATTGTTGGTACTTCTGGTTTGAGATGCTCGCCATGATTGCAGTCCGTGGCCAGATGAGCACACATGCTGTTGACAAATGGAGGTGGAGAAACAATGCTCCAGCATATTAAATACCTTTTTATGAGTTGCTGCCTATTTCTGACAGCGCTTAAGGGTCTTTTTGATTTCCTTCATTTTTTAGAGTAGTGCTCAATAGATTATTATAGCAGAAGAGTCTGACTGAATTTATCAGCAACATGCCTTCATAAAGCATCTCTTTGAAATAAAAATACTAGTTTTGCCACGTAAGCATCATTAATAATACAGTGGGAGGAAAAAAAGTTTTCTTAAAAAAGCAGGTGTGTCTTTCCCTGACCCCCAGCAGAGAGGTGCCTCCTGCTTGGAGTGTGGCTGCACTGTCAGGGGTTTTGGTTGTTTTTTTATTGAAGGGGACTGGTAGGCTTTTTGACATTCAGGCTACCTGAAGAGCTAGAAACCTTGTGAAACACCCTACTAAAAGCGGTGAAAACATCTGTCAGTACCTTGCAGCCTATACACATGGGCTTTTGCAGTTTTGTCATATGACAAATTATAGGAAGGTGGGGAGAGAAGAAGGAAACACTCTGAGAGGCAAAAACTCATGGGAAGCAGGAGCTGTGAGTAAGAATGATACCTTTTAAAAACAACCATAGTTTGCCATTTTACTGTGCTGCCTCACGTGTAGGTAAGACCTTCCAGGATGATACCCTTTGGGTATTTGTTGCATCAGAACAATGCCCAGCACCTGCACCTCAGAAGTCCACGATAGAATCTACATGTTTGTAAGTTGATTGTATTGAAGACTTCAAAGTGTAATAAAAATTAAAACTGAAGGTGCCTAACATTTTCCTAGTAATCATATGATTACTGGAAGTGGAATATTCAGCCCTCTGTGCAAGCCCCTATGTAACCTATTCTACCTGATTCGTAAAAGCCAGGAGGAAACAAAGACGTCACAGATGAGTCTAGTGAGATCTGGCACCTTATTTTTTTTTTTCAGGGAAAGCCAAAATCTTGACATCGGCCAAAAAGTGCTCTTGAGAAATGCCTTTGATACTGGAAATCCCCCCAGTGCTGAAGCCTCCACCTGTGCCAGCTGCCTTTTTATGTGTAGGGAACAGTGTGAAAGAGGGGTTGATGCTAACTGTTTGTCCTCTACATGACAAAGAGGCTGGATGCTGGACAGATTCTGACTGTGGCATTAAGATACGACTTTTAAATCTCAAAAATAAATCCTGCCTTTCTCTGGGTTAGAGTCAGAATCTTAAACTACTTTTATCACGAAGTGTTGAAAAACCACTCAAAATGACATTGAAGTGTCATGATTTTGGCTGTATTACATAATTTTAAAAAAAAAATCTTTACATTTCATAGCACCTTCTTGATAAAGTAGTCTGCATTGTTCAGTGTGGAATATTTCCAAGTGGGTTTTAAACAGCTATTTCTTCAATTTGAGTAAATTTGTTACAAGCCAATAGACAATACTTGAGCACACCTGAGTTTTAATGTTAACATATTTGTTTCAAAGTTGCTATCAACATTAAAAAGCACAAAGCTAAATGTGGTTGCTAAAACATGGTATGCAATATGCCATGTAGTGCTGTGATTCTAAGCAGTCATGCATATTTATTACTTTCTTCCAAATTGCAGTGCTGTTACTGGTAGAAATATCAGGCTTTTAGCCTCAGTCTAAAATATGTCATCTTCTGGACAACATTTTGAGAGACCAAAATATATTGATCCAAACCCAAGACTACAAAGAGGGAAAAAGCCTGACCTAGATCAGTGCTGTTATAATTACATCACAGTTTAGGATAGTTTATCATTGTTTAGATTAGTTTAAGTGTGAACAGGTAAATGATGCAGTGCAATTCAGTGTTTGTAAAGAAAGCTTAATGGATGAGATTTTCAAATCAAGTCTAGTTTCTCCCACAGCATTTTGCTTTTCACCCAACCCAGCAGGAGCATGTGGCTCAGTACTGAGTGCCTGCATCTAACCTTTATGTTGCTCCTTTATGAAGCTGCTGTTTTAGCAGCAACCTGCGTGTTACTGTTAAGGTGATGAGAATGAATGTTGTGGTTCCTTCTCAAACACCCAGCATGCCTTTAGCTGCTGTATGTGCAACACTAACACTCTGCCCAAGCAGGGCAAGTCACCATCCCCCTCCTGGCCACATCCATATCCTTGTACAGAGACAATGTGTTATTTTATAACCTTTAGATTTTTTAATGCAAATGATGACTTTGAACATTAGGGCAATCTTCAGCATTCAGCCATCACTATCTTTGCAGCAGAGTTAGAATGAAGTATTGAAAGATGTGACTGCCTTTTTTGTAGGTAGCTGCTGTGCAGATGATGGTGGTGGTGGCAATGAGAGGAAGCAGGTCTGCTGCTCTGTGTCTCCATGCATGCTGTGGAGCACTTTCACTAGATTTTATGCAGGTGCTGTGGCTACTCTCACCACTAGCATGGTATCCATTCTTTTTTTCAGTTGTTTGTGGTTCTTCTACCCCTTTCCCTCTTACTCCTCAGGTATTTTGGTAGCTGATGGAACAGCCGCATCTTAAAGCTAATGGTAACTAACATGCTTCTATCTCCATGTACCACTTCTGCTACTCCTTTGATCCCGTTCACTCCTCTCTCCACTGGATAAAATGCACCACGACTGCCTGCTTCTGTTTTGTCATGGGTATATGTGATAGTTTAGGCCCTGCTGGGACCGGAGACCATGTTGCCATTGTCCCTCCCCCACCGTCAGACCGAGTAGGGCACAAACCCTGGGGTTAAAATAAGGAGAACTTTAATACAACAGTGTAATAAACAATCTGAACAACAACAATAGCAATAATAACAACAATAAACAGTAATAACAGTAAACAAGACAAAAAATATACAGAGAAATACCGCAGTGAATACATCCAGCCTGCTGCACGTGCTTCCTGCGACAAAAGCCACAAAGGAAAGCTTCCCGCTGCCCGCTGGACCTGACCTCAGCATGGTATGAATAACCCGGTTGGAGATCCCTTCTCCCTGCTTGGCAGAAACTTAATCCTATCCTAGCTGAACCAGGATAGTATAGTGCCAGAGAAAGCCATGTGTTTGGGCATCTGGGGTCAGAGCTGTGCCACCAGCATTGCCTCCTGCTCTGGGTGTGCTGGGATGGGCTCTCAAGCTGAGCCTGTGCTAGATTAGAGAGATTTGCAGTGATGTCTCTCATATTTTATGTCTTGCTCAAAGTCAGAAGAGGTGTGGCAAAAAATAGCCCACGGAGTAGTCTGTAAAGGAGAACAGCATTGTAAGTGGATAAGCTGAGAGGAAAGGTATATTTTTTCTCAGTGATTATAGTAAGGATAGGTTTAGGTGTTGGGATGCATTGATTTATTTCTTATTTCTGCCTTTGGCTTGTCATGTGTCATTAGGCAAACTGCTTAGCCAGTTCCAGTAATGTCATCTGCAAAATGAAATAAGGTTAATATAGGTCATACACTGTAAAGCCCTTGAGTGTAATACATGGTACACACTTGTAAAGAAGAAAAATGAGATCTTAGCCAAGAACCGTGAAATTTAACAAGCAGATAACAATACAGCTATTTGTTAAGCTTCCTTGTGGTCCCACTAGTCACTCTTGGGAGGATATCCTGCTGCTTCCTCTTCGGAGAGGAAGAGGAATGGCTGCTCCAGCAGTACGTACTTGCCTGAAATGCTCATCCACCCTTGCATGTCCCAACACCGCTTCTGCCTGGCAACACAGGATGGGACTGGGAGCATGTTTCCTCCTGCGCTTTAGTGTGGTTTGAAGCCTAAAGCCAAATGATAGGGATTCCAGCTGTGGCCTTTGAACCTGAAGCACATGTCAATTATTTATATTCTCTTTCACCAAACCAAATAGGGCTTGGATTGGAAAGAATTCTCTAAAAATAGCAAGAGCCCATGGTATATGGCCAAGCAACAGAAGGTGGTATGGATCTTTTTGTTGAACCTTCTAAAGAAACACATTTTAAATGAAAACACAAGAAACTAATACTAATTAAGTAACAATATTCTGTGGAGACCTATGGTAGACACTATAATAGTGCATTAGTGAGCTGTGTATAATTCAGGAATGCTGAATTCTTTCAAACATAATCTACAGGATATTTTGCATAAGTATGGACTTAATAATTTGTCCCTTCATGTACATGCATAAGTTTTCCTAGGGGCATCATTTGGCCTGCAGATTGCCTATTACTGGAGGTGGTGTGCAAGAGAGGAAGCATCCATTCTGAGTCTTGAATACCAAGCTGAAATAATAGGAAATGTTGTCTTACTTGTAACCAGACATTAAACATGGAGCCCTCTGATGTGATTTATCTTCCCTGCTCTGTGCAGAAACTTTTCCAAAAAGAATTCAAAAAAATAGGCAGTTCACAAAAGACCAAGTTATAAGCTAGCATTTTTCAAAATGGTAGCTTAGACACAGGTGTGTGAAAACACGCATAAGCACCTAACCAAGTGGTCTGGCAGTGTAGATGTGTGATGGAGTTAAAGCTACTTTGTGAGCTACTGCTAATGTGAGTTGTCACAGCTTCCTGTTCTCTTCTCCTCCTCAGTGGCAAAGTTAAGCCAGCAGGGAATGTATTTTATCTTGCCACTGGAGTAGGATAAGGACATGTAAGTGGGCAGTTACAATGACTCAACTGACAAGAATTAGCTGCTACATTAGCCTTTTGTACCTTGCCCTGCCTTTTATTTTCAGACGGTTGATAACCTGGTCACCCCTAGTCAGGCTAATTTTGTGTGAATTTTTTAAACCATTATTTTAGGTACTCATAAGATAGAAAGATGACTTGCTAATGAGACTTTATGCACATTTGATAATGTACTATTTTGTCATTGCTACCTTGTCAGCACAAACAGCAGGGGCTTTTGCAGGTCCCCTCAGCAGCATGTCTCTTTTTGCCACCAGTCCTAGAAATCTTGGAAGGCTATGTGTTCACCTTATGTCACTGCATACTGTTATATCTGAGTTGCAGAAACCAAGATATATTTGTTCTTATTGCAAATACTTACAAGGTAGCATGGCATAATTGTCCCTCTGCAAGCATCTCTCTCTAAACTATTGTTTAAAATTGCCAGACGCATCTTTGTTCTTTATTAAGAGTAAGACAACAACACAGAGTCTAGTTATCAGGAGATAATCATTCCCCAAGGGCATTTTAAGCACTTGACAACCAAAAGGTTGTGATTACTCCACTATTGCTATACTGTTTATTATTCCTTATTGCTTAATTATGGAACCAGAGTGTGTTTCCTGGATGCTGTCATCTACATAAGATTCTTCAGTTCTCATGCTCTGCTTCAATGTTGCATGGACTGGGAAGCTTTATAGCATTTCTAGATGACGTAGGGGATAGCAGTAGGGCAGGCCAGTCATGGTAGCTCTTCTGGCTTTTGAGAGACGAGGGCATTCAATCCTTGCCCTGCCAAACGCTTGCTGAGAGGCCTTGGGCAAATCTTGCAGCTTCTGTATACCTAAGTTCTACACCTCTGTTCAAGTGCTACCATAAATAAGGCTGTGGCAGTATCTAGAATAGAAATAATATAATGGACTTCATCTTGATCTATAGGTACAGACTCAGGCAACACGCTATGAAGACGAGGATTTTCTTTTTAGCGTGTGCACATTCAGCTGGCTTATTTTGTGTGGTCTTTGGTGGAGTGCAGTGGCTGAGGGTCTTGTGTGCGTGGGGGCTGAGAGTGCATGGGAATAGCGGGTTTAATTGCTTAAAATACTCTATGTGATTTCACAAGATGTGTGAGTGACTGCAGCCCAAGTGGTCTGGCTCCCAATGGCGCTGATAGTTTGGTTGCTTGTGACCAGAAAGAGCCTCCCCAACAGAGGCTGTGGCACTTTTCACATTTCTTAAGCTTTACTCAGATTTCCATCTCTGGTTAAAGTAAGCCAACGCAGTTTCTTCTTGCAAGGCTGTGGTGCTGTAATGTATCACACCCAGGTGGGTTACTAGTTTGGCCGCAAGCACACCTGAAACAGCATGTAATGGTGTTGTGTTTCAAAAAGGCTTTGATGTCTCCACTCCCTACTGGTTCAGGGAGTCTTACATGACTTGCTGCCCTGAAAGGCAGTGTGCTGTTGTGGTTACACATTGGAAAAGAGTAGAATGTGTGGCCTTTTCCAGGCTCACTGGGCCTAGAAATCTATCCTGAAGAACTCATTTTTTTAAGTCTTTGATTTAATGTTTCACTGAATCATGTAATCTACTCTAAGGAGGGGGAAAGCCATCCAGCATGTATTTTAACATTAGCCTTGATTTTTTGAGCATGTACATTAATGGGAAGATGAGAAGATGGGTGATAAATGAAGTTTCCAAATCATCACCTAAATTTCCAGATGAAACTCCTGCTGAACTTCATTCGTTAGACTTGTTTTTGAAAACTTGAATAAGAAATAGACTTGGTGAAATTCCATTATTATTACAAGGTTGGCATAAAGTCTACTTAATGAGGGGCTTTTTACAGTAGTAGTTGATTTTTAAATCCCCCTTTTCATTCCTGAAATCTAAACATTAATAGCACTTTCCATTGTGGCACTCCCTGCTAGTGTGCATCTTCTGTCTTCTGCAAGAGGCTGCATGCAATCCTGCTAGCAAGCTCTTGTGTCATAAATAGAATTTGTTCAGGAAATAAAAATGTATTGTTTTCATTGTTAGAGGATGCTACTAAATTGGCTGTATGTTTGTCTAATAATCACATCTAAAGCTGATTATTCTGGTAATAGCCTTAAGATATTATTTAAAAATAAATATATAAATGCACTACTTTTGTACTAATACTAGTTTTTAATCTCTTCTTGTTTCTATGAAGTCTGAATGAGATTTTCAAAATTGGATAATAATTTGATCCGTTAATCTTTTGAAGCTAGTAATTTTATTTTCCCCTCTTTGCAGTCTCTGAGGCTCGCAAATGAATAGAGCTTCATTACTGGAGTCTGCATTTAATAACCATTATCCATTATCTTGTAATTAAGACTCCCTGTAACGAATCATGAGGACAATGCAAAAATACATAGTACATTTCTTTAATGAACTGGAAAATGTTCATCTTGTTCTATTTAGTAATGAGTTGCTGAATAGTCGTTAAATCCACTGGAGAATAGAGCTAGATGGATTTTGAAGACTATCTTGAGTTTGTGGTTAATCTATTAGAATTAAAATTTCATCTTCTATTTTTATCAACAGCTGATTAGAAGTCATTCTGTTTGACCAAATTGATTAGAAGACCATATACAAGGGCAGCTGTTGTTTAATGAAAGTTTTTAATGAAACTGTACCATAGAGACTTGTAATTATAAGACTTATAAAAGCTTTGACTTACCTTACACTAGAAAAAAAGAAAAGTATTATACTGAAGGACTTTAAGTGCTACATTTCAAAAGGGAAATTAAAAATATAATGTTGAAGTTTCACTTCCACTGTTACTTGTTTTAATGTGACTATCAGATGTCTATAGTGTCTTTCTGGAAGGAGTAGCTCTGAAATATGTAACTCAGTTGTCTCTCATGTACTTCATTCTTTGCAAAGCTCAATCAACTATTAATTAGCTCTTTTGCACATTGCATTTTCTCTGGAGTTAGAACTTTTTTCACAAAAAAATGTTTTTCTTTAGAATGGAAATTGTCATTGGAGTGTGCAATTTAATCACCAGTGGGCTGAGTTAGTGCCTAGACAGGAAACCCACAGAGAAAACTATGTCTTACCAGACACAATGTTAGTGATATCATTTGATTATGTTTAGATCACAGGACACAGAAACGTGCTCGCCTTTGTCTTAACACCACATCAGGCTGAGACCTAGCTGTGTGTCAGTCCGCTGTGTCTTCAGGAAGACGGGTCTCTGGAGTGTGCCACAGCACACTGTCAGAATGTAGTCTAGGCCACTCTTTAGTTTGAGCAAGTAGTGACACTTTTGTTGCTTACTCTGGGGGATGTTGTGGAGGCATCATCATTCAAGTAAGAGACAAAATGGACCCTAAGCCAATTTTGAAGTGGAAGCAGATGCAGTTCCAATTGACTTAAGTGGATGATGCACTTCTACACGATGTTTGAATTATCCTTCTTCTCCCAATTACTTCTGATAATTAATGATCCTACAGTACACCTTTTCTAAGAAGCAGGTTCCCAGGGATGAAGTGTACCCTAATGCAATTAAAGAAGTTTTGTCATTGTATTGTGTCAGTGCAGGAGCACACACTTCAAGGAAAATTTTTCGGTTATTTTCTTAGCTTTTTGTTATAATGTGGTGCAGGATTTGTTTCAAGCCGACATGGAATGGCAAGAATACACAAGTGTTCAGGACAAGCAGTGGAGAATATTGTTCACAAGTGAGAAACCAGAAAAAAATAAGCCAAGTCTAACTCTCCTTCTTTAAATAACACAGATGTTTTGACCTTGTTACAGCATTATATCAGACCATGCCTCTAAGTACAGTAATTTGCAATGTTACAATTGCAAAATGTGTAAGAAGGGAGTTTTCTCCCTGTTTATAGTATTACACAGATGGTTTTGTAAATGCACATGGGATTTCTTTACTTTCACTTTAAAAAGCAGTGGGAAATACAATACTAGACTGTCAAATGTGAGACTAAATAGGTGCAAAGTTAAATTTAAAAAAAATGATGAAAATTGTTTCTATTCAGAAAGATCCTTGTGGAAATACTAAAATTTTCTTTATATGCAGTATTTGTTTGGATGAAATAATTTCCGTTGCTGTGGTTAGTTAGACACATTCCTATTCATGTAGATATACAAATATATTGAGTGTCCATACAGGAACATATATTACATTGAACCGTCCTGAAGAGATTGTTGGTCTGATAGCTAGAGCAAAAAATTAAGAGCTGGGATGTTTATTTAGCGATGGAATGTCTGACTTGCTCTGAAACTGGGTGGGTATCATCCTCCTGCTCTAGCCTCGACCAGAGCAAGGTTAGCACCAATGTTACAGGGATGTATGTGTAAAGAAATGCTTCATAATTGCTGTGAAGCATGATGACATCTTTGGAGGGTGTGAACTATGTATGTGCAGAGTGGCTTTTGTTCTAAAACTACCATAAAGCTATTTACTTCCTTTTCAGGTTCTGATTTTATAAAGACGTCTACAGGAAAGGAGGTGGAAAATGCGACCTTCCCAGTTGGAGTAGTCATGATGCGAGCCATTAGAGAATTCTATTGGAAAACTGGCTACAAGGTAATTCTCACTACTTTTATACAAACTAACCAAACAGGCTCACTCAGAAGGAAATAAGACGGTAAGTTTCAAAACGCAGAATGTAAATTCACATATGTTAGCTTCCATGGCTATGTGAGCAATAGGTAATGGGACTTCTCTCTTGTAGTCCTCATTTGATTTGCTCATATTTGTGTGCTTAAAAAAAAAAAAAAAAGGTGTCACTTTTGGCTTTCCTCCCTTGAATAACTATCACTTAATTCCCTAAAAGCTCATGCAATCTTGATGCATCCCCTGCTGCATTTGGGGTTGAGCTTTGTTTCACAATTTAGGGTATTTAAATGGTCACCTCCATTAATGAAAGGGCAAATCTCAAGCTGACAGTGATTGCCATACTCCAGGTCCAGCTGGATCCTGCTCTCTGGGACAGAGGGAGGCAGGGACAGGGTCCAGAAGAACATTATGTCCTGGCACACAACATCTATCTTGTCAGGTCACTGTCAAGTGAAGTCAGTGGAGGCAAGGAGCTGGGGGGAGTGTATGGCAGAGCCAGTGATGAACTATCCATGCATCTCTCCTTGCTCTGAAGCAGTGAGAAACAAGGAGGTTATCCAGGAAGGCTTAAGCCACCTCTCACCTCCTTTACCTACAGGCAAGTGGGGGCTGCCAGTTAGATCTGGTATTCAGCAGTGGGCTTTGACCTCACCTGCAGCCTCAGGGAAGGCAACCATATGTGTAGTTAGGACACCCTCCCCATTTCTGAGTCACCCTTTGGTCCTCTGCAGCTCACCCTGCTGTTCTGTCTGCAGGTGGCCTGTCAAGGTATGATGTTAGGACAAAGGATGAGCAGTGGGTTAGGGGCTGAGGTAGCTTCAGGGGACTGTTGGAGGAGCTTGAGGAGAATGTGACAGCAGGTTAGGCATGTGTCCGTCTGCTCTCTGTAGTCATCTAGATGAGGCCAGTGCGGATCCCTGGGCTGTCCTCACTCCTCCCTTCCCCAGCCTACATCTCTCTCTGCCACGCCAACAGCTTGAGCAGCTCTGATAGTCTTGCTTCTGCAGGAGCATTTTCACTGCTGCCAACCTGAGGCAGATCCCTGCTTACATGGGCTCTTTTGCATTAACACAGCTTTGTACCTATAATTGGATATAAATGTTGAATTCACCTTTTGCTTTAAAAAGATGCATTCATGGTATAAAATGTGTTATTAAGAATGAGTGCTTATGTCTGTGTGCATGTGTGTGTCAGTGAATTAGATGTAAACTGACTTTATGTGCTTTTATTAACTGAAGACAATATTATCAGTGACAAGAGATTTCTAAATGGTTTCTTTAACAAACTAATTTTGCTGCTGTAGGGATGCTTTCTAGCAAGGCGTTGGCTGGGAAAAACAGGTTAATACAGAAATTAAACTTCTTCGAGGAAAGGAACAAGTTGCAGGGTAACATTTATTGAATGATAAGCTGTGGTGGTGATATGAAAAGTGTGCAATATAATGGGAAATAATCTTTTCCTGTCATTATTGAAGAACATACATAAATTGGTTTTTCTGTTGGGAAAACCCCCAATCCAGAAAAACTTATTACTTTTAATAATATAAGGTGAAGAGAAAATTCTTGAGGAGATGAACTTATTAAGCAAAATAATGAAATGCTGTGAAACAGCAGGAAAGTGGTAGCTGGACTTTGTACTGCTCTTGAATTAAATTCGAACCCCCCTTCCTTTTTGCGTTTTTATGGCAGTCAGATGTGCCGTTTGGAAAGCTGGTAAATGGAAGAGAGAACAGGCTTGCCCTTGTCAGCTTTTTTGCAAAGAAAAGAGCTTTCACAATTTGCTAAAAGGAGAAGAAATTATGCATGGTGGTTTTAATTCTTTTATTAACTCTATTTTACTTGTTTTTGCCACAGATTATCTCAAAGAGCTGTAATGTTTCTAGGAAGAAATCTAAATTTGAATTTCATTAGAATTTATTTTCCTGAGGGAAAACACATTCCCGCTACTTTAATTTATTGTCTAGAAGATGCTTTTCCAGTTGCTGTGGTTTAAATTCCTTTTGGAAATATAATGTTAATAGATTTATGCATACACTTGCCCATCCATCCATCCATCCATCCATCCATCCATCCATCCATCCACAAAAACAGTCTTTGAGTTTTGTTTTTATCAAGGTTTTTCTGTTATTTTCCTTTATAATCTTATTGAAAATATGCTGTTATCACAGTGCTTCAATGTGAGAAAAGGATTTATTCTGTGTTTATTTGTCCCGAAATCACTATAAAAAATTACCAAACACATTTAAAAACAGATACGTTTTGATTCCACCATTATATCCATAAAATACAAAGAAATCCTCAGTGCAGTGAGGTTTCAGGAACGTATATACAGAAATCAGAACAGTAATTCTTGCAGAAGGAGGCTGTCAGGAAGGGGTACCCAAGGTAAAGGTTTATGGTAGAGGGAAATGCAGAAAGAATCACCATGTGCTACTGTACAGATTTAATTTTTTTTTTTTTTTGTGCAGAAACACTTGTTCCCAATTCTCCTTGTTTTTCAAGAGTTTAGTAAGCTGCTGCAGGCCAACATTTTGGCTAATACAGGTGACAGAATTTTTGATGAGAGATTTGATAGCTGTGTGTCACAATCTCTGACTCGGAATGAGATGTGTTTAAATGGCACATAACCAAAAGACTGGCATTAGGGGTGCATGCCAAGTCACCTTAGTGCTGGCTCTGCACAGCAGGTTGACCATGGAATTCAAGACATGCTTTACTTCAAGATAGGCTTTTCTTGGCGTGTGTGCCTCTACATGCATGGCAGTTCACCTGGCCAAATTATGGCACGTATCTCACATCAAGTGACTGAAAGCATATCTAGCATGCGTTGGGAGGCAAATTTTTCAGTTCCTGTGAAGCATGAAACTTTCAATTTTTGGTAAAGACAGCTATAATATAATTCCCATTTGGAAAATTTTAGTGGTAATTAAACCTCTGATAATTTGAATGTACACCCAGTCATGTATAACTGTGGTGCACAGGCTTTCTATAAAGTACAGTCATCTCTCACTGCTGTCCATATGAGTCAGCTGCCTCACATGCTTTATTTCAGCATCTGTAGTGTTATGTCATCGCATGTATATTTGCTTTTATATATTTGGAATTAGATTGTGACATGGACAGTAGGTGATATACAGCTATCCCAGGTCCTGCCTAAATCCCTTGGCCTAGGGATTTGGGCAAAGTACTACCATGAGACCTCAAACCCAGCTGCTGAGAAACTGCACTGGTGTCAAAAGTATTACTCCCTCAGTTGCTGTCCCTTGGGATGAAAATGTTGTCTTTTGCAGTGATGGCTGAGGCTTGATAGCTCTCAGCACTAGTCCAGAGCTTATACTGTTTGCAGTCAGGTACTTCCTGAGTAGAGTTGTTAGATACACCTCAGGCACTTTGAGACTGCAGGTGTACAAATGCTGATTGCTCTTCTAGGGTTGCCGATGAATGAAAATGTGTATTGCACTTCTTTTTTCTATATAAAGGTTGGATTTAAGCCTGCTGGGAGCATTCGGACGGCAAAAGACGCTATTACTTGGCTTATGCTGGTGAAGGAGGAACTGGGAGTGGAATGGCTAACACCAGAGCTCTTTCGCCTGGGTGCCAGTAGTTTGCTGGAAGACATTGAGAAACAGGTTAGCTGTTAATGGTTTCCAGCTTGGTGGAGAGAAAAAGCAATCTTTCTAAATGTGCTACCTTACTGTTTTTCCGGAATATGCTTTTGGTGCTGTTTAAAAGATAATATAATATATATCTATTTCATTATTAACAACAGGTTCACTTCCAGCTCAGTATTTCTTTAAATTTGGCCTGCCGTTACAGACATCTGGGACTCTTGATATTCCAGCAGCTGGTAATTGCCTGGGCCAGGTTCACATTGCAGTGAGCAAAGAGGCTCAGTTTATACGTATGTGGAGTGCTTTGTAAATGCATGGTAGTGCTGTCCCCTGCACTCCTAGCTGCTGCCAGTTCAGCTGACCTTCAGAATATCTCACAGACCCTTTGTGTCACTGTCCCACAACTGTTCAGACCATGTTTCTATGCTGTAGAGAAAGTCACATCTCATCCTACATATGGTACTGCTGATAGAGAAGTTTTTACATATTGATTATTTCCTGGGGATGCAAAACAATTGCCTCCTACAATTTTTCTGATTGCTTTATTTTTGTGTAGGCTGGTCACTGTATTTCCTGGCAGACAGTGTATGAGGTGCAGGGGCAATGTGTAGTTCCTGGGGGAAAGAAAGGTTCTGACCTGTGTACCCATGACCTACCTCACTTGTGCAGGGTATCAACACTAAAGGATACAGCATATTTGAGAACAGTGTGTAGTGTCAGAGGAACTACTAAACCATTAGGGCTGCTGTACTTAGCTCCCATGTTCATTAAACCCAAGAGATGAGGTGAAACTAGCTTTAGCCAAGAAAAAAGTTTGAGAGTCCTTGTGCTGTTGCTGCTACTGGGAGAACATGACGTGTAGGGGATTCGGGGGAGAAAAAAAAGTGTGTTCCCTTTCCCCCCCTTTCCTAGCAACTGAAATACTCACATGTCTTAAGAAATATAGAACAGCTGAGAGATATCAAGTGACTGTTGAAAACCCTTCACTCACTCTTGCAATGAGAGTAATATTGGCTTACTTCATTGCCGAACTGCTTCTGCTTCACTCTTGACCTAAAATCATGTCCCTAGTTATGACAAAGCAATGTGAGCTTTCTTGTTGCCACTGACATTGCTGCAGAGTCTTACAACACAGCCAGTGATTGTGTGGCACAATTTGTTCTGATTTCTTAAGGGTGTCATCCTTTTATCTGCCAGGGATTGCACAAATGCCTCAGTTATGACCAAAGCTCTGCTATACTGTGCCATCTAAAAATATGTAAGATAAATGTCCCGATATTAAATAAAACAAGCAGATATTTTAAAACCTGAACAAAGAGAGAAAATGGGGAGAACACTACCCCACACCCAAAACAGTACAATTAAAAGAAGAGTTTGAAATGAACCTTATAAAAGCATAAACAATTTTGGATACTTTGAATATAACAAAATAATACTGAACTAGTGAAAATCAGATTTCAGTGAGAGTAAAGCATTGTCTTCTACCTGTCTCTTTTTGAAAGCTTAGTTAAAAGAAATAAGTCTTTGCTTTTTTTTTTTTTTTTCCAAGCAAAGAAGCAAAAGCCCTTAGTTCAGATCCCATAAACAAATATATAAAGATATATTACATCATATTTTATGCGCACATACACACACACAAATATCCATCATCTTCATCTGGCATGCCTTTAATTTGTTACTTCCTTGACACTTTCAGATTTATAGTTGTATATAATTTCATAATAAATTTTCTTTTTTCTTGCAGATTTTCTATCATGTGACTGGCTCTTATGCACTCCAGCATGACCTGGCAATGACTTAGACACAAAATCAGCAAACAGCATTCAGAAGTCTTCTGACAACCAAGTGCATATGATAGAATTAAAGGCCTAATTCTCTCTTCTTCATATTTTATAGTATTTAAAAATATGCTCAAGTCTGCTGGTTGTACTTGATCCAAAAGCAGAATAAATGGTAATTCTGAAATAGTTAATACTTACAGATTTGCAAAGTTAATTTTGCAAAGTCTTCCTCAGAGTCGCCTGAAAAGCTTATTAATGACAACACTGAAATACTATGAAAAAGATTTAGGTAGCCTGGGAACTCTTTGCAGTCACAGAATATGAAATATCTATGGAATGTTTCAGATCGCTAATTAAGAGCTACAGATCTTGGAATAGCTTTCCATTCACCTCAGACAAGATCTTCTGCCACAGATATGTTGCACTATTAATTGTTATGTTGATTCAGTTTCAAGCATTGTAATGTGAGAAAATGAAACTTGACTATTACTTTCTTTTATAAAATGTCTCTGTAGCAAAAAGACCTTTTTTTTTTGTATTTTTTCCCCCAAACTTGGGCACAGACATCCATATTTAGACCCTTGAATAAAGGTGGCTTGATTTCTAGAACAGCTGAGTATCCACAGTTGCTCCTGAAGTTAATGGGAGCTCTGGGTGATCAGAACAACTGAAAATCAAGCAGCCTCTATATAGGTGCCTAACTATGCATTCAGGGGCCTATTTTTAGGCATTTCACTCTTAAAATTTTAGTCTAACTTGCTTAGAAGCTCCCATTCCTGTCTCCTGTCATTTTAAAACGCATTCATGCAAATCTTTCCATTTTAATGTAGGGGGGTTTGACTGTCAGTTTGCAGATGTCACTGCTATACTGGCTGAACTTCAACTTTGCCATTCTAAAAGCAACTCTTTAATTTAAAAGGTGATTTGAATTGTGTCCTATACAGGGTTTACAGCTTTAATGTAGAAAGTGCTTTTCTCAGAGCACATTAAGAATAATACTGAAATCATCAACACCTTTTGAGTATCAGGCTGGAGCTAGTAGATTCATTATTTCAGAACTGCATTCTGTTCACTAACCAGACTTGTACTAAAAACTTAATTATCATCATGACTAGTCTCACTGACTTAAGTAGGTCTCATCAGGGAAGTAAGAGGAAGAGGATTTTGCTGTAAATGAAGCTACAAGGTAAATTTATTACGAAGAGATCTGTGCTTCATAAAGATAATGCCCCCTGAATCACTAGTGCTCTACAAAATATCTTGTATAGATAAGGAAGCTGAGTAGGGGAAAAAAATATCAAAGAAACAACATATGCAGAAAACAAAACCCTATATGCAGTGCTCAGTACTAAAAATAGGCCTGAATTTCCCAGGAAGAAGTTCATTCAAGGCGCTCAGCCTTTTTCTGGTTTAGGTCTCAACACAGAAAATTATGTTAAGCTGTGACTGTATTTTCACACATTTGTTTTCCTGGAAACTGGCCTTTTTTTGCCACAGGTTTTCCTTCTGATTTCACTGACAGTTTCTTGAAGGAAAAATTGACTGCCTGTTTGCATATTTAGAGGAAAATCCTGCTGCTGAGCTTTCAGAAATACAGAGCCTGTTATATGAAGTCAGCTCCCACCAGGTGCTTGCCAGGTTGACCCTTTGCCATGCCCTCCCAGCAACCACACACTGGATCTTGCTGCTGTTTGTCTCTAACTATATAAATGTTAGAGTGTATGTCTATACTTCCGTAATGGAAAGATTCACCTCACTTGCAAAGTACACTTTTTTGTTGTTGGTTGTATTTTGTACATTTAGGGTGAAGATAGAAGCTATTTTTTGAAGATGCTTTAGTTTCTAGGTGAAGGACTCTGTGTAGTTCCTTAAAATTAATGAAGGTCCAACTTTGTCACCTAACTTTAACGTGAGTACCTCTGAGAACAACCTCACTGTTTCTATGGGAGCTGCATGTCAATTAATGAGCTTGCCAGGAGGAATTGTTTATATTTCTGTTGATGCCTCCCCCTTTGTTTTGATGTTCATGTGGGCTTCTGCTGGTTACTTGGCTTCAGAGTGAACATTTGAGGAGGGAGAGTTTCAGCTTTCTGAAAAGTTGAACATAGCCAGCTTCCCTTTTCCGTGAACATTACAAACGCACCAATGTAAAATACTATGCAACTCCAAGCCAAGCAGGGTTCTGAGAGAAACTGCATTGGAAAGTAATTTAAACATTTTTTTTTGTTGAAACCTGTAATTTGGGGGTGAGAAAAAAAGAAAAAACGTATAAAAGCAACAGAATCTGTGAATGCAAATCAGATAAAGATGATCCTGGTTTTGGGGTGGGGTTATTTCAAGGAATAAGCAGAAGGCTCAGTGTTAGAGAGGGACTGGTTGTCTTTGTTAACTTCTCTGCGATTCAAGTGAATTGTATTCATATGGTCTGTGGTTGTGGACTCCCAGCATAATCCAGAGCCTTGTCTTTCACTCCTCCTACAGAAGCTGCTGGTACCAGCCAGGTATTGGTCTGTTGACAGTCCTAGGTGATGCAAGGGGATGAACCTGGGCCGGGGATGCCGTAAGGAGCAGCAGGGGACTCGGTTGGAGGTGTACAACAAGGCATGTCCAGGGGGCCCATCCAGGAGACAGCTACCAACAGCGCAGCTCCGAGGTCCATCCCAGAGGCAGAGGCAGGGCTGAAGACTGGCACTCCTGCAGCGTAGCTCAGGGAGGTGCTGAGGGCCATGGTCTGAGCTGAACTGGAGCCCTGCTGGGGGTGTGGGAGGCTGGACAGGGGCAGAAGCATCGCTGGGCATATTCCAGTATTAAGCGTCTGAGAGAACCAAACATGGGGGATACAGGTACTAATGTGTTTTGAGCTCAGGTCAGAGGCTGGCAGGGCAGGACCTGCACCCCCACCCATGGGGAACTGGAAGCACTTGCAGTGTGATTTCCTCGGCTTGCTGCCTTCCGACTTGACTGGCACTTCCACTGCCTTCTCTTCTGTCTTTCCCATCACTGATGGACATTTGCTGCTATTTAGTTCCCGTGGTCAGAGGGCAGTTGAGATTTATGGAGGCTGCTGCGCCTGGTTGTTGCTCCTGCAGACAGCAAGCATGTGAAAGGCGATAGATGGGGACCTGAACTCAGTTGGGAACCAGAGAGGGGGTGGTGCTCCACCACTGCATAGACTTTGGGAAAAGTTCAGATTTAGTGCTGTGCTTCAGGCCATTAGGAAAGGAGCAGGCAATTATGTACTCCCATCTAAATGTGTTTCAGAGTATAACATATGTTTTGTGCAAGTCAGTCTTGTATACTAATTTATTATTTTTATAACACTTATTCATTTAGGTTTTTAAATAGCTTCATTTTGTAGACCACATTACTTTGCAAAGAAGAGAATAAATTCAAGAAGAAAGTCAAGTAGAAACTGCAAATCTAGAAGATTCTGAATCAGCTTATTTGTAAGAAGAGGGAATTGGGAGAGAAGGTAAGCTTTTTTTCTGGTTTGTAGGAAACAAAGATATTAAATAGTAATTATATGTGAAATGTACATATCAGCTGGGGCAAGTAATACTTTGATGTCTTTATTTCATCATTTGTATACGTTCATTCTTTCATTTTCGTTGTGAAGCAGGGAACATACATACCATAGGACGTGCTATTGAGACAAAAAAAATGATCTACTTTTATTTTTCTCAGTTGGAACTTTGTCTTCCTGCCTTCCCTGGGAGGAAAAAACACAGAACAACAACAGCAAATTTTATCCAAATCTTGGTGAGATTTTGCTGAATTACCAGTGCTGACATCTGGATGATATGTATAGTGTGCAGTAGAAGGAAGGAACTGCTTTTAATTAGATGTAACCTGCCCAGGAGAGAAAGACAGAGAATTGTCCATCTGGTCAGTCCTTACTTAATAGGCAACCAAGGATAAGAGTATTCTTAATATCCAAAGACACCATAAGTGAAATTACTAATTGACCATTTTTATTAAAATCCCAGGAAGCCAGAACTGTGCTAAATTAAGAGGTGGTAAAACTTAGAAAGAAGCATCAAGAAAGGTTGCGGTCCTTGCACTCCCTAAAAGCAAAAGTAAGCAACTGATGTGTGACTATCAGTTCCCAAACAGCTGTCCTGTAGATACCTTTTTTCTGTTCTGGACAATTTGCAGGTTGTTCCCCTTCTGTGAGGACCTACAGTAACCACTTACCAAGAGAAAGTGTGCAAGGTTTTTTAATATCATTGAATGAATTTTAACATTGATACAATGAAGGAGTGCCAACAAGACTCTCTAGTCATTCCTAATGAGTCTAGTGATTTTAAGTGGCTCTGTTTTGAGCACTGGGGACATCTTGTGGATTGCTAATTCTTGGAAATTGCAGAAAATTTGCTCTTCTGGAAGCAAAGCTTTCTTGAGGCATAACAGTTTCAGATCTCCGAGATCACAGGTGGTGTTTGAAAACACTGAATTGTAAAAGCATCAATTTAGAATTGCTTCCTTAGCTGAGATGAAAACAAAGGATTTTTTAAACAATGTTAACAGTGAAAGCCATACTGGAGTGGACTACACTTGTTTTTTCAAGTCTTGCTTTCTCTGTGGGAGGAGTAGAGAAGGAACTTTGCAAGCTTAGCTGGTGGAGATTAGCATTGCTGCTATACAGTATAGTGTTGTGTAAAACAGAACTGTAGGTTTGCCTGTGCGAATCTCATGACATTCAGCAAAGCCAAGTGCACATGGGTTGGGGCAAACCCAAGCACAAATCAGGCTGGGCGATGGTGGATTGAGAGCAGCCCTGTGGAGAAGGAGTTGGAGGTATTAGTGGATGGAAAACTGAATATGAGCCAGAAATGTGCACTCACAGTCCAGAAAGTCAGCTGTATCCTGGGCTGCATCAAGACGAGTGTGGCCAGCAATGTTAAGAGAGGGGATTCTCTCCCTCTACTCCACTCTTGTGAAACCTCACCTGCAGTGCCGTGTCCAGCTTTGGGGCCCCCAAACATCAGAAGGATGTGGACCTGCTCAAGTGGGTCCAGAGGAGGCCATGAAGATGATCAGAGGCTGGAGCACCTCCCCTGTGAGGACAGGCTGAGAGAGTTGGGGTTTTTCAGCCTGGAGAAGAGAAGGCTCTGGGGACACCTTTTAACAGCCTTCCAGTACTTAAAGGGGGCTACAGGAAAGATGGGGAGGGACTCTTTATCAGGGATAGGATGAGTTTAGGATAGGATAGGATAAGGATAGGACAGGTTAGGTTTTAAACTGAAACAGGGTAGAGGGTCATGAGGCCCTGGCACAGGTTGCTCAGAGCAGCTGTGGCTGCCCCCTCCCTGGAAGGGTTCAAGGCCAGGCTGGACGGGGCTTTGGGCAAGCTGGGCTAGTGGAAGGTGTCCCTGCCCATGGCAGGGAGGTTGGAACTAGATGATCTTTAAGGTCCCTTCCAACCCAAACCATTCTACAATTCTATGAAAACCAAGCGCAAAATGGATGATGGTTTGCCCACAAAGACAAGGGAAAGCTTTATAAGCTGATTTTTCTGTTTCAGTAATAGCACAAAGCTCTGTTTTCGTTCAAAGACTTGCATGAGTTCTCACCTATGTACTAGTCATAACAAACAAGTGAACAAGTAAACCATCCAACCAGTTCCCTTCCTGCATCTGGGACGAGGCCAGTGACATGGCTGATTTGGTAATCCTGCAGGTTAGGTGTCCCCACCACTGTTGCAACCTGGAGAGCAAGCGGGCTGATGGAAGAGCCTGCCAGGGCTTACCATCATGTCTGCTGGCTGCACAAACCAGCCTGTGCTCTTTCTGCCTGGGAGGTTGCCCTGGGGGTGGAAGGTGCTAAAACTGCCTGTAGGGATTACTGGTCCATTGAGAACTTTTTATTTTTTCTGCCCTAATGCTCAGACCTCAGCAACCAGCTTCTGAGGAGAAGCTAGAGAATGCATATTCTCCATGATTTAATTTAATTACATGTGAGTAGATCAAGGATGTTATCTTCATTTCCAGGGGAAATAAAACATTCAGCCGGCATCATGTCAGAAGTCTGGCTGAAGGCTGGCATGTCTCAGCATTGACTGCTTTCTGCTGCCTTCAGCAGTCTTGGTCTTTCTTCAAAGTACAGGCTCTGGCTGACCCAGAGCATGACTTCTTGCTCTTATTTAAAGTCATGAATTGAACCAGAGCAAAGAATGACTATTGAGGCTCTGAACAAGAAGTGCTTTGTGTTCTAGTTAACACAAATATGTCCAATTCCAAAAAACCCCATGAATGCCATCACCCCATCTGATAGTGACTGTAATGAGGCCTCTGGGAGGGCAGTGGCAGAAAGCTGTAGATAAAGGAAAAACAGAGGGGTAAAAAGAGAAGTGAGAAGTAAGAGGGATCATCGCCACTGCTGTTTTTGCTTCACAGAAGTGTAATCTTTTGTGATGTCTTTGGAACAGGAGGTAAATAATAAAACACAAGGGAGGGAAAAAATTAAAATAAATGTAGTTTGTGAGTGCATGTTAAAGCAGATGTCAGATTAAAAATAACTGAAAAGGGGATTCTACTGTAGGGGAAAAACTGCTTTTTCCTTCAACATTTTTATTCTACCTTCATTAGGCAGAAAGTGAAAGCACTGTAAAGGAAAAGGGAAACTTCTGTTGTTTCCCTCTGAACGTTAAGAGAAACCTAATGCGAGCACAGGAGGGATGCTCTGTGCTGTGTAGTGCTGGAGCAATTCTCAGGGTGAAGCCCAGAAGCAGCAAGGATGTTAAACAGATGCACTGTGTGCGCTGAGCCCTGGGACTTGGAGCTTTAAACCTGCAGTGCTGCACATCCAGGTGGTTTCATCCTCTCTCTTAGTCCCTTCAGGGTTGATGAGTCCTATAATGTAAAAAAATAAACCCTGCTCTCTGGTAGGATCACATCATCCAGTAATGCCCCTCTAACTATAGATCTAGGCACCAGGGACTTCATACTAGTTTCTTCAGCACTTTTAAATGGGCTATTTCAGTGCTTGATGACAACAAAGTGTGGTACATCTACACAAACACATATTTTTGCCCACATGGCAGACAGACCACACTCATCCTTGGAGATGGCAATTACTCACAAAAATACTGGTGCCACTCTGTAAAACTATCATCCCATGTCTCTTCTGCTAAATGTGCTTCAGAATGCCTCCTAAAAATTCATGGTCTGAAAAGTGACCTGCCCTGCACCTGTTTAAATAAGACTTTAAATAAATACCTTGAAGACATGCTGAGGCTGGACTGGGAACCACTACAATTCTTGGAGAGCTAGCATGGGTCGTTTGGCTTGTTCAGATTAGCTAATGAGATGAGAATAATCTTGATATGGTTTCCTCCTTTATTTCTGAGTGCAGGATGCAGGTTTTTTTTTTTTAAAAAAAAAAGCCACAACTCTGTGACTAATACCTCAGTTTACAGGAAGAGTCAGAAATGACAGATATTTTTTGCCTATTGTTAGAGTGTGAATGTCCAACATACTCGAACAACTGGATAGGATCCAGAGTGGGTATATTGCTACAGTGTTTGAGAAAAATATCTTTACTTTTCCCTACCATTATCTTGAGTGAATTCCCACAACTCCTGTTTCTTAAAGACACTTAAACTAAGAAGGCGGTGGCTGAGACAGAAGTAAAAGGCATCCTAAAAGGTATCCCCAGCAGACTGAAGGCAAAGCTGTTTCACAACTTCTGAAACTTTTCTTAAGCTTGTCCTGAAAATGCCAGGTAAGGTCCCTGTGCAGAGTCCTCCTAACAAGAACTGCTGATGAGCAGGAGCATCTTGGCGTTACACTGGTTTAGGATTTGCCAGAGAGGAAGGAGCAGATGTAGCCTGAAGCAACTCCCCACAGCCAGTAAGGGTGAAACAGGTTTGTTAAGAACATGGGAGAGTGCACTGCTTGTTAATTGTATTGTGTTAGACTACAGTCAAATGAGGCAGTAGTAGCAAGGTGTAACATTTTCAGGGAGGATTGCTAGGTATTAATGGCCGTGCTCAGTGGACACACACCAGCTCTACCCACAGACTGTCTCTCAGAGGCACATCAGAGAAGCAGCGACATCCCCAGTAGCAATGACTTCCCCAGCGATGGTGGGGAGGCTGAGGTCTCCAAGGAGATTTCACCTGCACAATTCCCACTTACCTAATTTCATTCACCCCCCGCCCTTGCTTCTCACTAAAAAGAAAACTCATGGCTTTCTGCTCTGAATAAACAAATAAATGTATAGAGGTCCCTTCAGCTGCAGGAGAATATGCATCTGCTCTTAATTGGGTGTGTGTTTTCAGAGCTGCCTCCTCCACGGAAATTTCTTTGTTAAGTGTTAATTCCATTTCATTTTACTGAACATGTCTGCCATTTTCTCCATTAGAGGGCTGCAGAGCAGTGTGTTACAGTGTTTTAGAAAGGGACTTAAACCTGTATCTGTACTTTGGGCCTAATTTCCTGCTGAATAGCTCTCCTGAATTCAATGGGGTGTAAAACTGGTGCAACGCAGAGAGAGGAAAAAAAAAAGTTCAGCCCCTCAGAATACATCAGTGCTTTGGGTTTTGCTGACAAGATTAAGAAATGCCGAGATGCTAAGACAGAATTTTAAATACACGTGTGACAGGTGAGGCAGATGAGTAAGTTAATTGCTGCTTGTGTATGTGAACACAGCGTAATTGGTCAATAGGGTATGTTTCCAGAGAAGTGCATGAGCAAAGCACAAGTAGAGCTTTAAATCTTTCCTTAGAAACTGTGCTTATTCTAGGCAGAAGTTCGAGTCTCTAGCACTTATAAGAGTCATAAACATTATATTCTCCATTATGCTCTAATTGTGGCGTTGGTGAGGTAATTGCTTGGGCTGAAATTTTCTAGGTAGATGTCTTCCTCAGCTGAACTTCCTTCTAAAAAGGAGTCAGAAAATAAAGCTGAATAAAAATACAGAGTGGGCTGGGGGTTTTCAGCCCACACCTAGAGACTTTGGCAGTTGAGCTCTGTGAAATCCCCACATTTCAGAGCATGAACCTACATCAAGGGGGAGAATGGTCCCAATCCTCGGCACCTGCCTTTCATAGTGGTAATATGGCTTGTGGTGCCAGCAAGAGGAGTGTAATTCCACCAGCAGCGAAAGCTAGACTAGAGGGAAAGACACTAGCACAAGTGTGAGAAATAATGGAAACGGGGAGTGCCAGTGTGAGCAAGGAAAGTGGAAGGAAAGGCGTGGGGTGGAGATGCCTCAGAAGACCAGAAGCAGGAACTGGCAGCTGCACAGCAAGAATGAGGTGATCTGAGCAAGAAGAGTGAAAGTGAACCTGCCAGAAACATGGTGCCTCATCACGAGAGGAGGAATACTGGGACCAAAAGAATATGGTTCACAGATCTAATCTCCCATCCATGAATTTAATTTTGGGAATAGCTGGAAGAGAGACAGACAGACCAGGGAACAACATTGTCACTGAAAGCGACGTTTACAAAGGCTGAGATATGGTGGCTCGGGCAACCTTAGTACTTAGTGTTTTGTAACTGAAATGTTTCGCCCTCCAGACCTCAGTGTTTATTCCTTGTTTCTTGTCATGCATGTTGTATATTTAATTCATTGGAGCAATTGACTCATTGAGGCAGGGATTGATTTTTTTTGTTCTGTTTTCACACAGCACTTACTGCAATGTGTTGTGGTTTCTGGCTAGTGCCCCTACATGTCACTAATGCAAACAGGCAATAGCATGTTGATGGAGGTAAATGTGAATTCCAGCAGTGGAGGAGAATGGTTTGATACAAAATACTGGATTTATATCAGGTGCACCAGGCAAAAATTACAAGTGGAAAATTTAGGGTGAGTACCAATAAGTCTTTCTGTGAGTAGTTAGGCAAGGCTGTTTGGCAGCCCACTGGGGAAGCAGCAGAAGCCCCTCAGCTGGGACCAACCAAATACAAGACAGCTACAGTCAGAAAGTGCAAGCCTGTGTGGGGAGGCAGAAGGGCTGGATGGTCTAATGGGTCCACTCTGTCTTTAACTTCTCTGATTCTGCACAGCCTTCTCCAAAAGCAGGCACAAAGGAATGTCAAAAGACACAATACATATTCATGGACATTTCTGGAGCTGCAAACTGAAAAGAAATCAAGTCGTTCTCATCCATGGGCTGAACTTGAGAGTACACTCTAATCCAAAAGGATACCAGCTCACCGAGTGGTGTATGAAAATCTTATAAAGCTCTGCAACACTCCATAAATAATTTTCAAACAAGAAGCTTTTTGTTTCAGTGATGGCAATACTAAAAAGGAAGAATGGCAAATAGCCGTCAAAAAATGGCTGAAACAGCCTGCACTCACTGCAGGAGTTACACACAGAGTTATCAGTCATTTATTAGAAGCTGCAGATGATCATTGCAGAGGTTTAGATTAACATGGACTGGAGCCTGGTACCTTGCCAGTGGGGCATCACGTGATGGGCAACCCATGGAATAAACATTCTGGCACATCAGCGTGCTATAAATTTTCCAAATGAATGAAATTAAAAAGCCAGGAGCAATTTAAAAAATTATTTATGATTCGAGGTGCACTTAGGAGTACTTTTATTGTCACAGGAACATCTCTTCACATCCTTAAGGTGACAGACGCACTCTGCTTCCCTCCGGATTTTTTGGGCTACCCTGTGACTGTGCGTGGTGCAGAGGGAAGCACCACGGGACTGTGCTGGGTGGGTGGGTACATGCAGGCACTTTAGCAGCACTCCCTCTGTAGTGAGGGCTGGTTTTTCATGGCCCGAGGGTGCAAAAACTGCAAATCTGTTCTGACATTTTAAGTATGTGAAAAGACACCAGTTGTGGGGTGTTTTTTTTTTCTTTTATAGCTATACTATAACCATGCTCCTAAGTGCACGTATAAACATTTTATAATATGGATTTGGAATAACACTTGAAAAATAAACTTAAGAATAGTTCCTAAGCAGAAGGTATTCTTATCAAAATAGCAGTCGATTGCAAGTCAACCCTTTGCTCCATACGTAAAAAGATGCAGCACTATCTGTCAGTGTACTTCTAGTGTAAATATTACTGTTTCACTAAAATACAATTTTAGTACTAATATAGATATGTTTTCTTAAACAAAAAGTGCTTTCACTATAAACTGAAAGGCAAAAGATTGTGGTTTGCAGGCAGAGTATTCTGTTGCCTGTCTAAAGAATAGCAGTGATGATGTGAATGAAAGCCTAGATATACTGTATATCCAAGATATGGTCATGACAATTAATCCTGCCCCAAGCCAGTGGTACCCTGGGCCATGGGCACACACCTGCCTGCAGCGTTGCTGCCTTACTGATTTCTACTCTGGGTATGCCTTCAGGAGCTTGGCCTTGTGCCTCTTGTTCTTCTGGGCTGTCCCACACAGGGTGCCATGCACATGTACCCAGCAGGGCCAGCTGGTGTGGATACGTTTTGATTAGCAAGCCTGTCTGATCATTACTGCTTCTGTCCACAGCTGGAACAAAACTTTAAAAAACATAGTCTACATGGGTGATTATTTCAGTTAAAGGCTTACACATCTCCCAGTGTTGCCCATTTTCTTTAGGTGATTGTGGATGCTCGTATCCATCTAAAAATATTTCCTCCACATATTCCCACAGATGATTTCTTAGAAAGGGTTAATTTTGCATCTATCTACTGATCCTTCTGATGTTCCCATCCTAGGGCAGTGCAACAAAACAACTTTTATAACTTGGTTGGAGGTCGGCTCTTCAAAGCCAGCATCTGTCTTGTAAAACTCTGCATGTGTTTGCTAAATGTGACTTCCTTTGCTGGGCTTCAAACTCCTGCAAGGTTCTTTCGTGCCTTTTGTGGGGCCCAGACTCACTTAGACCCACTCACATCCCCACCTCTATCAAAGCTAGGAGGTGCCTCCTTCCCAGGAACACCATGAGTGGACTGATGGAGCTGGTGGGCATTGTGGAGTCCCTCCTCACCCTCACGTGGAGTGGATGTGGTGGGAGGGCATGGGGTTAAAGCTTCTTGGGGTTACTTATGGAAAGCCTTTCTTGAATTTGCAAGTGTTTATTTACATTTTGTAAGCATCTTGTATTGTGGTGTATCTGTTGTGCTGCTGATAATTGACCCTGGATGTATAGTTCCCTAATTGCCAGTTAATTACATGTCATTAATAAATCAATAACCTGCTTTGATCTTGATTTGCTTTAAAGCATATTAATTGAGCAGCTTTTCCCTACAACAACACTAATCTTTCTCTGTCCATTTCTCAGAAATAAACCAATGAAGTTGTAAAGCAAACCCCCCCCCCCCCCCCAGCGAATGCAGATATCTCTTTGCATGTCCCATACCCTGTCCACCATGCTGAACAAAAGGGGCAGAATGAGACATAAAGGAGCTGTGCACTAAGAGAGAAATTCCCCGTGGAATGGGAAATAAAGGGTACACCTAAGTGTTTTCCAGGGTAGGAATAACTGGGTGGGAGAGAAGACCAACAAGCGCTTGCAGCACAGGGAGAGTACTGTAAGTTGTACAAATCGTGCTAAGGGAAACTGGAGGGACTGGAGTTGTCTCAAATTGAGTGAGTGCAAAGAGGCCTTTAAGCCATTCAAGCTTCCTCCCTGCAAAGCCTCAGCTGAGGCACTGCAGACTTGTAGCTCAGTAGCTTTGTCACCTCTGTACAGGTGTTTGTGCATCTAGTCTGGTCCTGATCTCTTCCCATTTTACTGACAAGGCTGCTGAGCACTGTCTGCTATGACAGTAATAGGCACTTGTGGGTCCCCATGTAATAAGAAATAACCTGAAAGAAATTCTCCATCTGCTTAGTATGTTAATGTTTCTCCCTTTTTTTTTTTTTTTTCTAATATGGATTGATTTAGAAACGCTAAGCCATAATTTTAATAAGGCAGATGCTGCTAGAAATGGAAGATGCAACAAAAAGTGATTTAGTCATTTTAGCACGTATCATCATCTCCATAACAAGTTCTCCACCCCAAGTGGAGAGGCATGTCTGAAATGGTTGCCTGGGAGCCAGTCATTCTCCTCACTGAACTGAGGGGCTTCTGATCCCACTGCACAACCCTGTGCACCCTGTTTGGTATTTCAGCATTAGAATCTGAACTGCTCATGTACGAAGTATCTGTGGTTTTGTTAGTGCCTGTCCCTCCCCGACCCATGAAATCCGCATCAAATCTCCCAGTGGATGGACTGATCTCCATTCTCAGAGAGAGATCTCACTTCCGCAGTTTGTAAGGATGTATGCCTGGTCTCATGGGGTCTTTTCCTCCTGCTCTCTCTCACCCACCCCATCAGCACTCCAGCATGAAAATAGGATGCCATTGGGCGCAGTTATTAATACACAATAGAAGAGCCATGTGTGATTGTCTGTGAATGCTCCAGTGTTTTATGTAATGCAGATTTAGAGATTTCATTGTAAAGCCATTTTAAACTCTGAACTAATGGGTAGTTTGGCAACAGCTTCTAAGTATGAAATCATTATTAATTCCTTTAGTACCATAATAACATTGATTTAGATGAACTCTTGTAACATAGAAATTGTACAGTATTTAGCTGTAACTAACGTCCCCTAATTAGCAAGTGTTGCCAAGTAGTTTTCTCTTCTGGCTCTGTTGTACTTAAGTGCAGCTGGATGAAAATTAACCACAAAGGGAACAGCTTGTGTTTTATGTGAAGTTTGCCTTTGATTGATTAAAAAAATATTCCTTGGTACTTTATTTTATTATCAAAAATGGTGCACTGGTTTATCAATGTTACAGAGAGCCACAAAGTCCACGTGCTGTAAACTATACACACATTTGTATAGTATATAAGCCCAATGACTTACTTAGCCACACATTCAGAAAATTCACAGATTTATTTTGTGTCAATTCCACAAGTTACCGTAATAAAAATGAATTGATTTTAATGTGGCTGTCATTAATAAAGTCTGTAGAAACTGAAGCAGAATTAGCATAATTTAATGTCCACTCAGAGGAAGGAGTCATGCAGTGCAAGCTGAGAGGCATTTGTTGATGTGAAAAGTGCTGACATTTTTGGAAATTCAAATTACAAATGAAATACTGCTGTCAGTTTACTGTGCAACTTCATAGCATATGGTGCTTCTGCTGGTGGGTGTTATTTCAAAGTTTGCAAATCACACTATGAGAGTGTCCCTCTGGTGAGCTTTTGCAACGCTTAGCAACTGTGAATCAAAAGTGACAGTACATAGAAAGAGGGACTAAAAAAAATTTATCTCTCTAAGTCAGTATAACAAAGTATATGATAAGTTAATACATTTTTACAGAAGGGAAAAAGGAGGCCTACAATGATAAAGCTAGAAGAGATCCAGTGTCTTCATTCTTGAAGAATAATGTAGAAAGTCTTCTGAATTGTTAAAATTAAAAAAAAAAATGGTTTCTCTCTCCCAGTCTCTTTGACTTTGGTATGACAAGAGAATTAAAACCGCTGACAGATGGTTCACTTTCAAAAATTAGGAAAATTTCTTCAAGACATAATGCAACCTCAGAAGATCCAGATGTTTCTTTTACCCATCTCTCTGAAAAAAGTTCCTACGACCACAAAATACCATTCCCCGTTTGAAAAGTATTGTCTACCCAAGGCTGTCAACAGAGGAAAAAAGCCAGAAAAAAATTAAATGTTGTATTAGCCCAACAATGTTGATTTCAACTAATCTGATAGAAAGCATACACTGACAAGGTAAATATAAGTAACTGAAATACTACAACACCCTACACGATGGTTTTTCAAGAATCTGTCACCCCATGACCCCTTTAAGATGCATGTACATTATCAAGAAGTGAACATAAAATTTTAATTCATTGTGATTTGATCTGACCGTGGTTGATGCTCATTGTTCTGCTCCAGATAGTGATTTTTGGTACCAAGACGGAACCGTGGCTGCACGGTACAGACCTCAATCAAGCTGGCTGAGAATAGAAAGTGATGGAGCTGTCAGTAGCAGTTCAACCATAAGCAATTCTAAACTGAGCAATTTGGAAATTTAAATAGTTATAATGACCAAGATTCTCTGTGTTGGCCCTTAATTACTGGAATGTCAATTCAGCTGAAAATTGCCTTTCCCAGGTAATGAAAATTCTTAGAAAAGTCTTTGCTTATACACCCACCCATAGCACTCATTAAGTCAAGCTTCTTCCTTTTGTCTGAAGAGCTGTCAATTTTATGTGACATCACCAATCATCTGCCATCTAAAAAATCTCTAGGCTGTCTTGCTGAAGGCAGGCTTACTCACTTTTAGCTGTAGCACATTGCATGGCAGCACAGCCTGCTGTTATAAGCAACGTTGCACCAAATGAGTGTAATGAGTTGCCCAGTCTTGGCACCACTACAATGGTGAGCCACTCAAATTTGGTTGTTGGCATCTCAGGTGAAACCTAGGGTCCATGAAATAGCAGTACAAGTTTTATGTGTAAAGGTAAGCTCCACTACCCAGCCCTTTGCAGCACTCAGCACTGGAAGAGAAGGTTGACATCCCCTCCATCACTTCTGGAAAGGAAAGGGAGAGGGAAGTTGCTGGATTTGCTGTATCACAGGGCTACACCTGACATGGGTATAAGGGATAGAGATGGGTGGATGAACCTGTGGTGCTTGAATATATCCCTATATATTCCATATATCATATTTCTTACATTTCTTTCACAGCAGTCTGCTATTTCCAATTCAGAACAATGTCAGTCTACATTAGTGGACATCACTAATTGTTTTATTTTTGAGAGATAAAGCATGAAAAAGAAGCAAAACCATCTCCATGACCAGAATGTGTATATCAACAATCCATTGGTACTGTAACCCATGTTAGTAATAGTATTTATTTCCCATAGAAGGCCAACAACACCCTGCAATTGTGGGTAGAAAACAGCTATGCTTTATTCCCCTCTTCCAGTCGAACGGGAGCAGACTTTGCCTTCTGCCTGCATATGACTATTATGGAATTCCAGGGAAACCAAGAAAAAGTAAGAGCACAATCGCACCCACTGGAAAAGTCTGTCACAGAGGGAATTCGAGTGCCCATGCATCTAAATTCAGAGTAGTTCAAATCAGTCACTGCCTCATCCTGGCAATGTGTCGTGTGCCCTAAGGCAGTATATATACCTCTCTGGACTCGTGGCCAATACGTGGCGTTGTTTTACACCCAAAAAAAGAGAAACGGGACTCCATTATTGGTTTGAAAAGGGGAGAGGGTTTCTTCCATGCTTCCTTCTTGACCACGACTCCTTCCTTCACCGGCCTTACATCCTGAACATGCCATTCCCCCACATCTGTAACAGCTGTATAAGGGTTGCAATCATATTGTCTCAGTCAGAACTGTTTCTTGTTAGTTCAGATTCAAGTTTCTCACTCTCCCTCCTTGCTCCTGATTCTTGGCTTGCACACAATGAAATGGTAGGAGCCTTAGGCACTTAAAAAAAAAAAAAAAAAGAAAGAAACAGCCCTCAATAAATCCCCTTAAGGGCCCATTTTAATTCTGCTTATGCTCTTGATGTGCAAGTTCTTACCCTGCTATCCCCCTAGAAGCAGTTTATTTCTGTCTGTCAGCACTGCCAAAGTGACAAAATCTCCTTTCCCACCCACCATGTAATTGCTCTGTTGTTGCCCTTCCCACACATGCCTGTAGAAAGAAAGCTTTCGCTTTATTTGTACCAACGAAGTGAATAGCATCTCTTTCCTCCTTCCATGTGGCTTTCAAGTAGTCACACTATCATTAGCTATTTCTATTCTGGAGGAGTTCCCCATCTGAGAAAGGAGCATATTCCATAGGAAGCAGAGCCCGATCTGACAGCTCTCATGTGCTCCCAAATCCTAAAGCTGAGGAATTTGGGGGGTTTAAGGAATGCAGAAGGCAGCATTACAAATAAAGGGCATTCAGAAAAGGGTAGTAAAATAAGAAAATCAAAGGACTTGGCTGCCGTTTTTTATTGCATTTTTCTCCCTGCAAAGGCTGTGGGGCAAGTAGTTCCCTTTGTTCTGTGCTTGCACAGTGCCATGTTGCTAATTTTAATCTATGACAGGAAAACTATCTATTAAAATCTGGTTATTTTTACTTTTCTGGTGTGTGTGTTTGTGTGTTTCTCCCTCTTCTTCATTTAAACTTCCATTGCTGGCAGAAAACAAAAGCAGTTCTAGAATCAGTCTAAAGTTTCTTAGGTTTTCATTTCTTTGGGGTTTATTTATCCATTTGTTTTAAAGGTGCACCACAGATTATTTTCCTCACCTCATTCTAGGTGCTAGGTGTATGATTACAAGAAGATCACACTGCTGCTACTAACTAAACCATCAGAAATAATTTCTTCAAATTGACAAAGGAAACTGACCCCAAACTTGTGTAAAAACTTAAAAATTCACTAAAGCATGGTTACATGGAAACGAGAATAAAGTTTCAGAACCGTTCACCTCTAAGGCAAACAATGCAAATAAACTAATTTTAAAAAAAACCCCAACAAACAAAACAGCTTCAGATAGAACAAATTTTTGTTACAGACATGCTGAGTTTTTCATGTAGTTTTGCTCTCTTTTTGCAGCCTAGAAGTGGTAAACAGCCATAGTTATGTTGTTAGATAATAAGAGAGCTGTAACATATGACTGTAACATATTTTGCAGTCAGCATCCTATTATATGCAACTTCACAATTTTGCAATGTGATAACTCTGTGAGGAAAAAGTCCCTAACAGTGGTCTAAATCACACATTTGTTCTTCCTTCAAGCACCAGTGGTTGTCAAAACCTGTTGCACTCTAGTAGGGGAGCTTTTCAGACATATTCCAGGGCTGGCTCCATGCAGATAAAATGCATTAGAGGCCACTCAAATACCACATCTAAACAATCACACAAACTGTCTTATGCCCACTTCATCCATGAGCAGTCCTGTAAACCACACGCAGGTAAACATCCTCCTCTGCAGTGTGGAGCACTGCCAGGCACAGAAAATATCAAAGTCTGGTAGAAATTAATCTATATTACTTCCCAAGAATATATTTAGGATATCAGAGGGGGTGTTATCAAAAATGATGCAAAAGCTGACGTTGGGAAAAAAATGGGAAGAATCTAATTTAATAAGAGCATAATGGACTAACCTTAAACATGTCCCTCTCTGGATGCCCAGACTCTCTGTGCTACTGTTCTTCCTCAGGACTCCCCCTCCATCCCAGTTACTTCCTCTTTAAGCAGTCTATTTTTATTTAAACTTCTGTTCATTTGGAATTAATGAATTAATTTTTGAAGCAGCCCATATGTGTCTGTGAAGGAGCTGTGTTACGGTACCATTCATTTCCTGGACTAACCCAAAGAAATGTGTACTGAGACCCTTATTAGGCTACCAGTGATGATGTTCTTCTGACAGTGCTGCTATGCTGGACACTGGCTGTGCACTTTTATATTTGGTTTCCAGACCTTCACTCTGCTTTTTTACTCCTGACAGGAACTTCTCTCTCCAGTTCATGTATTATGAAGTCTTCATAGATGTGTCTGATTGCAACATTTACAATCAGCTCTAAAATTTTCCATTTAAACCACAGCAGCATGGATTTGTTAATGGCAGCCTGGAAATAACAGCCTTTGTCTTAAAGTCCTATATTAAAATTTTATCTTTATGAAAATCTTTACATTTGGTTTTGGATAAACAGAAACCAGTTACACCATCAGTACAGATCAGTGCTCATGCTATAAAAATCGAGGGAATGAAAAAGATGCATAAGGAGAGGACTCTGGGGTATGCTCCCCAATGACCTGCAGAACCCCTCTGAACCCTGTTATTTATTCCTAGCTAGTGATTCCAAAGCTGAAATAAAAACATGTTCCTCAAGGTAGTTTTTGATTGGTTATTCTCAGCGGTCCCAGTGATCCAGTCCTCCTGAGAAATCATACCCCTGCCCTGAGCCCCCCAAACCTGTGGAAATTGAGAAAAGAGACCCAGATGGCCTTGTGAAACTGTGTAGTCTTGACCCCTATATAGCCTCTGATTTCTGTTGGTATTACCAAAGGAAGTGTCAGATAGCATGAATAATTTCTGTAGTGTCAGCCAGAGCCAATAAACAGCCCCTTGATTCCAACAGCTCCTCACCTGGCTTTGACAAGCAGCTGAGCTTTGCCTTCTCAGTCCCAGGTGTCCGTGTGATCACTGGAGCCCTGCTGGCCATCCCAGCTCCCGGCGCACAGAGCATCCCAAAGGGCTTCTGCAGGTGGCACACAAGGAGAACCTGAATGATGTTTGGTCTCTTCGAACTGTGTTGGCACTGCAGTGCTAAGTGGAGTACAAACATGAAAGGTTATTTTTCAACACTCATTTCAGCAGGTGAGACCTTACTTATAAACACAGAATAAATCAGCTATGTAAGGCAGTGACAGTCCTGTGTTAAGAATTTAAGGTTCATATGCAAAATTGGATTTAAGCAAAACAGGACTCATTTCCCTGGCTTGCGTGGCTACTGTGGGAGCAAGAAGCTGCACACAGCATCTCACGGGCTGTGTAACTCAGATTCCCAGCTGCCTGACACTTGCATGTCTGCCTGCCCTGTAAGGTGACCAGGAGAGTGACAGGTACTGAAGTACCATCCACAAAAGCCCAGCTGCACCCTAGATGAACAGCTAACCAAGAGCTAGGTGACAGAGTGTCAGCAATATGAGGGGGCACTCTCCTCCACCCAGTGCACAGCTGATCTCTGCTAACTCTGCTTCAGGCCTCAGAGTGGCATGCAGGGCTCATACTTGCTTGCCCCCACCACCTGTAGGGTTTGCAGCATTTGCAGCATTTGCAGCACTTGAGATCCAGCACATCCAGGTGTGAGCCTTTTCTCAGTGTAAGGGGATTCAGATCTGAGCAACAGCCTAATACTGACACCATGCCTATACGGGTCTGTGGGTTCATGCCTGTGTGCTGTAACACAGCTGTGAGTGAAGGCAGGAGCCTGCACTTGAGTCCTCTTCTGAAAAGCCAAAGAGCTTCAGTTCTAATTGGGCCGGGGAGAGAGGAGAAAGAGTGTACCTACGCAAGAGGGACCATGACTCTTCCAATTAATATTGCAAGCTTTCCTCTGAGAGTGAGAGTCCTTGGTCCCAGTGCATGCTCCTAGAAAGTGATTTATTTTACATTACATGGATGTTACACAGATAAGTACAGAAAGAACTGGGACTGGAACCCAGGACTTCCTCTTTTAAATTAAGTGTCATAACCACACAGCTGGTTATGGTCTCCCTCCCCCTCTCTGGCCCACATCATTGTTGAGTCTCTCCTGCACCATGGCAGAGCTTCCACAGGGAGGCTGGAAAATACAGCCCCCACCCTGGCAGTATGGGCACACATAGTGAGATGAGAGGAAGGAGACACTGGACTCCTCCTTTCTGGCCAAACTTCCTAACAAGAAGCCACAGTAGAGGATCAGAAAAGCTCCAGTTTAAGACAGAACTTAAATGAAAGCAGAGGCTTCTACCACATTTCACCCAATCTGGTAGGCATTCCCAACATTTTCAGACTTCTCTGGGAGAAATAAATGTACAAATTTATGCCTAAACCTGATCAACATTTTCAGACAATAAAGATAGGCAACAAGCTGTTCAGCCATTTTGAGACTAGGAAGAAGCTTTTTCTGCATTAAAATAAATCATGAGGTGTTTGGAAAGCCTGTAAGGAAAAACCTGCCTCAACAGGCGGGTGGGTCCAAATAAATGATGCTTTGTAGAACTGCAGTTTAGGATATACTTGACTGCATTTAATGTAAGTACCATTTAGGCATCCTGGTTCTTTTTCTATCTTCCCTTTTAGAGGCTGATACACCTCCCTGAGCAGTCCTGAAACCTTGTTCAACTGATAAGGTCACAAAGTTTCGGCTCCATATCTCCACTAGCTTCAATTCCCTCCTATTTTAAGCAACTGTATATGGAATAAAAGACAAGCACATATTTCTTAGGCAATCAGAGGCATTTAACTTTTGGCTGCGTGACACAGGATGAGAGACATAACCAACTTCCCAACTTCTCGCCTGAACTCACGCTTCTTTCATGGGTGACATTTCTCCTTCTGCCAAGTCAAATCAACCCCCTATCTTACAACTATCCTGAAAACTGGATTTACAACCAGTCCAAGGCTGCCTAGCTGGTGCCAGCTCTTTGCACGCGTCAGTGTTTGGTAGGAAGGAATATGGCCGTATGAAGCACACCTGCTTTGGTTTACTGGACAAGAGCCTATTCTCATTTACGAATCAGGCATAACACTTGTGAAGACAGGGGAATTATTCATATGTACACTAACTCCAAGAGCAAAATACATCCCCCTCTATTCATGAAAAATGTAAAACCTTTCTTTTGCCTTTAGGATAATCTACCACCAACTCCAAACTTGCACTGTCCATTGATTTAAATCACAATTCTGTAGGGTAAAATTTGGCTCATGATGCCCTGTACTAATTTAGGAGGAAAAGAGGGGACTTGCTCATGAAATATTTCAGGTATAATCAGGAAATTGTGGTTACAGATGCAATGCAGGAGCATTTTGGGTTGGTAACCAAGGCAACACTTCTTGCTTCAAGACACACTTTTCTGTTGATAATCTATTGTAATGCCAGTAATTGCAGCTGACAAGGCTCTGTTTGTTGTGAGAGATAATTAGCACTTGAAATAAAGTAACAGTTTTAAATAAATTGGGGGGAACTGAGTGGTGTGACCTGATTGCTTTAGAAACAAACAAGAGCTTTGGGGGCCTACACACTGTGTGATGATAGTGGTGGCCTCCACCGCAACTGAACAATACCAACATTTATTAGGCGTTGTTTAATTGGAAATTACAGTTGCATTTGTGATGAAAATATTTTTTCTCACCCAGGTTATATTCACATTATAAAACCTGCATTAAAGAAAAAAAAAACAACACAAACCCCCTCCACTTACCTTACCAAAGAAAACTACTGATGTTTTCACGTGCTTTTTCTTTTGCCTAGAATTTGATTTGTTTAAAAGATGATGTTTTAAAATATGTAAGTGTTTTGGACAACCACACAGTTTAAAGAACCCAGCATGATTCCGCTCAAGGGCGTGGAGGGAGCCTTGTTTATTCAGCACGTACCAGGTATGTTCCTAGGGTCAGCTTCAGGTCACTGTCAGTTTATTCAAGCCCTGTTTCACGGCTTGAGTTGTTAACATGGCTCCTCCGTTGATGTTTGTGTTTTTGTTAGGAGGTGGTGTGTCTAGAGCTAGACAGGCAAACCAGGGCTGCTGCCTGGTGTAACGCAGGATCCCATATCCTGCGCAGAGGGACAATTAGCTGGAGGGGAAAGGTGGGGTCAGAAGCCACAGCAATTCCCTTAGGCTCCACTAATAAAGCCAGACTTGATGTTATTTTTTTCTTTCTGTCATTGTGAGACATAACTGCTTAGCTCAGTGGATTGAGAGAAGAGGAATACAATCCTACTAAACTCTTGTGTCATGAGGAATGGAAGTATTTTATATAAACTTGTAGCTGTTGAAAAGAGGATGCTTCTGGGATGGAGTGACACACATGGCTGCATGCAGCCAAAACTAACATAGTTAAGTGATCCCCTTTTCCACAGTGCCTGAGCATGGTTGTCACAGTTAAAGCAAAAATTAGATTTCCTAAGTATATGACATCAGCTTGTTTACAAGAGAGGAATGACGGCTCAGGCTACACAGCTTTGTCCAGGCTCACAGGCAAACACATGCCAGATCAGTGAACTGAGCTCATGTTGCACAAGGTCAGCAGTAGCAGCCCAAACCACAGACCACGTTTCTTTCTGAAAGCCAGGCTGTTTTGGGATGGAGTTGTTCAGCTCCTTCACGGAATCTCACCAAACCTGTGAAACCTCCTGGCCAGGACATGATAACATATCATATCATATCATATCATATCCAGTGTCAAGACAAAGACTGTCATATAAATGCATTCATTGTGGGGCTGTCTAGAAGGCAAAATCAGTACCCTCTCAAGATTTGCTCGTAAGACATTAAATGACTAACTGTGGCTAGTAATACTGTTTCCTTCTTTAATACTTCATCAAAAAGACATGATCTCTGTTATCCTCAAGATAGCAGCCACATTATTTCTCCAGCAAACATTAATTGACAGTTCACATCAGAATCATACATTCATTATACATTATTATTCAAGCCCAGGTAAGGCAGAATAGCCATATTCTCAGGAGACCAAAACTGCATTATTGCTTTCCTTCTGCAACTGAGTTCAGTGGTTAAAGATACCAGAATTGAATTGCCTGCTGTTTGCTAACCTCTACTGAAGTTACAAAGGTGGCTAGCAAAGGAGACCAGACTGAAGCCCAAGGGGGTTCATGCTTCCAGGGCCAATGTTCAGGCATTCCCCTGCCAGCTCCCATGTGCCCTGTTCTCCATACAAGTTCTCCAGAAGCAAAGAAAGGTGGTGCATTAAAACTACAAGCTCAGCACATGGATTTCAGTTGTCTTCTTTAGTAATCAGCAATTTAGTTCCACCAGGCAATGTTTGTGCTTTCTAAATGCTTTGAAACACACAAAAATATTCCGTTTGTAAGTTATTTAAAAAACAACAACAAATAACGATCTGCAATAGTTCCCCAGGAATTAAAAATTGCTTACAATTTGTAGCGTATGCAGGATCTTAACACAAATCCCATTCCAGCCCCAGTTATAAGTAGCTCATAAAAATGGCCTGTTTATTTTCTAAAATGATCTGCATAAAAAGATTAAGCTTATTTATTGTAAAAATTAACATCTTGCTGAAACAGTAATGACTATATCATCGAGGAATGTTCTTCCCCTGAATGCCTCCCTCGGCAGTGCTGTGCAAGGAGACCTGCATTTATAGTCTCCTAGAATAAAGTTAATGCTCATAAGACTCTGCTCTTGTACGCCTACAGCTAAATCATGGTATCTAGCAGATGGTCTATGTGTGTTTCCTAATGCAATGTCTTGTATGTGTATAGTTGTCATAATTAAATAATAACTCCCTACACCATCTCATGTAACAGGAGAGCCACAGCCATATTTCCCATCAGAATGAAGCTGACAAACCCAGTTTGTAGGTAGATGAAGTAGGCTATAAGGAAACTAACACACAAAGCACCCCATTACTCCCTCTCAGAAATAAAACAAGTTCCTCTGTATGCAGCTAGTCCTTTTTAAAAAGTTAATAAAAACATCTCTGCCCCCAAACTGTCAGATACCAGGGTCCCAACACATCTCTGAGGTTAAATAATCTACTCTTTTGTGAAAGGAGTCTGGCCCTATAAGTTTGGGATTTTCCACGCTTTTCACAGTCATTGTCATGACAGAGGAATTATGGACATCTGCAGGAGAAGTGCCTGTGAGATGAGGCAATTTACAGCTATCATCTTCTTAAGATAAATGCAACAGCTGCTTTTTATATTCCTTTATGGATAGAAGACAGAATGATAGGTCTCTGAAGATATTAATTCTTTCCTTGGTTTAGGGAGAGAATTAAGTTATTGATTATGCCCAGCAAGAAACATCTCTGTTCAAACTGAGGACAAATGTAACTTATTTTAAGGGATACAAGTTTAACAATTCCAGTATTATCCTTCACTTTGCAGTAAAAAAATCCTTTTGCTAAGGATACTATAAATGCCTCAAACCGATGAAAGGCATTTAGCCTGTATTTCATACTAAAAATTATCATGTGAAATCAAGAAAAGCATCTTTCAAATTTGAGTGCACAAGTTAAACAGGAGGTACTGGGAACTATTTACCTCTTTTGTGTGAAAAAATACAAGGAAGCTTTAGCTCCTGCTCTCCTTTGGCTAGGTAGCTCTCTGCCCAGGATCAGCTTCCCCCTCCTCCTGCCCCAATAGGTTGCACCTCCCAGTTAACTGATTAGTTCTTGGGAGTGGGGAAGCAGTGAGCAACACCTCCATGCACCTTCTGTAAGGTGGCACAGCAATAGCTGATCGTCTTTCACGCCACTCTCCTTCAGCTTCAGAGAACTGAAAATTAAAACCAGGAGTTAGTTCTAAACTTTGCAAAGAGCCTCAACCTCTTAGCAAACAAATCACTCTTCCCCTGTCTTCAGGATGCTAACATACTTTTTTTATCTTGAAAAATGGAAGGCATTATTGTCTAGAACATATGAATAACTAAATCCATATTTTTATTTCATACTATGATCATTTGGCTTAATGTGTGAGAAAAAATAAAAATTCCACGTTTAAACTTCACATCATATACTCTAATTAAAAGTCAAGGTGAGCTATTGCCACAGGTAGCTCACAGAGACAACAAACTCACTTTAAAATTTTTTTTTCCCCAGAGTTTACATTATAATAAATATTCATGCCATACTCCCTCACAGTGTAACTGCTAGAGAACACACTGTAATCTGTTTAAGAAGAACATGAATCAGACTGATAAAAATAATTGGTTGGATTTTTCTTTTAATTTTTTTTTTTAATGTTTTAAATAAAGCTGTCAAAGGTTCCTGTGGTAATGAAGAGCTTTGTTGTTATGACAACTGCTTATTCCTTTTCCTTTGAAGAAGTCTGCAATTTGATAGGCAAAAACATCAGGAATAATTAAAACAAATGGTAAGTGAAGAAAAACATCTGCTAGGAAAAATCCCCACCCGAAATCTTAATCATCTCACTTGTGAAGTGACAAACTTCAGATGGAGAGTCTTCATGTCAGCTAGCACAGGGGTGTTCAGCAGCTGCTGGGAGTTTGGGTAACCCCATCTCAGAAAGCCCATCTCTTCCTAAGGGGCACATGTTGTTATTCATATGACTCTTTTATTCTCCAAAGTATATTGCTATTGAAGCAGGGTCCTTTCAGAAGTTAATTCTGCTTCTTCTAATAATTTATTCTGCTCCTCCGTTTTAAAAGCGGTGATAGTTTAAAACCCGGCCTCCAGGCATTTGGTAAACCACACCCTCCTGCAACACGTCCCCCTCTCACTGCAGGATGGGGACTAGGGAATGGTGATCTCTGAGCAAACTCGTATGCATTAACAGGTTTTGGCAGGAAGCGGGGCTTCCCTTTAGCAGTGAAGGTGGCTGCTGCCAAAGAATCCTCTAGTGAAGATGGAACAATCCTCAGAGCACTGTCTGGGGCTGCACTGAGGGTCTTCATGGCTTTGATGAACCGTTGTATGAGCAGTCAGGGCTGTCCACAGCTGAGAGCATAAGCAGACAGCTTCGGTGTCAACAGTCGCACTCACACAATGGATCCTGAGATGCATCAGTGGCAAGCATTTCTGCTGTCTGAGACTAATGGTAGACACTGGGTGGTAGTGCACCATAGACAACTATCAAAAATTTGGGAAAGTTTTCCCCAAAGCAATTTTTCCCCTCCTTGTTATCTCATGGGCTGTCCTTCCCAGGAGACATGTGACTGTCAGACTTTAGTCAATTCTTATGTATGATAATTAGTCTGCTTCACTTTACAAACCTCATAGATGTAAATGACAGAAGGGATACAAATTCATGCTCCTGGCTCTATAATGCTAATAAACTTGGTATTTGGCAATAAACTATGATGATACATGCTGCTCAGAGACTGGAATCAGGAGTGCCAATGTTCCTGCTGTGTGTCTGACTTCATGAGAAATAGGACACTTTGCAATACTTTCTGTAGCTTTACACACCAGCTCATACTGCCAGGCACACCACGGTCTCATTTTGCTGTTCTTTGTGGCACACTCTGCTCTTCATTGTGTCACCCTCTTGGAAATAATCCAGCGCTTTTAAGCAGTACAATTTTAACTGCTGTCTTGTCTTGCTACTGACATTTAAGAACCTGCATTTTTCTTGAAGTCTCTTCTTGATACCCCTGTGTTCCTCAGTCACTCAGCCAAGATACTCCTGACAAAAGTGAGGATTTCAACATCACTATCAAGAAAGTGTGGTCCCTGCTTGCTACCCTTTTCTCTGCAGAAAGATTTCAGACATCCAAGAGAAGACAATCTCACTAAGAAGATGGCAGGATCTGGAAATAAAAGCAGTATTTCAGATGTTGCAACTGTATATTTTGTTGAAGGTGCTGTAGGAGTCTATGGTAGTTTAAGAAATCAGAAAGAACTCCCTGAATTTTATTTTCCTTCTCCCCGCCCCTTCCCCCAACTGCCTGTATTCTCACGTTAACGACATCTGAATTGCCATGTTGGACGCTAGATGGTGCTAGGACAGTGGTTTGTCAGGAAATCTAACAGGAAAATTCTGGGTGGAAGAGCACAGTAGGTTATAAATGGTTACTTGCCAATAAAACATTTGCTCTGGTACAGCTAACCCATTACTATCTGTCTTTGTTAGACTCACCCACATGACTGGACACCATTAGCTGGCATCAGGAACATCTTTGCCAGCCTTGTTTCCCATACATCCATAAACTGTCAGAGCTATAGTGCTCCTTTTGCCAATCTGTCACTCTTCCCCATCCCCTCCCAGGAGGACACCAGCCTAGCTGCCCCCGAATGCAGACAGAAAGGTGCTTGAGAAGTTTCCTGAGTTAGCCCTGCAGCTCATGCAGGAGGGAGGCAAGTGAGCGGGGCTGCTACGTGGTCACTCTGCACCTGTAACGGTGATTTCTGTGGTTGTGCAGCTGGTCAAACCAGGGAGATGGTTTTAAAACCACCATATCCCACCCTGTCCCAAAGCTGTTTTTCAGCTGAATTGGGCCCCTTCCCCACTGCATTGCCCACATGAGACATAGCAGGCTAGCGCAGGGTGCGGGGTCGGCCCTGCTCGCTGTGAGAGCAGCGGCGCTGCCACTGACCCGGGACGTGCAGCCCAAGTTGTGGTGGCCAGCTCTCCTAGTAGTGAAGGTACCAGAAGGGGTAAGCTCTGACAGAGGGCTGCCTGCTGGGAGCAGACAGGATGATGCAGCTTGGCTCCCCGCTCTCCTGAGCAGCCCCCGCTGCAGGGATGCAAAGCTCCGCATGCCCCAAGCCACCCACTCCCCCAGGAGCCTCCCTTCCCTCGCAGACGTGGCATGCACGCTCCTGCAACTGCACTGAGGGTGTACGTACGGGGTCCGAAGGTTACGACAGCTGCCACACGCTTCAGACCATGACAGTGTGCAGAGAAACCCGATGAAGCCATATTCAGGAGCGCTGCAGCGCTCTGTGCTCCCAGAGGTGTGAGTCAATCTGGTGAGAAGAGGAATGAATAACGCTTAGAAACCAATTAGTGGAAAAGGCTTGCTTTCTCTGATCTGATTTTGACACCTAGCTAAAGTGTTTCTCCTCACTTTTGGGGTGCTATTTGAGTGAGAGCATCTCGTCTCTCATCATGTCTGCTCGTCCCTCTCCCCTAGCCTCCAGGCAAACTGCACCCCCATATTTACAGGCAGAAAATTAGATTAATTCCCTGGTGTCAGTCAGGTGCAAACTGGATGTAGCTTGGCCTTTTAATAAATACATTCAGAGAAAAAAAATAGTATGAAAGAATAAATTGTGTAGTCTTATGATGTGGCATACCTAAAGGATTGGCTGAAACTGAAAAATTCAAGGGCCAATTAATTTTTCATGCATACAGTTACTTCCTAGCTACAATTAAGTTGTTTCTGCTTCAGCTTAAATCCTTTTACCCAAAACATTAGGAATAACCAAGTAAAGGGGCCTCAGAGATCCTGTACTTGGTGCTTTCTATTGTCAGAGAGTACTATTTTGACATTCAGGACCAGTTTAAGGCAAATTTTAAAAAATAACCAAAAAAACACCAAACCAAACAAACCAAACCTTAAAAAATAAAATGTAATTTCAGAATAATTAACAGCATCCAGCAAGTAAACAAGCATTCCTGTGAGAGGTGCACTGAACCTAGAGATGATACCTGACTTAAGAGCGTACAAGGTCTGTTACCAGAAACAAGAAATTCATTACAATATATAATACACAATACAAAGAGTTGTTTTTCAGTTTATTGTGGTTTTTTTGCCTTTTTTTTTTTTTAATTGACAAAACACTGCTTCATGCCAACCAGAAAAGTCTGTGTAAGAATGCACCAATTTCTATATTTTTTCTGGAATGAAATATCTAGACTGGAGCAGGCAAACAAAGGTTTGAAACACCACTTCTAGGTAAGTGTCCAAGACGTATAAACACAAGACTGCTCTGGACACACTTTTGAGTCCAAGTTTTTCCTCAAAACATTTTCCCAGTCCCTGGCAGATGTCTTGGCACATCTGCCAGAGACATGGCTCTTGGAGAGATTTGAACCTCAGTACTGCTGAGAAAGAATAAATATGCTCTCATGCAGGAAAGGTACACGATAAATTTAGTGTTTTGACCTTTGGGTGCTCGTGTTATGCACAACATGGCACCCGTCACATCCTCATTCATCGATCACCTGTGACAAGACAAATATCCTTCAACGGATAGAGCAGAAACCAGAAAGCTGCATCCATCCTGACCCAGTTAACCAGTAACTGAGTAAATGGTGGGTATTTGTAATGTCTCCCTCAGATGAAGAAACTATTGAGATCCAGGCATGCTGACCCCCAGCCAGCACCCTGTATGCAGAGAGACCTTGATCACATGGAAGTGAAGCCTAGGAAGTTGTGAAGAACCTGCAGAAGATTCAGATAACCAAACAGATTGACTCTCCTTGCAAACCACACAGTGTCTTCTGCATGGCTGCTTGCAGTGTGAAAGAGGTTCTTCAATTTTTCTCGTATCTAGTTTAAAGTAAGTAGGAATGTATTCTTAATAGTGAAGATGACCATTTGTACATGGGAAAATTCGGACCAGCTAACATGATTTATATCTGTGTCTTTGTCAGTCAAATTAACTTTCTTGGATAGAGAAGCTTGTGATGGAGCCAAGGATAGTATCCAATCAAATAGTTTTACAAAGTCATTAATTAATAAAAGTGAAAACAATATTACATAAATCCTAAAGTATCCTTTAATGGAATAACCTCTGTTTTGCCTATTACAGCCAGATAGTGAGCAGCTTTCTATGGATTTCTTGCCTTTCCCTACTCCACGTGTGCTATCTATTCAGGGATCTTTCAAGACAATAGTTAATACACATTAAAGAAGAATTTTTTTAACCAAAAGAAAAAAAAAATGCAATAGTATCTTGGTGGCTATTTTATTATCAAAATGAGTAGTCCCAGATGACCATCTTGTTAATGCATGCTATAAAATATATTGTCTCCGCTTGGTGGATATAAAACAAACACAAAGATTTGTGGGTTCTGGCAGTTGATGCTTGCTCAGTAATGCTTGTGTATCTTGTCACAAATATAAAGTGTAGATTTTTTAAAATATATAAATATTTCCAACTTGGCAGAGTGATTAAAGACAGAGGAGATCCATCTTAAACTAACCAAAGGTATAAAAATGAAAAAAGGAAACTATTAGCAATAATTCACGAGGGGATGGGTCAGAAGACCCAGACATGATTCTGGTTTTTAGCCTGTGAAAAAAAGATGTGGTTAACGCAACAAGAACTGGTCATCCGTGACTTCAGGAACACGTATTAAGGACCCTGTCCTCTTCTGGCAGTGAACCCCCCTTGCAGCTGCAGGACGTGAGGATGGCCGTGACCCACAGAGCAGGCGGTGCTGCCCCACCGCACAGCCTGGTCCCACTGACTGAGGCGCTCCGTACTGCACTCTGGCAAAGCAGTACTCACGGGACCACTACTTGCTGCACAGACATACAGTTTCAGAGAGCTGGTAAAAATCCCAAAGTGCAGCGGAAGTTGTAGGGCCTAGGATGGCTCTCTGTGCCCTCCAGGATGCTGTGCTGCAGGACTCACCAAGCCACCGGCTCCTGATGGAGGAGGGGGAGCAACCCACACATGCTGGGGGAAACAAAACACACACACAGAAGCTGGCTGCTGCTTCAGGCTGGGTGAAAGGGCTGCTGTGAGGTGTGTACCACTGTACACCACCTTAAATTAGTCCTAGAGAGAGAACAAAGATAATTACACAAAGCATTAATAAGATTTTAAGTTGTTTTGGTAATAACCAGTGAAATCAATGTAACCACAGCTGACACGAGCGTAAGTACAGTGTCACTGAGAAAAACTTCAGGGCATGAGGCATGGACCCTAAGACACAAAATGAGTCACTGAAAACTGACTTGCTGACAATACCCAGCCTGCTGCATGCATTTATTGCAACGCATGTGCTTGCAGCAGGTGACGGCGAGGGTTTGGAAATAGTAGCCATGAACAACTCATAAAGGCCAGCAGTCGCTGCTTATTCTATTGCTTTCCTTTCAGTGAATGAGTGTAACAGCACCGTCATTCTGGGCTCCCCAGGGATATTTATTAGACAACAGCCAGCAAATCACCTTCATAATAGCAAACAAATGCAAAACTTTGCACAATGCAAAGATCTTTCAAGAATACCAGCAGCGCTTCCAGAGAAAGAGAAGGGGAGAGTGAATTTAGTTTTGTTCTTTGCACCCTGTCATTCCTCAACATCCAAGGGCTTCAGCTTGCTGCAGCTGGACTGTTGCGGACCCCCACGGATTAACACGAAGCCAGAAGACAGCAAGAGATGATCAGACGGCAATCACAGAAGCAGACGCTTAAAGAATCTTTTCATTTCACCAGGTGATGGACCTGATATGCTAATTGAAACAATATCTGTGTCTGCTCATGTGATTTCAAAGCATTAAAGCTCTGTTTTTGACACAGGCACTATGAAAAGAAAGTCCTCTTCAAAACAGTAGTAGTGACCTCATTCAGACATGTTCATTTTCATGAAAGGTAAATATGGCAGATAAAGTAGTGATGTTAGCAGTTTGTTCTTGGGAAGTAAGGCAGGGGGGAAGAAAAATCATCACATAATTTGTCTTTCCACCAGGCTGATTTCCTTTAGCAGCCTGAATAAGCAATTGGCTACTAGCCAGCTGCAGTGAATTTGTCCTGTGTTTGCAAGATCAGTCAGTGAGCAAAGCTGTTTTCAGTTAATAAATATTTGATTTACAAGGTACAGTAAGTAATAAAAAGGGAAAGGAGTTTAGCCGCTGGGAGATTTGTTTAGCACTTTAGTGGGGATAACTAACAATCAGCTTTGGTTGTTTTTCCTCCTTCACATGGCCAGTGGGCAACCAACTTTATCAGTTGTACTGCATTACACCTTGTAGTGAGCAGAACTAACACACTGAGCAAAACAGAGGTGGACTGGGACATACACTGTGCCTTGACAGAAACACAGCTGAAGGGAATACTCTTAGATTCTCCTTTCTTCATCTCTGTGAGTAACCTGTGATAAATATTGCATTTCTCTGTATCATTGGGAAAAATCAAAACTGTTTGATCCTTTCCATATGATATAGGTAGCTATATATGAGAGGGGGAAGGATATAAAGTAGCAGGTACAGAACAGCCAGCAGCATTTTATCAAAGGAGAAAAGACCCCAGAAGATACTAATCAGCTGACTACACAGTCCTGAGTATTTTGGATAGAGCTGGAAAACAAAGTGGGCATACACACACAGAGAAAAATTTTTTTAAAAGGGCCATGATTAACCCCAAACTAGTTAGGATAAGAAAGGTAGCATTATTATATATATTTTTTTTTCCTCATTTTGATTTCTTCCTAGAGTACTGAGCCTCTAGATGGGGATGTGGTAGTGTGGGCAAAGCAGATAACAGAGCATCAGGAGGCCTGAAGTGAGATGCTAAGCACAGGTGAGTGTGCTCTGCATGCTGAAGGAGCTGACACTTCCCTTTTCAGTCTCTGGTGCACAACAGACCTCCCGTGTGACCATGGGCACATCACCTAGTCTTTCAGATCTCCAGTTCTCCCACTTGTAAACAGACTGACTATCCTACCCCTGGCTCAGGCACATTAGATTGTTTCATGCAGGCTCTGTAAATGAGTTTTAAGTTGTGCAGCAGGTACTAAAAAAGTATAGAATATTGTTAGAGTTGTGGCTGTACATTGCAGATCAAGGACTTCACCAGAAGAGTAATAGCCTCTTCCTAGAGGCTCAGAACAGTCCATACAGCCTCACTAGAAATACTGTGCATACAGTTACTGATTTCTATGATTGTGTCGGTAGTTGCTTCCCAGTAATTACCAGAACAAAGTGTTTTCTCTGTAAGTACTAATTCTTCTGTGTTCTAGCTCTCCAGTCTATAGAGCTTTACATTGTTTTATACTGCTTTGCATTTGTCCCCGAAGTTATTTTGGGCTTTGTGCTCTCACTAGGCAAATACAAGCCCTGTACAGCCTGCAGGTGAGGGACAGACCAAAGGGCTCACAAAGCAGACTCTGAGAAATTGGTCCCTTCCCCACTCCACGTAGAGAGGTCTCAGACCGCAGCACCTGTAGAGGAGAGAAAAAGGCAACCCTGGGTAACACCACACCTCCAACAGTGTGACAGCACTGCAGCCTCAGTTAGGCTGGCCCAGACAGAGCTCTGCTCTGAAGGGCCTTATCTGGGGCTTGGTGGCCAGTTTCGATGCTGGGGCCAGCAGCAAGCACTCGTAAGAGTGGCTTTTGGATCACTGGTGTCTACTGAGTGCTCTGCAGCCAGAAGCCAGCCTTGTGCAGGAGCACTTGTTGAAGAGGATACAGCAGCTCCATCAGCAGATGAATGGCCCAGCCAATGACCCAAGCCCAACACAGTGATAGAGGAAGGTCCATATTCACTTTTTTATCTGCACAGAAATTCTGTCTTCAAATTCTGTTCCAGATTTCAGAAGAACTTCATTGCAGAGTTTCATCAAAGCATATGCTTCTGCAAAAGAGTTTCAGTGATTCAATGTTTCCTGATGGAAAAGCGTTCTTGATGGAAAATCCCATCCAGCTCCCCTATTCAGTTACCTTTCTCCAAAGACTGCAGTCCTCCATCTTCAAACCAAGGATAAGAATTTTACCTTCTTTTTATGAAGCACATTAGGGTCTGTGGGTGAACAGCTCACAAAATAAAGATCTAGTAGAAACTGGTGCTTTCACAAATGGGTCTGACAGCTGCCACAATAATATTGGACAGTAGTATTCAAGCGGGCCAGACAAAGTAGTAGTTTTGGCATGAATGATCCCACGTTATTTTAAGATATCCTGTCATTCCCCTGAAATTAGAGTCCAAGGGTGATGCCAAGTGCTTTGGGGAAGGGAGGGAGTTTTGCTTTTTAATAGCTATTGGGATATTTGTTAAACCAAACTGCAGTAGTTGGACCACAAATGTTTATTATAACAACAGCAACATTATAAAACTGATCAGCCCCATCCTTCAGAAATAGGCTGTGCCTCTGTTTGTTTTTCTGTTGAGGAGGGACGTTTCCCAGAGGATGTCCCTTTGGGAAACCCTGTCTCGGCACAAAATGAGTTACACGATTTATGTAGACGCTGCCAGCTTCTTTCCCTTCTCAGACAGAAAATGACTTTATCTAGTCAGGTAATGTCACAATAAAGTAGTACAGTAGAAATTTTGTCACTGAATGGTCTAAAAAAAAAAAAAAAAAAAAAAGACAGATCACCCTATCTATATTTTCACAGGCTTTTTAAACAATGTGCTATGTTCTAATGGTGTCAAGCAATAAAGAGAGGGGGAGAAAGAACCCAACAAACCACAAAACCAAACAACTGATGTTCCACCATAGATTTTAAGCCAAATATTTTCATGAAGGACTGACAATAGCATTATCAAAAGTTGGACAGGGAGGGGACAATGAAATGCGCTGATCAGATTTAGTGAACCTATTAGACTTCTGGTGAACTTTTCAAAACAACTCGATTTATCTTCTGTTTAACTAGGCAGGATTTGAGGGCAGAGGATGGGCTCTGACAGGGCTGACAAACCCCTGCTAACAACATTCAATATAATGCTCACACCTCCCCAGTACATCTGCACCCATCCTGCCTTTCCTCTTCTGCCCTCACCCCTGCTGCTGGGTCAGGGCAGGTCTGTGTCCAACTATGTTTGCACATGCAAAGTTAGAGATTATTAACATAATTTTTTTAAAAAGGGGGAAATGCAGTAAATGTTTTTTTTGATATGCTATTTCAACTTCTTGCTCTAATCACATTTGTCCTGAATCAGAGCCTGGTGGTGGGTAAGAAGCTCACTGCCCAGGTAATGTGATACATTACAGCAAGGCTAGCCACACTAATGCCTAACTGCATGGTTTGCACTGTCAGTCTGAACATAGGCAAAACTGTATTTCTTATACTTCCTTCATGTTTCTGTTCTCATAAAAAAAAAAAAGGAAAAAAAGAAGAAAAAGAAGGAGACCTTAGGAAATGTCACAGGAAGTTTCACAGGAAAATTTGGGATACAAATGAGGGGGATTTGGAGCAGAAAATGTTCAGCAGTGTCACTACTACTCACCACTTGCATCTAACTTGGCTGCATGGCCTCTCTCAGCTGCATGACTAAACGAAATACTACTGTGTCATTTCGATGTTTTGTGTTTTGAATACCTGAATACAAAGCCTTAAAAAACAACCAACAGACACACTAGGTACATAACACTACTGTCACATTAGTGTCCAGAAGCCCCACTCATGGTTTCAGCATAACAAGGTTTTTCAGTCTACAAAAAGCCTCAGTAGATGTTGTTTTAAGAACACCACATACAAAGCAGTTGGTTTGAGTCACTTTTGCTCTGTCAAGGAAAGACCAATTAGTGTCTCAGAAAATAAGTTCCTTCCAAAAAATCCAGACTTTTCTTGCAGTTCGTATTGGTAACTCCTTACCACACCACCAGCACCAAAGAGGTATGGGAATGCAGGAATTGGTGGTGGGATTTAGTAAATGAAGAAAAAGGTGTGTCACCACCTACAGAGATTTTTACTTATTTTTAAAGGTGCAAGTGTTTACAAGCTCCCTTCTCTCAAAAGTAAAAGCAGATCTAAAGCAAAACTGTGTAAGTTACTACTGTCTCAACTGATTTAGGCAGCTGTTGTTGATGATGGTATCTTTGCTTCGTGACATTCATGAATAAATTCCTTCATCATAAACCTTATAAACATATACGTTCATGAAAGAACCCACATGACTCCTTTTATTTTTAGGAGATCGAATAAAATATTTATATCCCTCTGTGTCCAAATATCAATTACTTCCTTCACCAAAAAAGTACATATGCAATGTGATTAAAAATTTACCCTACTGAAAACCAATATACAATTAACTCATACATTTCCAGCTTTCCTTGTCAGACATATACATCCACATCCATGCCTTTTAAACCATGCACACCATCAGTACATCCTTTCAAATTTGACAGGTAAGTAAAAAATAGAGCTATTATCAGACAACTAATCCGCATAATCTCCTGACAGCTACAAGCAAACACAGCAGTTACCACTGGAAGAAGTCAGCATTTACTAATGCGTGTCTCATTTTCCTAGATTATAAGATTCCTAAAGTACTTTGGCTTCAGAATTAATTTTTAGACAAAATTTAGACAAACACAGATTCTAATAATTTTCAGCATAACCAACAAAGTTCTATTTTAACATTAAAAAAAATCTATACATCTATATTTGCATCTATTTTCTTCTTTCCCATGAAAATCTCCCCCTCCCAAGAATGAATATCCAGTGAAAACCCTTAAAACTTTATCCCAGCAAAGATTTTAATTTTTCACTTTTCTGGAATAGAGAACATGAAATTTAATAGCAGCATTTACTCTCATCACTGCATTTTACATGGGAGATATGAGGAATTTCAAATTTTACTTAGAAATAAGAAAATTTTTAAATGCCTAGACAAATATGTCCTCTGAAGTAGTTTTACAATACCATAGCCATGAAAATCAGTGGTTTTAAAAAAAAAAAAAAAAAAGCACAATAACTTACCTAGTTTAAAAAAAAAAAAATTTCTATAAAATAATCAACAAATCCAACCAGGAAATCAATGCTCAAAACAAAAGCAGCACTGCAAAGCTGTGTTTTTTTTTTTTTTTTTTGTTTTAACCCTACATCATCCTTTGAATGTTTCTTTTTAGAAAGTCTCCCGAAACTCTCTAAAAATTCACTTTAGTGATATGTTAATATTTAGACTGCAGGAACAGAGAAAGACTGAGACAACAATACATGAAATATATAGTGAAATGCTCTTTATTAATGCCAGATCCTATAGAAAAATACAGCAGTTAACCAAAATTTGTTTTCTAGTACAGAAAGTTAAGGGGTGCATTTCAATTATTTTTTAAAATTAAATAACTATGATACAATCAAACATCAACTGGTCATAGTTAAATGGCATAAACTAATGCAGATTTTCTTCCAATCTGCAAAACCCTCTATACCAGCAGAATTTATCTCTATACCTATGAGAAAAGGGATCCTACTGCTTTACTATCAGCCATGTTGAAAGAGATACATATTTTGGATTAAAAAACCCCTTCAAGCTCATAAAAGTAAAGTTTCTTTTGCAGATACTTAGTGACATCTCCTCTCAAAGCATGGCCTTTAGGAAAGCCCCCATACTGCTTCTGTTGTTTCTGCTGTCCTCTCAGATTTAATTTCTGCAGTTGGTAAGGGCTCAGGCCAACCTAAAAGAGACCACATGGTTCCCAAGCACAGGAAAGCAGAAGGAACGAGGGGAAAAGAAGGAAAGCACTTTTGAGAATGAATCTGCCCCAGATCGGTGTGTCTATCGGCATTCCTACAACCACACACGCAGTGTGTCATTTCTCAGTTGTGGAACTGAGGTGGCTGCCATTTCCAAGATGAGAGGGGGGCAACGGCCTGATATATTGGATACATACACACACACACACACACACCCCATGATAAAGAAAATAGACATTTAAAAGTTTTGTGGATCAGTGACAAGGCTCACAGTAGCATGACTACAGATGTCTGAACTCCTACTGAAGTCAGGCAAAATTAAAACTTCTCCACTACTCATGTGAGGCTAATCACATGCCTCTTGTATTCAGTTTTGGAAGATTGCAGGATTGTCTCCATTTCCCTACTTCTGGCTTCCTAAAGCCTCTGCTAATATAAAACAGAAGGACTTCCCATCTGAATGAGTCTTCTGACAAGCAATACAGCATATGACTTGATGATTTCCAGCAGTAGTACAGAAGAATGCACAGTGGAAAAATGGCTTTGAATTCATAATTTTGGAACTTATTTTCATTCTCATTTTACGAACGCTATTAAAAATTGTGGCAGAAACCCCCAAATCCAAGCCAATTTCATAATGGAAGGCAATTAAGTTGATTGCTGAATGATAAACACCACATCTTTCTTCAATGGTGATACTGTTCTTGAGTAGGCAAACTGTTTTTCTGTTCATGAATATAAAAGAATACATTATAAATCTCTCTTTCAAAAGTTCAGTGGAAAGCAAACATTCATTACTAAGTTCTTCTTGAAAGTCTCAGCCATTTAAAGAACTTGTATACTAATAATGGGGGCAGAAAAAAAGCAAACTGACTCTTATGTAAAAATATTAGGATTAGAAAAAATACCTCTACAAATCCTGATCTATATTTTTTGCTTTCCAAAATTGTTCATTTTCAGGAATGAACATCTTCCTCTGGAATCTGTATGTTGATTTAAGACTGGAATAAGAGAGTCACTATGAAAGAGACAGTTATTGCCCTGCATGTAGTTAAAAGACAGATTTTATTTCTTAAATAAGAAAAAATGTGCAACAGAAGCTTATTGATTTATTCCCTTGGTCCAGGCTATATGAACTGTATAGGTTAAGATCCTTTATTCCAAAAACCAAATCAAAACAAACCAACCCCATCAAGAATTGACTGTACCAGTCTAGGAATTCATATTGAACAGAGATACAGAAATTGAGTGCTAGACAAACCTTGAAAAGACTTTAAGTATTTGAAAATTACATGGTTAAATCTGCAGTAGAACTCAGTTTTGAAAGTAGAGTCAGGTAAGAGTCTGGGGCAATAATTATAATTAGCAGATTCTTGGACTTCAGTATTCTTCTGCAGCAATAAAGTCATGAACGACAAAACACCACACCTTACTATGATCATCAAAAATCTAAATGTAGTTCTTAGCTTCTCTAAACCATATACATTATAGATAAAATGTAGGAAATGTAAAAAACCCCTCACCAATAATAACAATAAACAAAATCCTTATGGCAATTTTAGGACTTCACGGTTGAAAAATCCCATAGGTCATGCCATACATTCATGCAAACCATACTGGGCACACTCAGACCCTCACAAAAGACAAGCCAAGCAGCAAAATGAAACCAGGTATTAAACCCTGACCAAGAGTACACTGCAGTCATGATTCCCATGATCTAGAATTGATATTATTCACCAACAGCTGAGATGAAACTCAAACCACATGAAACAATGCCATCAAAAGACATTAGCTCAAGAAAAATTTTAATTGCTTGGAATACATGATATTTCTCTCTTGTTTCTCAGTATTCTTTTCTTCGTTGTTTCAAAAGTTACCAACAAGTTCTGGGGTTAGAGACACTCCATCTGTTGTATTTGAACAATATACAGAGAAGTGAAACCCCAAGAATGTAATCTGAATCTTTTGACACACTAAGGAAATTAATAACAACACTAAAAAAAGTGAATATTCTCAGTAAGCCGCTCCTCCTTTCAACTTTCTGTACAGGTCAGGATAAGATTTGACTAAAGATATTATAATATTTTGAAAAATAATTTTTAAAAAGGGATTTTATATTTTCAGGGAGAAAACCCAATATTTTTGATGCTTTGCAGTGTCAAGCAGCAGGAGAAGCTCTTTGAATTATATCTTTAAAAAGAGACTAAATAAAAAATATTTTGTATAGCCATAAAAAATGTTGAATGTAGTGAATAGTGCAAGCTACAGTAGCCACTATCAGAAAGGCTGTAGTGTGCAGAAATCCTGGATAATTAGGCACAGCAGATTATTAGGAAGTTATTCTAACTCAGAAGCCCCAAAGCCAACCTGACGATATGATCACTTTTCATGGCAGACAATCTCAAAATATTTTGTGGACTTGTAGTTTGCTGACAAATGGGATCTGGGTGCTCAAGATGATATTTCACCCAGACTCGATTTTCACAGAGTGCTCACGACTCTTGTAGATCACACCTCTCAAAGGGCAGCCAAAATGGGCATTTAGACTGGAAGATACTGCTGGAGTCATAGAGATGACCTGTCCCCATCTTTGTTTCTTTGGTCAACTGTCTGCAGTGCATCTGTGGAAGATCAGCACCTTTGGCCGTTCTGCACACAACTCAGTCTTTGAGATCTTCCATTCAAGAAACATTCTTCCATGGTATTTATTATAGCCACCTAGAATCCCCTGCAAGCTATAGCTCCCTCACCAGGTTTCTATTTGAGCAGAGACTAGATTAAGATCTTCCCAAATTGCATGCACACTGGCAGACAATTAAAAAAAAAAAAAATAAAAATGTGGCTGCCTCACATGACTCATCAGTCAAATATTTTCATTCAGAGATATTTAACATTAAAATTCAAACAGACTCAGGTGTCATCAGCTATTTATGAGGGAAAGAATCTCAATTAAGTATTCTTGATTTGTTAACAATTCAAGTTACAATGGAGCTTCTATTTCATTTTAATTGTAAGCAAACAATATTATTGGTACTCAAGACAGACAAAACAGCAGTGTTATCATTATTCATTTACCATTATTCATATTACCATAAAAAAAGTACAAGAAAAAGCAACAAAACCACCCAGCCTCAATCTCTTCCTCCACCCCTCAAGATATCCTTTCTAATCCTATAAAAGCATCTGTCTTTGATTTCAAGTGGAGTACCTGCTGTGCAGGATGCAACGCCAAACCAATTTGTGTGCAACAAAACGGGTTGAAATGAACTCTGCATTTTAAAGATGTTTTTGTTTAATCATTACCGTCACTCCTCTTTAATGAATGCATTAATCAAGTAAAACTTCAAGCAAAAACGGAAAGGCTCATCTCAAGAAATGAAAAAACAAAAAACCCTCCCCTAGCTTCACAATATCTGCTACTGTTACATTTTCCTTTGGCAGAACTTCAAATGCATATTACTGTAGGTTGTTTGGAGACATTAAGTAGAAGCAGCAGCTCCCTCCAGAAAGAACTGAAGGAGCAAACAGGTGAGCTGCTGTGTAGTCTCAGCTCTGCTATTGATCTGATTAATGACCTGCTACACAGGATGTACAGCCCTGAGTTTTCCTCAAATGTCCTAGAATGCCATTTTATTTTAATGAAATAACAAAAATGGTCAATACTGCATTGTCAGCAATATGTAAAAAACACGTACATAGCATTTATACAGCCCATCAAAACTAGTTTGTTTCAAAGCTTGGTACTAAGAACAAGTCAATATTCAGAAGATTTCCACCAGACAATAAAAGACACAGGACTGGCCTAGAGAGAAACTTGTTTCTAGAAATTAGGGTATGTAAATGGTCACTCATGATATAAATTCAGTCACATCCATTATTTACCTTATGATGCTTATCCAAATTTTGAAGCAGGGCTTAAAGATGAATTTGCATGGGAAAATACCAAAGAACAGAACATGGGAGAACATCACAGATTTTCCAGCCTGGAATTTCCACCATATCCATCACCCAGGCAAAATTAAGGATTTGTTGAAGTTTAACCATCATGATCCACTGTAACAAACCTGTTATTTCACAAATAAAGTGGAGATAATTTGATATAACTTGCTTACATGACAAATGCATTTTATATGTACGTTTTTCCTTTATAAGAATTTTTCCTGTTGAAATTGTCATACTCTTTCATCAAGGTAATGTTTAAAATCCATTACTTTCCTCTTGCTTCATTTGTACAACACATTTTTTCCCAAATGTTTAAGGCATTTCTGCTGGTCACTGCCACTAAAGTACCACAGGCAAACCTGGGGAAAATAATTGCTGAGAGCTATGCCAAAATTACAATAGTCCTTCAAAAGGCTTTATTACAGAGCTAGATTCTTTCCAGGAGGAATTATCCAATAGCACCCCATTGAACAATCATAAAAATTTTAAAGATGTTTCGTGATTAGGCCAGTGATCTTTGCTAGAATTTCTCCCATGGCTTCCACAAATTTTATCTGAATGTGGAAAAAACCAGCAAAGGAACAATCATATTGTTTAAATTAACTCATAGTTCGATAACAAAAAGGGCAGTTTTTTCAGTATCAGATGACTAAGAGGAATATAATAATATGACATAAAATTATCATAAACTAATTTTTTCTAAAGAAAAAAAATTAAAGTTATATTTTTATGTGCTCTCTTGATCACTAGAGGGTTTATATTATTTTTTCATATTTCTGAACAAAACTAGGGAGAAAAATTGGCTATACTGATGCACAGTGGATAATCATTATGCTTCCAATGTTATTAACTAGGAGATCGGCTAGTGTCATTTCTGGAGTTACTAAGTGGGCAAAGGACAGCCAACTCCTCTGCATGATCATACCACATGCAGTCATCAGACAGGGCAGGGCAAGAAACATCTTCCATCCTCTGATGTAAAGGTCTGGAATTCATTGATGTTGTTATTCTATATTATGACAACCACAGAACAGGTCTTTTTTATTCATTTATTTTAAAATGTATCCCATTCATAATTATTCCAGAAAAGCCCACTCATTCAGAAAAATGGGAGAGTCTGCTCCCCTGATGAGCAGTGACTGTGTGATCACTGCCAGATTCAGAAAAGGGAAGGAGATGGCTCCTCTCAGTCTCATTACAGACTCCAGATGAACCAAGGTACACATGAATTATGCATGAGGTAGTTTGAAAAAGTTGTATAAAAGTTGTGATTATTTGTCATCAATTAAAAAAAAATAATCTGTCACTTCCAGCAGTAACAGTGAAGTAACTAGTAAATAAATGTTGTGCAATCAAAATAGTAGATATTTCCCTTACTCTTGTTTTTCAAATGGAGAATTTGGAAGAAATTAAAAGATATCCCCAGATATTCTTCAGAGAAAGACCCAATTTCCTGATTTCAATTATTGATAGATATGAAGCAACATCACATGGGGGGGGGGGGGGGGGGGGGGGGGCGAGAAAAAGAAAAAGACGAGAGAAAGAAGGCATTCCAACCTTCTGTCAGGCACTTTACTGCATAATGAGCTATGATGTAAAAGAAGTTAAACACCGAGTAAAGAAGAAAGTTTGGAAATTTGATTTTACTGACGGGATTAGGAGTAATTAATTATAGCCCATATGACCACTGGATGTCCCTACTGTTCCTCAAATGCAGCAGAGACACCATCTATGAGCAGATCTGACAAAGAGCGGGGAGTGTGCAAGGACACAAGTAGCAATGATTCCCACAGTGATCAAATCCCTGATGCATGCTCACACACACACACACACACGCCCGCATGTGTGGGAGCAAACCGGAGAGCAGGGGAACAGCAGATCACACATGCCGAGAGAGAAACACTCTTTGAATACAGTTTCCACCAAATTCGCTTGGTGTCTGCTTGATGCTTAATAATGCAACACTGAGTGAGGCTGGGTGACAGATCCTCAGGGGGAGCCAGGAAAGCAGAATTACTTCTGAGGAGATGTGCAGGAAGCCTGGATTAGAGCGTGGCTTGCAATGAGGCAAATGGAAAAGACCCTTGTGCCGTAACAGGTGAGAGGAAAGGTGAGCAGGAGCAGGGATGCCAGCATAAGATCACTGAGCAGCTGCCAGTCAAAAGTATCCAAAAGAGCTGAAATAACAAGAGAACATCTGTAATGCCATGGGGTGCTCTTCATATCAAAGCTTTGAGGGCACTGGTGGGATTAAAGCCGGAGAAGGCAAAGGAAAACAAAAACAAACACCAAAATGCACCAGGAAGACTACTTCTACACATCCTTCTTTTGAGGTCAGGTCATATGAGAGGTTTAAGTTCACATGAAGGTGTAAGGAAGCCAAGGTGTTAGCACCAACTAATTTTTATTTACTTTGTCACGTGACAAAAAGCCAGACCCAACTCTGCCATCAAGGAATGACCAAGTGCCTTGCTTACTATGATAAAAAGGGAAGAGATAATCCTATTTTTTAATGGAAGGAATTTCCTACTAATAGATTCAGAGGAAAATTTAAAATCAACAATGTGTCTATTTTGTGGACTTAGAAAGCTCAAGCTGTGATAGCTCATGACTTATTCTACGCTTGTAATGAAAAGTTACACCACAAAAAGCACTAGACCCCTTCTCTGTCCCTACCTCATACTGTTAGCACTGCTCACTGATGTTAAGTGTTGAACTACAAAGCTATGGGAAGGGCAGCAGTTGCTCATACAAAATAAGAGTTGAAGATTTTGCACTCTGTGAAGGTGATTTGTGAGTTTATTCTCTCTCCTCCATCTTTTCTCCCCTTCCTACCACTTGTGATCAGTGAAGGGTCTGGGCCACGACTGACTTCACCTTGGACCTCAAAAATCAAGGCATAAAAAGCTGTAAGAGCACAAGCACTAGCAAAGAGATACTGAAACAAATATAAACTGAAAACGTATACCTAAATCACACATTTCACTAGAACATGCTAAACCAGCAATTAGTATTATGTTCAGTTATTAATGGTATTCAGATTAGTTACATAAACTACTGGGACAAAGAGAAACACAGAACTAAGGATAACTCCTTCAGCCTGGATGCCTGAAAGGGTTTACCAGAGGGGTTTCATGCTTTGTTCTGTATTTTTTCCCCTCACACACCATTACAAGGATGACTGATCTGAGAGAGAGTGGATATTCTTTTGTTTGGATTTCAGATGTTCACAAAAATGCACTGAAAAGGCAGCTTTTTTAGGGGGAGAGCCCTAGGGGAGGGAAGTGCATGAATACATTTGAATAATAAATTGAGAATTTTATGGTTTGCAATTAAATTAATTAGGTACTCTGAGTTCTGGCCAGTGACTCTTGAAGCTTGTTCTACTTAGTTTGAAGTGATGTATATACACAAATGTGCCAGAAACCTAGACAACTTTTGTTCCTTCCCCTAGATTCCATCTACACTTTCAGATCAGCAACTGACCTTAATACATATGCTTTGTATAAGAATAAAATGGATAAAGTGATTTGCTGAGATTTCACAATAATAATAAAAAATTGTTACCTGTTAAGGCTGAGTTCTTGTAGTCAACACTCTTTTGTAGCATGTTGTCTGACAGAGAGAATTCATTGTGCACGTTTCAGCCTTCCAAAAATAAGAGTTACTATCATGACTCTTCATCCAAAGATCTGAGATTGCTTAAAAATGTCAGGGATGCTTTATGACAGCTGTTCAAATTCTGAGCAGTTCCTTTATAGCTTTTGGCTCTAAAGGAGGATAAGTAACATATCTAATCCCGAGACCTGATTACTTTCCCAGGTTTAAAATGGAGACTGTGCACTCTCATTTTCAGACTTGTTGGAAAGCTAGTTCTCTGGCACCTCCTCCACTTCCAAGATGTTACATCTCCACTGGACTCCAAGCTGCAGTCAAGTAAGAGTGCTCCACACTCTCCAGCACTCAGCTTTTTGCATCTTAATCAGGTGCTAAAATTAGAAATTAGAAGGCCTATGTAAGTTTAGGAAAAATAATAGAAAAAAATATCAAGAAACTGTTAAAATACATTAAGCCAAACATTTTGGGGCCCAAAAGTTCAAGATCCCATCTTTTCTCTTTGCCCCAGTGCCCAGAGAAGGAAGTTTAGCCTATAGTCTTATGGCTACAATAGCAAGATAACCCTTCAGAATCAGTCCGATTCCTCCAATTTTAATATTATCATGATTTGAAAATTGTAAGGCCCACTATGGAGTAATCTAAATAAATCTTTAGCCCTTAGAGATACAACTAAGCTCCATCAGTGTTTACAAAGAATTACTAGACTCCTAGGAATTATATGTAGGTAAACAAAACAAAAACTATTGAGCCATGCTAGGGTCCTCCCCAGAAAAGGTGCTCATGCAAGCTGGAAGACAGTTGAATAGAGAATTATTAAAAGGTGTCCACAGAAGAAAAAAAAAAAAAAAAAAAAAAAAAAAAGGCTTAGGTGAATTTTGCTCATACCTTTTTTTCTATGGCATTTGTTCCTTATCAGCCACTAATGTAACAGAGAAGAATTTGGCCCAGAGTTGCTTCAGTTATCCCCAATTAAGTTTTAGCTAATCTTGTGTGATAGAAAATGCATGCATGAAATCGCTGCGTAGTCCAGCCTGAAACACTCATAATGTCTTGATGGACCCCTTTAAGAATGATAAACTAGAACAAGACTACACAATAAATCCCATCTTGCACTAAGGAGTCTCGCAAATTCAGTTTTAATTTTTATAAACAGATTGCTTCCTGGGTTGTTATTATTAGTGTGAGCTGGACAGCTTGAATTAGAGAATAATTTATTCCCTGTGCATTTCTAATTACAGAAAAGAGGTTCACTCACTGACACACTTGTCCGTCTTGTTCTTTCCTGTCTTTCAGGCATGGCTGATTGCAGTTAAACAGACAGACCAGCACAAACTGCATAAGAAACACAACTCTGTCAAAAAAGGACTGAAGTGTTACCATTAATTATTCTGGACCATGTGCTCATTTACAACAGATCTAACATGAGAAATATTCTCAGAGGTGTCAAACAGCCTCAGTTTCATAGGTGCATGGGGGTAGCACTGACTAAATGTTTGAGTGACTGGTAGGATGTGACCTGCCAGAGACCCTTGAAGCATGGGGATTTCATGTGCAATTTGTGTTTCAGCATTCAATAGATAATTTAAATTGGGCCACTCTCTCTGAGCTTTCCTGAAGGATCAGGAAGCTTGCCTGAGCCTGTGTCGGAACTGCACAAGTATCTCAAAAAAAAGCATTTATGAGCATCTGTGCAAGTGATTATTTGGAACTCACTGCATCTTAAAAAGGCTTGAAGAAAGTGAAAATACTGTTTTCTAAAGAATGTCAAAAGGTAGGCGTAACAATCACTGAGTGCATAGGGAGATAGCTTTAAAAATGCTAAATGGGAGAAAGAACAAAAACAAAATAACCACGATTTAGTTAACCCTCGCTACAACGGGGGCTGTTATTTTAAATAACTGAGCAGAGAATAGTCCACTTTAGCCATTAATCAGATGAACAAACTTTGCAAAGGCAAGGAACAACTGACAATTCACACTGGAACTGAAAAGGTATGAAGCACTGGATTCACTAAGTTATACCCTTTAACTATTTCAGTCACAACTCCAAGAGTATCTTCTTTCTGGTCTTTTTTTTTTTTTTTTTTTTTAAATACAAGAGATATGTACTTTAGGTGTGCTCTCATCACTACTGTATTTAGCCTTTTTAACATCTATGCAACCTAATAGATGAGACCTCCATTCACTCTCACATATTCTCATAAACACAAATTTCCTAGCCTAAGCAAGGAGCAGCAATTAAAAGCTCTTTCATAATGAAACAACACCATTTTCAAACAGGCAATAATTGCCTTCCTCCCCTCTTGGTACAGTTTGCTGCTCTCTCTGTTGTTGAAACTATTTGCTTATTTTTGCAAGACCTGCATAATTTCTGTACTTAGATCTCTGCAGTGAAGTTTCTCCCTTAAAGGCACAGACATTCCCTAACTCTTTTTCACAGAATACATAAGGCAGAACTTTTTGCTGCTTAAGGTTTTATACAAAGTTCTCAGGATTAAAGTTTAGTTTACAAACAGCTTAAGCTTAAAGAGCATTTCCACTAAATGACAGCTCTTTACAAACAGTGACAAAGCTTGTTGAGGGGGTTATCATCTGTCAGCATGATAGCAATATCTCTTAGGTGTTTCACCTGCATATTTTCAAGACAATAGGAAAATTCGATGATAAAGGTAAAGAAATTCAGAATTGCATGTAATGCTGGATTTGCTTTCAAGCAGCATCCTCTTGCAACCTTTGGTTTACTATTCAACATTTGTTTTGAATTTATGAGTTTGGTCGGTATCAAAGATTGCCTCTTTCTGCCAGCTAAATAGACAGTATCTTCATATCATATTCATCGACCATCTGAAAAACAAAGCCGAGAACTTGCTGTGCCTTTTTACTAAGTGCTCCTATAAGTACTATCCCCAGCCTCATCAGCAATCTTTCTTCTGTAGTTCACATGACATGACAATAAAAGCATGCAGGATCCGGTTTCAAAAGATGCTTTTTACCAGGCTACAAAGCAGGTAGGGCAAATGTTGACTGCTTTAAGGGTTTTTTGTTGGTTCCCCCACCCCGTAGTTGGGGTTTTTTGTTTGTTTGTTAAGTGTTTCAGATTTCAAAACATTTCTTCTGATCTGAAAGGAAAAATAATATATATATATATATATATTTAAATAATAAAAAGAGAACCTAGAAAATATGCACATGTTACATTCAGGCTCCATTCAGTCAGCACATTCTGCTGAATATACAAGACTCTGTTTCAAAACCTCTGTTCTAAGCTAAACTCTTCCAGATGTGATAGAGCAAGCACTTGGACAGGAGTTTTCCATATTGACAGGAAAGAAGATTAACCCTCAAAACTTTAAGTTAATATCTGCAATATTTTCTAGACACGTGCTTTTTCTCAGAAGTGTATTAGGTAATTGGAATGAGCATATATTGACTGTATACAAAATGCTGGTGTTTGCAAAGGTGATTGACTACCCCCCAGCCAAACTGTAGCTATGCATACTCCACATTTTTTATTCAATCTAGGCAAACAAAAAAATCAAAACACAACTAAATAACCCAAATCCCAAACCACAACCAAACCACCCCCCTGCCCCGCCCCCCAAAATCCCCACCCCAAAACCAACCAGCCAACAACAAAAAGTAGGAAAATATGCTGATCATGCAGTATTTTTAAAAAAGTTTCTGCTAGTTGTCTTTTTGAGAGCATGTATCCCCCAACAAGATGTGTAGACTCTATCTACATTTTGGTAGTCTTGGAGTGCATTATCCACTACTCTGAAGATGACGTATCTCCAAAACACTGAAAAATCATTGTCAGAGCAGTTCCTTTCAGTCTTACTGAGTATTAGAAGTGATTAACTAACTTTAAAGAGTAAGCACAGTACTAGTAGACTGCATAAGGTTCAGACATCAACCTGCTCTGAATCAACGAAATGTATATTTATGGTTACAGACAGAGACTGAAACAAGAATAATTTAAAGTACTACACCAAGAGAAAATTACTTCTATGGTGAGACTTTCCAGAGACAAGGTAATAGAAAAGAAAAGGTAATTTTTATTCTATTCAGAACAGAGACATGATGACATTAGTGAATTTTTGATAATTTTAAAAAAAGATTAAATAAAAGCAGACTTTTAGAACATTCTCTGGAATGTAGCTGTATTTTCCCTTGCCAAGGCAAATCTAATACATGTTATAGCAAACAGACACTAAGCTGAAGTCTCAAAGCTTTAGTTCTGCTCTGCAGCTCTGCTTTAGGGCCACAGGAAGGCATTCTCATACATCTTTCCAATTCAAGAGTTCCCACAGAATCTGCACAAGACTGATTTTGGTATCAAGTGGGTCATGCACCTCTTTCTTTCACCACTGGTAGAAGGCAAGCAATTCTAGGAAATTTGTAAGAACTTTCAAGATGCAATAGTAGCTCTAACTAAAAGAAGGGAAAAGAAAACCAGCACAGACCCAGACAGCTCAGATTAATGCTGTAAACTTACATCCAAGGTATTTTAATCAGGCACACTCAGGGTTCTTGACTTCTGAATGTTATTCTTCCTTTCATACCTAGGGAACCTGACTGAAACAGATTAAATAGCTTGCACAAGGACACTCAAAGCCTATGTAATGTCTGATCTGAGTTCTACCTTCCGACTACTACTGCTGAGTCTTACAACTCCCTCTTTCCTCCGCAAAGCTGCAGGCTTCAGCAAACAAAGCATTTCTTATAGTTAATTGGTATTACATGGAAACTCAACTGCTCTTATTTACAAAACTACAGATTTATGTCAAGCAAAGCCAATTATGCTTAATGTTTAAACTATTGCAGGTGCTCAATGACATTGTTGCTAGGCAGTAGAAGTGAAATTGCTCTTTTAATGCATCTTGTTCCAACTGGGAGCATGTGTTTTATCATCAGTGCAAACTTAACAGATGGAGATCTTAATCCTCTCCAGCTATCTTTCTTTACCCTCCCTCACTCAAAATGGTGTCCCATGCATTTAGACTTAACTGAGGTGCTCAATGAACTGTCTGGGACAGAACTTGTATTTTTTGTATGTGCATACATGAATACAGTATAAAACACAGATTTAACCCTTAAGAAAACCCTTCAAAACTGTACCAGCAGTAATCAGCTATATATATGGCTATTCAAGGTTAGTAATAACCTCTGCTGAGCACAGCATCTATTCAAATAGTTATAACCAGGGCTGGTAGACAGCACAAAAGCAGCTTCTTTCAACATAAAGACTGAATCTACAGAGTTCTTTATACTAATTCCACTGTGTGCTGGGACAAGATTTAGAAAATTTAGGCAGTGCTCTGAAAGTACAAAGGATTCTATCAGCTTTGTATGGAGTTCCAGATGCTGAACCAGGTTGTTTCCGGTCACTCCTAACCTGACTTAGGAAGCAACTTCTTCCACAATCAGTTTCAAAATTATAATCCTTTATGGTGAGGATTAAAACATGCATATTTTAGATTTACTTTGTGCGAAGCAACATCAACTTGTGACCTCAAACACAGGTAATCAGATCTGAATGCTTTGTTATCTCCCATAGATCAACAAAATGCTGAAGAAGGCTATTTAACATTTTCCATCTGCTTATTGCATTATTTCATACACACATACATGTCATTTTTTCTGTCCCCTCATTTTTTTCAATGTATTAAACCAGATGTGAAAAGTATCTTCTTTCATAGTCAAGACCAAACCTATAGAGTTTTTAATTCTAATTTCACTATGTGCTGGCACAAGATTTATAAAATTTAGGCAGTGCTCTGAAAGTACAAAGGATTTCATCAGCTTTGTATGGAGTCCCAGATGCTGCAGTTCAAGAAGCATCCCCATCTGTTGGGTATAACTGCTAAATTGCTCTGTCGTAACAGTGAGCATGATTGATAGACTTTTGCATATAGCTTCCTCTGCACCACTAGCTCAAATAAGTCAAAATCCAGCAATGGGTACCCCTTTTCTTTTGCAATTGATCTAAAAAGCCAATTTCTTAACTAAATCTGATAGAAAAAGCCTTCCTCTAGCCTTGTGGAGACGGCAGAGAGTTTTCAGTAGTCAACTACTCATCCCAAAGCCCATTCTAACCCATATCTTCCAGAGCACCTCTTTATGAGGCTGCCCAACTGCTTCCTTCTCCATTGCTGAAAGCCTTTCTTGCATGATTGCATGAGAAGGTTTTGTCCAGGAAGCTAACAAATCTTCTTCATCTTGCAGAATGATCTTCATCAGACAATTAAACGGCAATAGCTGCATTCCATTCTCTGCTGTCATCTATTCTCACATTTTGATTTCTGAGGGTAAAAAAAGGGTCTTAGGAAGTCTGAGGTCATTCAGCCTGAGCACGCACCAGAGGAAACAATTTACCTTAAAAGAAAGTTAGGTTTCTTGTTCTTCTGTTCTTGATGTAAATGGTTTCAGACTGCTGTTATTTTTGCTGCTGTGTTTGTGTTGTTTTTTTTTTTTTCCTTTTAAACTATATTATAATTAACATTAGGTGATAAAAGGATCTCTATCCCAGGTATACTCACTGGCTCAAATCTTAGATTTTACCCTTTTATTAATAGTTCTTCTCCTTTTGTGTTTAGCTCTCAAACACATTGACAGCAACCACATACCTCTTGTCAGCAGATTCCAGCCAGCATCTTTGCAGCTTTTCTGTGCCAAGACAAAGGTCAAGTCAGATGTTCAGGAATTTCTCACATTTTCTTTATGGAAAGAAACTAGGAGTTTCTGTGGCTTAAAGCTGGGTTTATTGCAATACAAATACAATTTAGAAAACAATACCTTACAAGCAAATAACTGCCAGGTGAGATGGACAGGTTTACTCAAATATGTGGAAATTAGTCTGCCTCGACGGTACCCTTATAGCCTAGGTCCTTCAGCCTTTTGCTGCCTCTCCTTTTCACAGCCCCAGCACCAGCCCAGCTTGCATAGTCACTTTTGAAGAAAGAGGCTATCTCTTGCTGGCAGGGCAAGAGCCAGAATAAGTCAACCAGACAGCCTTTTTTCCCCCTACACCACTTCCAACAGGGCAAACAGGGAGTTGTACACTCAGCATTGCCATTAAGGTATGACGTCCCACACTAGTCAAAAAGCACACATTTGACACAGATGACCATTTCAGATGAACTTGTATAAAGATATACTTCCTTCCTTCTCCACCAGCACATCCTAGGATCACATATCTTTTACCACGAAGGAAGATACTTGATAAGTTACATAAAAAACTTGCTTCGAGATGGGTACCTCCCCTTTCTACAATATTTGTTGCCATCTGGGCTTTTAACAGGTCCCTCAGCCACCTTGTAGCTCATCTGCTGACCCTGATCTCTATCTTCACAAGTTATTTCCCATGGGACATATGTCAAATGCTCTACTGAAATCAAGGCAGATCATCTCTTCTATGTTTTGTTTAGAAAATTAATTCTCATTACACAGACATTAAGGTAGTCTCACAAATCTACCTTTGATACATCTGTGTTGCACTTTAATAAATTTTTCTTTTGTCTCATGACTTCAAATGTTCTCTTTTAACTTTTAAAAAAGCCTTAAGTACTAGTGAGATCAAATTAACAGCTCCTGGCTGTCTGCCTTCCTACTTCTTAGATGTATTTATAATGTTTTGCTGCCCTTCCTGCAACACCCAACCCAAAGCAACAGCATTAAATATGGTTAACAGTGGAGAGATGATTCCATTTACCAGCTCTTTAATATTTTCAGTGCACAAACTACCCTGTGTCACTTGAGTGCATTATATTCCTTTAAAGTAGTTTCTTCTGAATAGCAAGCACTCTGATTTGATAACAACTTCCAATATGAACACCTTGATATCAAAATGCTCATTTAGTTTTTGGGTTCAGTAGGTTTCCTTATCACATAGAGACCCCACTTCTAGCCTCTTTTTAGTAATACAACTTTTTTTAAAAAAATGTTAAGTGCTAGATTAGCATCACTCACAATACCCAAGTCAGCCAATTTGGAGAATATTTAACATTGCTTAGATCTTTAAAGTGGAATGCATTTTACTACTAATTTTTTCTTTCATTTCCAACAGCATCTACCCTTTTCTGATCTTCTTTTCCTAATTCCCTTCACCTAAGCCACAATTAGTAATTTTGATGTAAATAAATGCTAGCCTCCAGTTTACCTACTAGCAATTTTCTGTATAGCACCCTCTAGAAACGACCAATCTCACAGGGCTCCTGTCAAAACAAAGACTAGATGCTTCAGCATCTAGTATATTTTGGTAGATCTCAAAGCAATTTACAAAGAAGGTTAGTATGACTGTGTTCATTTTACTGATGGGGGAACTAAGGTAAAGAAGCAACTTGTTGAAGGCTGGATAGCAGATAAGTAGCAGAGCCAAGAATAGCACACGAGTCTCCCACCCTGGCAAGCATCAACCAGCACTACCAGACTCCTAAATTATTTGTAAATTATACTGCCACAAAGTAATTTGCTAAACAATTGTATACATGAGTTTATTAATTTTGAACTATTAGTAAGTACAAAAACACATGGATACCTATCTATTTCCCTATAGAGATTAAAAGCCTCTCTTCATCCACCATTCCAAGCAGCAAGCTCTCATTGTCCTCGACATGCATTACAACCTGCAGCATTCTGCAGGTTCAAATGCTATGATGACCACTACTTTGTAAGCTTATTTATAAAATTATTATTCCTAAGATAATGCATAAATACATTGACAGTTCCACTTAAGTACAGTAGGTAATTTTTCATTAGAAACCTGGTTGGTAATGCAATCAAAATTCAGTCAAACAAATGAAATTTCATCAGGTTTTCTCTATAGGACACAAAATGGGAGAACTTTCCAGGACACTATCATAATGCTTGATGGCTTTTTCATGCTTCAAAAGTTTTTCTTCAGGAAGACTTCCTCTGAATTCATTGGTGTATTCCTGATTCAGATTGTTGTATCTGGGAGGGAGGATAGGGAAGGAAAATACTAAAATAATCCTTCCTGGGATTGGCTTCACCCATTGTTTATTAGGTAATATATTACAAGTTACAGTGCCTTCTGAGTCCTGGACTTCTAAGCAGCCAAAAAAATAAGATAGTAATAGGCACTTTCTTAGAACCTTTCAGAACTTCAGGATGAGAAGTGCCAAACAGGATGCAGGTGATAACAACAGCGGTACTGTGTCATTTTAAAAAACTTAAAAAAGAAACATACTTTTTTCCTCAGATAAAATTTAGTATCTTTTTTCTAATTCAGAGTTTTAAAGCCTGATTTCCCACCACCACTAAATAAATGTTTATCTGAATAGTCCTCACCCTTTTTTCTCCTCTCTGGGAGAATTCTTATTCAGCACGAAATGAAACAGTTACATTTGACCTCAAAAAGCATATTTCATGTAGGTTTCTGTTGTGTTATTGAAAAATCAGGTACTTTGATTTTGAAGTAAAATATAAATTTGAATTAAAATTTTTAAAAACTTTTTTTATTATTATTTAGGAAGAGTGGAGGTCAACAAATTTCCTCATAAAAATCTGTTAATTCGTGTCAAAATTATTTGTTGAGTTCAACCCAATTTTATGGCCACTTTTTGATAAACAAAACCTTTTAGTTTTCAGCAGTAAACATCACATATGGAAATTTTGTCTTACAAAAGAAAAAAAAAATCTCATTTTATAAAAGGAAGACAAACTACATGCAGGAGAAACTTTTCTAATCATGACTCAGGTCACATTTAGAACAAGAGAATTAAGAACTAGTCACCGGAGTAAATGGACACTCGTGTCTCAGGTTACATTGAAATTATTGACAAGACGCTATGGTTATCTTTGGTGCTGCAGAGTTAGTGCTATATATAATAGGAAAAGCAGTATTTTTCTCAAGAGTTCTGTAAGTACACTGCCCTGGGAAATTTTTCTTATTTCAATTATCAAATCATTAATTCATCAGGGTTTCTGATGGATTCCCCTAGAACTGCAGCCCAGTGTCTAAGAGAGAATGCCACTCACATGTGAACCTTCCCACTCCTCGTGACACAGGTTGCTTCCATTCCTGTTTTTGGCTATAAGCATTATGTATAAAACTGACAACAGAAAGCTAACTGTGATTAATATTCCAGAAACAGGAAGCAGGACAACTTTCAAACCACCCTCGATGTAAAAAGGAATTGCAGTTGTGAGTTCTTTGCATTTTACAGGCAACATACAGGCATTAAACCTAGGCTCTATAGGCATTAAATTGCTTCCTGTGGGGGGACTAATTGAGTAATTCCATTGCCTCCAGCAGAAAGTTGCTTTTATCTTATTGTCCAGTAGAGTATCAGAAAATATTTCAGTGTTATTCTGTTGAAACCGCTGTATACAGCATTAACCAGTAGTGGTCTGCTGTTTTCTTGCAATCCATTCCTCTACTGTCCTATACTAAAGATAGAAATCCTTCTTTGCTCATTGAGACAACAGCAACGCTTAGTATAGATTGGTATAAAGCCAAGTGCAGCGGTGATCAGTTCCATGACTGAGATACATTGGTGCTGTGATCTAAACTCCATAACCTATCTACATCTTTCTGTAAAGAATAGGACGTTCTTCATTCTTCAAGGCATTTTTATATTAAGAAGACTCCTTAAATATTTAAGCTAACTACATCAGTTGGTTTTGTTCTTTTCTTTAACCTTACCACATAATTTTAACTGTGAAATCTCTCTCCGCAAGGCAGATGAAAAATACTGAAGTCTGAACCCTGAAGGATAACATATGATCTATCACTACCAATTCTTTATTACACACTAGTTTACAGGATTTGCAAGAATTTCTACCCATATCTACAAATGAAACATCAAGCTTTCATTTTCTCACACATACCTGTGCGCTATGGTCCAGAACCCTAGGGTGTTCACCATCATTAAGGAAGCCAAGAAGAAGAAGAATCTCTCCAATTTACCTTCATGCAGCAAGTGTGGAAACCAGTTGCCTGACAAAGCAGACATTTGAAGCAGAATTAGTTTACCTTGCAGGATGAGACACAGCTAACATGAAAGACATGAAGGTAACTGTGTAAGACACAATCACAGCAGGTGCTTTGAACTCCCTCTGTAGCTATTTATACAGACTTCTTTCTCACAGCATCTATGTTTTTTTGAATCTCCAGCGTACTTTGCTCCTGATTTGCAGACAGGCAATAGAGATCTAGAGAAACTAAAGAACTTTCCTAACAAATCTCAAGTGTACTGGAAAACCTAACTCTGCACAGATACTAGTATAATGATTGGGCCCCTCTTCCCTCTATGTTATCCTGTGCACATAGACAAATTAATGTCAAATGTGAAAAATTTAGGAAGAGCTAGAATTAAAGTAGTCCGTAGAAATCCTTATTCACATATCTCATGCTTTTAAAAGGCCCTTTGTAAGGAAAAAAAAAAAAAAAAAAAAAAAGGCATAAAAAGAATTTGTTCAGTGCCTTGGATGGTGCTCCATTACCAAGATGCTACCTGACATTTTACTTTATCTTCCTTTATAGCTGTCTTTACCTGTGAGTCTGCAATGTATCCTTGTCTTGCACAAGGCATTTATTTGCATGAATCAGAACTTTTTCTACCAAGGCTTTTGGCAATAGTGCCTGGGACATTTTGGCAGCTTAAACTCCATTCAGGAGAGGACAATACCAACTGTATACACCCAGAATCTTCCCTGCCTTTATTCTTACGTGCTTTTAGTTTGCAACTGTATGGCTTTCAATGCTGTCCACTGCAACCTGTCTGCAAACAAGCTCAGATGGTAAATAATTATGGAAATCAATATGCTTAAAAGAAAGACCACCCCAGTCAGCCTGCATCTGAAGACAATCAGTACCTGAAGTATCAGTCAACTACAGCAAAAACATAAAACCAAGGTTGAAAAAGAAGTTACAGTAGATATAGTATATCAGAGAGTGCTCTACAGTGCTGTAATGACCTTGTGCATTATTTGGCCATACAGGATGTTTATTGCCTTTGAAGATGAAAGAGGGATTTTCTTCATTAGCAAGTAGTGAAGTGCAATAGGAGCAAATACAGAGCATTAAACAGCGGATGCTAAGAACATGATGTCCACACTATGCACAGCTCAGGGGGGTTCATATCAGACCAGTTCCAACTACCAGCTGGAACACATCAGGCATGAGCATTTTCTGGGTTTAGTTCCATGCAAAAGGAATGCAGGTTTTTTTGTGCTCCAAGATCACTCTGTGATGCAAATCAGAGATTCAGATCAAAACCACACTCCTGATCTGAATTGAAACACCAGCATCAACGTGCCCAAAGTCAACTTTCTTTGATTCCTCAAAGTCTGGTACCAAATCCTACCCATCTAAATAGTGGCTATTCACTACCTGAATGAACTAAAAGGGAGAGGAGATAAAACAGCCTTCTTTGCCGTAGCTGTGCTGTACAAACCTGATAGCCTTAACCGATCTTTTAGCCTCTAATGACATCTTTAGCCATCCAATGGCACTCTTATGTTGTCAAAGTTGTCTAATTAGAGAGAAAGAGCAGTTCCACAGCCCAGGAGAGCCAGCAGTCAAAGGATTACACCCCACCCCACTCCATACACATATATTTACAGTTTTCTCTTCCACATCTCAGAGTTGTAAACACATTTCTTTTCAAAGCAGTTACTTCTAGCTCTCCTGGGATTAACGGAAAGGAACTGCCACGAGTGCAGCAGTTTTCCCTAACTCCTCCACAGTTTGCTCCATGCCATGTTACCTTTCTGCCTGTAACAGAGCAGCACCACCTCATCTCCACGTGTGACTCCTTTTGTAGCATTATCTCAGAGTGAGTTTTAAAACGTATCATTTAACATTGTCAGTTGACTGAGCTCCTAGGTGCTATAACTTCATTTTAGTAGCTTATAAACTTTTACTGTCATAATTCACAATCAGGTAGTTTTTCATTTCACATCCCCCAGTGGCCAATAGAAGTCACGAAGAGAGTGCATGTATCTGATGAAAGAGAAAGCATGCATGGGGTTCAGTGCTACAGCTTGTCAAAGCAGAGTTCACACTGTCTGCTAGGTTATTTACATCGGGTAGGCTAACTGTATGAGCAGCAGGAGCTTCCTAATGGAATGGTGTTACAATGGAACCTGAACAGAAAATATGTACTTAAAAATAGCACTGAGCAATAAAAAAAAAGTAAAAAGTATTAATTTAGCAGCTTCTAAGAGAACGTAGTAAAATGGACCTTTGAAACTATCTTAATGCTAGCAAAGGCACCACACTGAAGTGTTGAAAGTGGTTGGATTTAGCAGGGTGGGAGGGCAGCTTGGCAAGCAGATCTGGGTTCTGCCCCCACTTCACCACTAGTCTCCTCCACAGCCTGGGTCAAAGATCATTGCTCTGTATCCTCTGCGCTTCCTTGAGTAATTGCCAGTGTTTAAACAATGAGGCCGGGATAACAACACAAAGCCTTTAGAAAATCCTGCAGTATAAATGATCAACAGCATAGGCAGGGTCACAATTAGATTGGGCATGATAAGACTCCAGTGCCCATAGCACACTCTCTAGTTTACTGCCCTATCCAAAGCAAAAGGTAGCAGCAAGGTTTTGTTTTCCTTTCAGTGAGGGGAAACAAGGTGTGTCAGGGATGCTTTTCCCTACAAGAAAAATAGGAGTGGCAGAAATCCTAGAGATATCTAGACTGTTATTTTACTGCCAATATGAATTTTCAGCAGTGGATATAGCAAAGATTAACCTAACCATTTCCTATTTTCATTCAAAAATATTTACTTCTTTTTATATTTTTTTTTAAATTTTCCTCTTTAAATGGAAGTTGATTTTTCATGAAAGAGGGGATAGACCTGAACTACATTTGGACTACATTTACTTATACTTACACTCACTGCATGGACAATCCTCTGCTGGGAAGAGGCCTTGGGAGAACACCCGTCAGTGTTAAAACATCAAGGATGCCTTTCAGGCGACAAAACTCCCTCTAGAGGCTTTCACCCTTTACCCCTCTAATATCTTCCACAAGCTGTCTGCAGACTCCAGCACCCTCCACCGACTGGATTTGGGGTTCATACTTTCAGGATTATACTCTCAGTCATGAAAATCAGGAATTTATTGGGTCAGTTTGTTTGTTTTTGCTGGAGTAAGAGGCCCTGGGCACTACTGTGTTTGAAGAGTCCAGTGCTTTCTCATCCTTGAATCAGCATGCAATATGCTAGCAATTCACTTTCCCCCCAAAGACACTGCCTTCGGGTTCTGTCAATTCTTTACTTTTCTATGGAGATTGCCAACAGAAGTGCCAATTACAAGGTTGGTTTGTCACATAGATAATTGCTCACTGGGAATTAACTTTCTACAACAAGCTCCTGATTTCCATTTTTATTCCAACAATGGAAATACTTTGTAGCATGAATCACCCCAGAGAATCAGAAGTTTCCTTTAGCTGTGTATATTTTAAAGAGCCTTTTCTTATTGGTTAGAGGTGAATTGGTTATGCATTTCATGGCAAATTTAGAACAAACTAGAAGATTAAGTCTAGGCAGAGTCAGTTCCTCAAGCCTGCTATACCATACATTGTTGAAATAAAGTGCCTGGTAAACTTCCACTGACATTTTGCAGTCATATCAATTTTGCATCAAAAATGCTCAGGTAGTACAAGGAGGAATATTATACAACACCAAGAGAAAACACCTGATGCTACCAACACAGGCAGAAAAGTAGGTGAAGCAGGGATTAGGACACAGAAAAACACACTTTCCTGGGCTGCTTCTGGTTGGATGACTCGCAGCAACAAACTAATGGCAATACTAGCCATCAAAGAAGATGTGGAAAGGGCTGTAAATCAGTCTTTGACATATACTAGTTCACACAAGGTATCTGTTACTATGATGGCACCCTTGGAGCTCTCAATGGATTCACAACAAAGCCCAAAGCTGGGCATGAATTCATTTACTGAATAACACCATCATATTTTAGTGTTGGGAAAACATAGAAGACAAAACAAAAACAGTCACATGCCAGAAGTTAGCCTATACTGTATGCTTTCTGCATTTTTTACAGCTATCTTGCAACTTAGACTATGATTATAGAAAAATTTAATTCACATCTTAGAAAAGGATTGTATTGCCTGCCATCATTTCATCAAGTTAGTGGGCATATATTTAGTGTTTAATCACATCCAAATTAAAGTCTCAGTCTGCCTCTAATCCTTATTAGCTAAGTAGGCACCAATGGACACCACCATCTGGACTGCAAGAAATATCCTTTAGCTTTATCATCTTTGGTATTTAGAACCACACAAGGCTCCAAACTGGAAAAAAGAAAAAAAACAAACCCCCAAAACCACCACAAAAAATCCTGGTTCTCAAAATACAAGAAGGAAAACTGAGTCTGGGGCAGTTTCTTTCCTCTGACCTCTTTTTTTTTTTTTTTTTTTTTTTCTTTCATACATATTTACATTAATATTTTTAGAGATATGTATTCTGAAATGATTGGCATAGGAGGACAGGTTTTGTCTTGCATCTTCTTCCATTAAAATGTTAGGAGAGGTAAGAGATCCAAAAGAAATCAGTTTCCCAGCTTGTACTGAAAATATCACTGTCACCCGTCATCTGTTTGCACTCGTCAGATTTTTTAAAAAAAGTCTTATTTTATCATATTCACACCATCCTCCATAGATGCGTTAAAAATGATTAATGCAGCTTTGACTGTGACTGATATCTGATCAACTTTGCCAATAAAAACCCAAATAAAATTCTAAACTAGTGACATGAAATACGATATAAAAATGTTTAAATTTTGTCAACACCCTCTGTGCTTCAGCACTTCAAAATACACACTGGAGGATCTACTTCACTGTATCCTGAATTGCTTCATGGCAGGCATGGTCTCATTGCTCAGAGATGGGAGAACCAGAAATAGCCTTGGCTCAGGTTTTAGTGAAACAAGAATCATGGGACAAGACAAAAGCACCCACAACCCAACATGTGCATGCCAAGCCTTGTTAAATCTTACAAAACCATTGCACAAACACCATCATCTTTCAACCAAAGAGAAAGGACTTTGGTTTTTCCAATATAAATAAATTAGTTCAGCTTTTTAGAAAAAAAAAAGTTTCGGTTGGTTTGTTTTACTCCCAGTTCCATAAATTGCCCAGCTATTGAATGTTTTACAAGCTCTTTAAACAGATCTAAAAAACCCCCAAATATAAGTAATGAGATCTTAACTTGTGTCATTTGACCTTAATTTGACCTAAGAGGGGTCACAATTTTATTCTCTGAGGTGCTGTCATCTTTAGACGGTTCGATAGGTAACCATTAAGTTTTATAAATTAAAAAAATATTATTTTGCTGATCTTAAGGTTTTCATCACAAACACCGAAGAACACTATAAGAGCGCAATGGAAGAGTTTGGAAAAAATACAGATGGAACAACAGAATTTTGTATGTAACATTTTCTATCAAACTAGAAGAAAAACAAAACCAAGCCTAAATGCCTCTTTGTTTTTGTTATAGATTATACCCAGCACCAGAAGTCTGATCCCAAGCCTACTTTGATTTATGGGTCAGCAGAACAAAAGTCTATCTGGGATGAGTAGAGGAACAAGTCTTCAGTCTGAAGCATTATAACAGATTAAGATACAGGAATATCTCAATTATTTAGAAGCTGTGAATCACATGAATTGTAGTGACTTGGAATAATTAACCTAATTCTAGCAGGCGACATTTGGAAAGAGACACCCAAAGAGATTCCATTTATTTTTAGAAATAAAATGCGAGAGCCCAATAATATGTTGTTTACATACTAATAGTGAAAGTAATCTCTAAAGCTTCTAACTAGAACAGCAGAGCAAACATTAAACATTTTTCACTAGATTTTCTCTAAAGCTTTTCAAGTTTTGCAGAGGACTTCCCCTATTTAGGGACTTACTCAGTCGCATGACAGCACTGTATTCTCAATACAGACTGTCAGTGAATCACTTGGAAATTTAAGAGTGACTTTTGTTCAAAATAATGGTGTGGTCAATTCCATGTACAGGAACAGCAGATCTGACAAAGTTAAATAAAGACATAAGTTGTACATTTTTTAATAAAGCTAAGTAGAGAAGTTTGCCACCCAGCTTCACAAAAGTGAGAAGTACTTTAGACAGAAAAGTTTTTCAGCTTGCTCAAAACTCTTGAGCAAAAAGGGTTAGAAAATGGCAACTGCAGCCTGTGGAGAATCTGGAGAGTTCAGGCTTTTTGGTCCCAGCCAGGATAAGAATTTGAAGGCTATGATAAAACAGTATTTTTGGCAAGAAACAAACATTTTCTTTTTTAAATCAATTCAATGTTTTCATACAGACTTACAGAAAAAGAATAAATTGCCTTGATATAAAATTAGACAAAAAAAATCTACTGAATTGCAAATCAAATGCAAAAATTGATTTCCTCTATCACTTTGTATAAAAATATTCTATAAAGGAATAAATTACACATAGTTGCACAGCATAATAAAAATGTTTTGATACTGATATTACGATTAATTATTTTATAAATAATTATACCTAAAGTCAAATTGCAGTAAAATATGTCAATTTTACAAAACAAAAATATTTCAACCTTATCAAAATTAATAATTACAATATCTTTGGGGGGAGGGGAAGAAAAAGGGTCATCAACACAGTCTTTCTTGAAGTGTTAGTTTCACTAAACTCATATTACACAATGAAAAAAAAAAAAAAATCTATTCCGGTGGGGGACATCCAAGGAGTTCTGCTCTCCACATTAGTTGCCCTGGTACTTAGTAGGTCTTTGCCTGATTCATTTGGGTAAGCATTCCTGGTTTTTACCCATCTCTGGGTGATGCTTTTATCCTTTGTAATAAAATTTTAATTGAATTGATAACTTAAAACCAGCACTGCATGTCAAAGAACAATTTGTTCAGGTCTTGCCAGTAGGAATTACAATTTCTTGTCATATTTTCAAAAAAAGCCCCATTTGCCCTTGTTTTTAAGTTACACAGTTCTTTATGTAGGAAAGAGAAGAACCCAAAACTTAACTGTAAGCAGTTACAAAATTCTGCGGCCATGGTAATTGGAGCAGTGTCATGTGTTAGGGCCAGCAGTTGTGCTCTGTAAAAGAACAGTTCTCTGTAATACAGTAACAACAAAGCTTACCAATGGAAAGCATCTTTAGAAGTAGTCCTTCAGCAAGTGGAACTATTTTAGGTATGTGAACAAAGGGATACCTATCCTTCGATTCAAGAACTCAAGTGCTTTACTTTTTAAATTAATTTATGAAACAAGTCTTTTCTGTATTAAACAAAGATTCATCAGGAAAGGAAAAAAAAGACTTTAAGAAGTTAAGAAACTCTTGGCCTGTCTTGAAAGTCAGGATCCCAGAAAAATCTCCAGTTCAGGGTTTACACGAAATATTCCTCAACAGGCTGACTCTGAAGCAACTCCTTCTGAAATAGTAAGTTCTCTGAGAATTGCAGTATTCATCTGCAAAAGGGTAAAACCACAGTGAGACCATATTGTTAAAGAATCTGGTTCTTCCAGTAGCTGGGCAGAGGGAGAGATGTAAAGATGGTAAAAGAGAAGTGGTGGGTCTAGAGGAACAAATTCCCTAGACAGCTTTGAAACACTCAATCTCCTTTCCCCTACAACACTGTGGAATGGAAAGAAAGGCATGTTCTCCATTCTTTGAAGCACTAATCTTGCACTCATATCCAGAGGCTTCTATGTAAATGTGGTTAACATGAATGTACTTCTCCATGAACATAAAAAGGTGCTTCCTAGACAATTTATTTTCTTGTCTTCTGGAACAGAAGTATAGAGATTGGAGGTGAGGGCTTCCTGCAAGATGCCATTCTCTACTGATTCCAACTATCAAAACTAAGATGACTCATTAGAATTGGATGAATCCAGCTGGAAGGTTATTTCCTGGCTATTTCCTATCTTAATACCACCTTAATTGTGAGAGCAAATCAATAAAACTTTGGCATCCCCCTTGATTTTGCTGCCTAATTCTCCAAATCAATGTTAGAAAACTGCTCAGGAACACTGGTCATGAGCATATTCTTACCTTGAGTGCCTGCGTGGGCTGTCTGAACAAAGAAAGCTCCCATAAAGCAGCCAGCTCCATTAAAGAGAGTTAAAAAATGCATGGAAATCCCTCTAATTCTTTCTGGCACAAGCCAGAATGAAAGTAAGGAACCTTAGAAAGGAAGCAGATACATGTTAAAAAAAAAAAAAAAAGTAAATCATAAGTAAAAGACAAAGAATAAAAAAGAAAATAAAAATAAAAGAAGGTTAAATAAGAGAAAAAATCCAAAGTGTCTCTAATAGGGTATTTCCATATTTTACACAGAGAATGTATTTGCTGCAGAAGGGTAATCAGACGTGTTAGTATGTACCCTATTAAAAAAGGATTATTTAAACTGTTTAAATTAATCTCTGTAACAAACCATCTCACATACAACTATTGATATTCCACAAGCATGTAAAGATTTTTCACCCAGACAGTTGCTTTCATCTTTTAAAATCTCAGGCATAGCAAGACAAGAGACACACCACCACAGTCAGCAAGCGTGAAGACAGCAGATGTGATATTTAACTGCAGGACAGTGGGACCTCTTATGCCACAGCCAATGCAGCATGGACACTAGTAAATACTTCCAAAATCCAGAGCTCTACTTTAACTTGTATGATTAACTTGCATGATTAACTTGCTTTAATTTAAGGCTGGATACTTCTTCTCTTCCCCAGAGAGGAATCCCCAGAGTCACTGTCTAATTTTTAAAATGCTGTTCTTTATCTTCTTACCAGAAGACTAAACCAAAAGCAGCAACAGCATTGGTGGTGAGGGGCAGCTGTAGCATGCTGTTGTAGCATGACTATAAATAATCCCACTAGTTGTAATTTGGCTAAACTAGGTTACAGTAAGTCTTTATGATGGTTGTTCTTTCTGAGTAACTTTTCCTGATTATCAAAACCTCATTTCCTAATTTCACACCTTGAGCCCCCATCCACACTTGCTCTCCAAGACCCAGTGTCTCCCAGCCTGCTTTATTAGTTGAGTTTGAATGACCTCCAGTTTGAGAAATTTGTCAGCAGAGGATCCTATTTGGATGCTGAGTTGCCTGAAGCATCTCTGAATAAAAATGAAACTTTGCAGTCACTACCTTCCACCATTTTTAATTTGGATGCCCAAAGGAGAGCTTTGGAAACATACTAAAGAAAAGAAAAAATACCATGGACAGTATTTTTTCCTCATTCACAACAGGAATCAAAAGCCTAAGAGCAAGAGAAAGCAGGTGATGCTGGGACACCATCTGTAGATGCAACAGTACAGTCTGAAACATTGTACAGTCAGTGTCCTAGCTAATTTGAAACACTAAAAGCCTGAAAAGTTTTTGGTTATTCCTCCCTTCTAAAAGCAAGGGTGCAAAGCATGCATCTTGGCCAAATTCAGCTTGGGTAATTGCATCCTACTTACCTAAATTACCCCTGCTGTTTCAATTGCATACTCCGTTCCTCACTTCTCCCACGGTGCTGCTGTGAGCTATTAAACAGCTGCTGCATTTCACCCTGGAGACTATTGCATTTCATCGGTGGGTGAAGTGATCCCCAATATATCCTTTAACTAACAGGCCTGTTTGCTACAAGGCTTCCCACTTCTGAGTGCTTTGAGACATGTTGATGGGCAGATGATATTCTTGCAGCACTTCGGCAAACACTGCAAATCTGCTAACCCTTTGTAGGGCAGAGCAGTTACAGGGCACCAGACAGCTTGGACACTGGCAATGTAACACAGCTGCAGTGGCCAGCAGGCTGGTTTCCCTTCACTGGCAATCTCATCCACTGTTGGGGGCAAATGCCTACTAATGTCACCCCACAGAATGGAGTTGTTTTATGATTTTTTTGTGAAGGCTTTTTGGGGGGGGGCTGGGGTGGGGGTGTTTTTTTCCCTTTTAAATCATTGGGATGTAAAAGAGTAATTTTCTAGTTTAAACCAAGCTAGGATTACAAATTCAAGCTGTCAAAGACCTGTGAGATCTTACATTCTAATATTGTGGATGAAAGTAATTATTTTATCATTGGTTTATTTTTTAAAGACTACCTCAGTGCTAGGGAAACATTAAAGGCTGATATTATTCTAAGAGATGCTCATGCCACCTGAAGCAGATGATTATATAAAACTCCTGTCAACAAGATAATGAATTCTACTGTATAAGCACAACTGTATCAGGGCTCAAATGTAGATAAAGAGTTCAATATGCCAAATCTAGATCCTCTAACCAAGCACTTAGAAATGAGTTATCTCCTCTGTTCCCTCTGATTACAAGTGTGAACATTTCTGTCTTCAACTTGGATCATGTACTTTCACGTCAAGTAAATTATTATGATAATTGAATTTGACCTTCTGCATAACAGAGGAAGCAAAATGTCAGGAAAGGTGAAACAACTATTTAAGTGTCTAGGGTGTCATTACCATCCACAGAGATCCACTGAATGGTTCCTGAACACCAATTCAGTTCAGACTGAAGTAGAAACCTAGAGCTCGGTTCAGTAGTCTGAATACAGATGCCCAGTGCTGCCTGAAATGCTCTAGTGCCCCTTAGCCATCTGCACAGGGCTGTCTGTTAAGATGCAAGACCCGTAGGAAGACCATGCTCTTCTCCAGCAGCAGCTGGAGGTCACACGGGTACCATAGAGAGCCTGCTTGCCTCGTGTGTAAAACCTAGATACTTCATGACAAATGGTGCCAGACATCTATGTGTGGGCAAGTGAACGGAGGCCTGCATCCTCATCAGCTTCAGTAGTAATCTACTACCTTTAGTTTTCTACATGCAAGTCTCAAATTCAGACTTAGTCCCATTTACCTGGGTTCTTGAATCTCACCTCTAACTGCAGCTCTTAGCAAGATGCTTAATCTTTATTTAAATGGGGAAGACAACTTTTCTTCCTAAGAAATTCTAATCACAATCCTTTAAAAAGATTTTTAAAAACCCCCAACAAACCCAAACCCCACCCCCAAGACAGAGCTTTCTTTCATGTCTCAGTTATTGGACTTCTGTTTTGTCCCAGCATGATAGAGGAAAAAGCCTTATTCTACCAGTAATATTATTCTCATACTTTTGCATGAGAAGACTGTAAGCAAGCCACCTCCTAACCTTTTTTTTTTGTTAAGCTAAACAGAGAAGGTCACAGTTTTCAGCTACACTTAGCCTGTAACCTAGAAACCACATTACCTGCCTAGAAACCTGTCTCAGTTAAGTACTTGAGAGCTATCAGATGAAGAGGCATTATGAAAGTGCTAAGTATTTAAAACTAGGGAAAATTACCTTTTTAGTGACAGACTGTGACCCACAGCTCTCAGTAGTCTTAGAGTATAAGAAAGACACTAAGACAGTGAAGTTATTTCCTGCTCTTAAATAAAAATCTGAACATTTCTGGGGTTGTACTGGAACAATAGACACTCAACCTGTAGAATTGAATGCCTGCAAAGATCAGCTAGTCAATTACTTTACTGGTGCCTCTTTAAATGGATGTTGATTAGATTATTTTTGTAATACTAACTTTTTTTATAGCTCTGCAAGGTAAAACACTGGTGAGCACTCTGCATGCTCCTCAGAAGAAAATAAGTCTCAGGAATGTCAGTGTAGATGTGGAAAGATAAATTATGGAAGGGAGAGAAGGTTCAGACTCACAGTCAAGATTATGTCTACATAATTTATGGATGGCAGGCATGAGCTAAGCTCTGCAGAACAGGGGTGTTTATCTCTGGCTCCACGCCACATGCTAAGGCATGATGCTCTGTGCAGGCATGTTCACATGGCTCCTGATTGGAGCACAAACAAAAATTTTGCATCTCCCTACAATACTCTCCAGGTTAGCCTGTCAGTTGAATTGTGTTACCCGCCTGCATAGGCTCTGTGTCAGTGAAAAACACATAATATTTCTGTTAGCTGGGTTCACAAATAAAAAGGGTTAAGCTAAATTGCTTCACTTTGCTTTGACTGTGGTCCAAAAACTGCTCATAGACTGTGACCACAGCTCAGTTGTCTTGTGCATATTTGTTCCATCTCAGGAAAATCATCACAGAATACTTCAGGTCAGAAGGTACCTCAGGAGCTCATTTGGTGCAGCCCTCCTGAAGCAGGTTCAGCTTCAAGGCCAGTCACATATCTGAGCCCAGAGCCTCACTTCTCTGATCATCCCTCCTGCTGAATGGTGGATTACACACCCCAGGGACCTGACCAGTCTGTGTTACCTTCCAGTTAATCTGGAACAATGTCATTGCTCACTCCAAGTTACAGCCAGCAAGACAAATTATGCTACTCTGAGGCAGCAGGTAAAGCACAGATCTATTCATTAAGCCCCTGGAAGAGAGCCAGTGATAAAATGACAGATGACAGTAATTATTTTTAGGAAACTGATATCATTCTCTGCAAATCAGGACACTCTTGCTTTAGCCTATTAGATTTTACTTACAGGAGGGAGTTACCAAGGCTTCAGCCACTCCAAGTAGGATGTACTGAGGAGCTAAGTGGAAACAAGGCATGGAGGAGACCAGGAGAACCTCCTCAGAAAGTGTCTGCTCCAACTGAGGGAAATGCTTTCGGTGTATTTCAGAGAAGCCAGCAACCATCACAGAAAGTGCAGCAGATAACTGACCTACAACTGAGTAAAGAGCACAAAGAACATTCACCAACACTGTAGTTACAGGATCATCATGCATTTAGAAGGAAACAAAGTTCTAGGAGATAGAAAAGAAGCTTCCCCTCTCCCCTCCTCCCCCCATCCTCTCAGGACACACAAACATGAATAAAGAGTACTCATTACACCACAAGCCTAACTCTAAATACATGGCAGATGGACACCAGCTCAGAATTTAGAAATGCAGAATAAATGAGAGAAGAAAAATTCTGAATAGCAGTCACAAGAACTTTTTTTGAAGACTGGGGAAGGTAAGAAAGGAGGAGAGAAAGAAAAGGCAGGAACAAGACTACCAAGCAGGGGGTAATATTCCTATTCAAGCAGCAATAAGATTCCGAAACATACACATATACCACATGCTTTATCCATTTGTTTTCTATACATAAAGAGGTAGTGCAGGCAGTTGAATGCTGGATTTCTAAGGCTACAGGCCATAGTAGATGGGAGAGAAAAACATCAGCAGTGCTTATCATGCCTCAGGAGATCAATCATTCCTACATTTTCCCCTTTCCTTCCACTACAGAGTTCCCTTGAACTACTTCTGAAAGTTTACTGGATAGTGCGTTTGCTGGACTGTTTAACATTTGAAGATGAGTTGCATTACTGGAAGAGATAATCTCCAGCTTCCTAAGTGTTTACAGAAGCCGTTGGACTACAGTTGCCTCCTGCCTTCTTCAGCTGTCCTGAAGAAGTATCGCTGCATGATCCAAAATACACTGGATCTGCAATGAATTTCAATACATTACAGCAACCTGCCTCAGTGGGAAGGCACAAGTACTGCACAAGCATACAGGGCAGGAAAAAACCCCTATATGATTAGGCTCATAATGCAAGATTAAAAAATATATCTGAGTTTATTGAAAGTTAAGTACTGCATACTTTACCACACAAATTTTGTATTTGTCAATGTTGACAGTATGAAGTGGTTGTAGCTTCTCAGAAAGCAAAGTCTTCAAGTAAGTCTCCTGAAACATTTATACTCTTGATGTTTTGAGCTCCCAATAATTTTGACTAAGTTTGTGATTCCTCATCATTTCTAGTCTATAAATTAAGTACAGATGTGAGAATTTGGTTTCTTTTGACAGTTTTGGCTCAAATATCTGGACTATGTTTTTCTACTTGTCTTACAAACCCATGTCTCACTTCATGACCGGAAATTGTTACACTTATTAGATTTGACATCAACAGTGAAAGGCTTTTATTTCATATTATAACATATATAAAGTTTGTCTCTTTGGGTGTAAGGACAGAAGGAGAAAACACATAGGTAAGTGGCCTTAGCTTTGTTATGTTTTTGCATGCATCTGTGTTTCTTCTCTCAGCAGCCAACTCTCACACCCTTCCACCAGCAGTTTTCCTGTATTTTCACAACTTTAAATATCCATCCTCCCACTTAACCTGAGGCTTGGAAGCTGTTTTGCTCTTAAGGCCATTCTAGTGCTTAATAAGAACATCAATGAATTATTGCTTGAAGATTGATGATGGGAGGGAATTCAACAGCATATTTAAGCCAATGCACCTTATCAAGACCAGGTATAACGCCCTCAAGGAGCTCCTTGTAATCTACTAGAGCAAGAATTCTTCTAGTAAAAATTATGTTAGTACAAAAGAAACCTCAAGCAGTTCAATATTACTACACAGAATTATATCTTAAACATTTTCCTTACTAAAAGCCAAAACATTTCAGAAAAAGTAACCTCTGAAAACCAACAATTGTAAGACATTATGTGGCAGAGGAAGAAACAGAGTGCCTTGGAGGCCTGCTTTTCCTCCTACTTCTCCCTTCAGTCCTCTTTAAAACAAGCAGTTTGGAACGACCACATGAGGCTTTGGTTTTATAGGAGAACAGGCTGTTTAGGAACATTTGGGGCTGATTCTAGGACACAGTTGTTCATATTATCTAGTGACTAAGGTTGTATTAGACATTTGTGATTCCTGATTTCATATCCCAAGTAAAACAGGTCAAAAAGTTTTCCTGGAATTAATAGTTGTTCAAACTAGAACATCTTCTAGGGAGAAATGGTCATCATCAATTCACAAATCACCTCAAAGAGACACTGGAATTTTGTGTACTGTACAGAGAGCTATTCTCCACATCACTCTTAAATGGAGTAAATCCACAACTAAGACAACATTTCAGTATAATCAGGCATTAAAAATATTGGAGCAAGAACTTCTATGGCTCAGGTACTTCAACTAGAGCCTCTTGCCCATAGCTGATTAACAGCTATCCAGCAGAAACACACCTTCAGTTCTCTGCTGAATCTTCTATACTATTGACTAAATCAAGCAGCATAACATATAAAAACCCCCAAGCAACCAAAAAACCCCAACCAAACAATGATGAAGCTGGAAAAACTCTAAGTTTACCAAATACTCACGTTTTTCATAACGAGGTCCAGATACTCAATGTATTTGGGACACAATCTAAGTTCATGTTAAGATTTGGTTTTTAGATCATACCTAATTTACAAATAAACCAACAACTACACAGAAAGTAACATAGATTACAGTTTTTATGTAGATCCTTATTACAGAGCAATCAGATATTTCAGTTCAAAATTGTCTGTACGGTTTGTCCTTGAAAACTGTTATTCGTAACCTACTGAAAATTTCCAGAAAACTATTTAAATTTCTTCCTCTTACAAGACTTGAATTAAAATATAGTTATAGGCTGGCTTAACACCAACAGCCTATTTATACTTCCAATTTTGTTCCTGAAAATAATTGTGAACCTAATTAACTGTTGGCAAAAATATTGGCACTTAGAGGTCTGCCATATTTGCAGGTGCAGTCATATACTTGGATACCTAAAGCCATCCCTGTACTCACAGGTATTTTTATGCCTCGGGTAATTTATCACCCCTAACAGGATGCTATTTTAATAAATGAAGCTATTAAGAATAAACCACTACATATATTCTACTGCTGTTCAACATAACAGGATCGAACATTAATACTAACTTGAAATTTCCATGGTTTTAAGGAAAATTATTATCTGAATGTGCTTTTGTGTTTTAATGCAGATGTTATTTTAAAAACTAGGGTAATTGCAACCTGCTGTGTTATATGCATCTGGTTTGTATAAAACTTAATAACACTCTTAATTAGGCTAATTTAGTCAGATTAATACCTCTGTGTGTGTCAGTACTCACTGTGCTGCTTGCCATGGGGCACTGAATTAATAGTAGCACACTGAGAAAATAGTAGTTTATAAATATTTTTGTCTGAGCCTTGTAATGCAGGCTGGAAGATAAAAAATGCAGGAAGTTGAATGAGAGTATCTACTAAAGGGAATAGTTTTAAGTGAATGGAATGGAAGCTGCTCTTCTGGTGGTACTGGATGCAGCTGATATCAGAAAAGTGTTGCAGAGGATCCCTCCAAGTCCTAGAAAAGAAGAGGTTTGGGGGTAGGGGGAAAATTTTAAAAAGTTTAAAAAAAAAAAAATAAAAAAAAAAAATCACATCAGTGTCAAAGGAGGGAGGCCCAATTCTTACTAAAGTCGTCATTACTTCCAGGCTATTAATTTCTCTGAAATGAGTGCAAATCTTCAAGCCTGAGCTTACAACGCTTACTGTTGAAAACATTGGGACTCACAACAGAGAAGACTTCTTTGTACCACTTCTATGAGAAAGAGATAATACTTCACCTCTGGAGATCCCTCTTTGCTTTACTTTGAGTGTACAACAAGGTATGTTTCAGTTTATGGTTTTAATAAATAAAGTTACTAAACATCTGGACAATTATCCCATACTAGATATTCAAGTGAAAATTCTAGTACGAGAGAGGAAAGCTGTACCTCTCTTATGTAACCTTCCACCTGTGAAAAGTTCAGCCTGCTCAGTGGGCCAGCAGTCCTGTGATATACATCCATTTGTTTTACATAGTTTTCTGGATGTCTTCTTTTGCTTGCCAGTTCTAAAAATACCTATTGCAGATACAGAATTAGACTAGATACGTCTATTTCTCTTGTGATACAACTGCAGTCTGGAATAAACTGTACTAGTGACAATGCATTTTCCCTTTTACAAGTTGCAGTCCTAATCTCAATGCAGTTATAATATAAAAAGATCAGAAAAACAAAGCCTTCATTCATAATCTAGTTATTTAAATCCAAACTCACTATTTTGATCAAGGAACATTTCTCCAATATCAGAGCTCAACTAACTGAAGGACTCTTCCATCCCCAAAAAAGACTTTCAAAGTAAATTAACTATCCAAAAGTTAATGAATAAACAAATACATAGAACATAATCAAGTCAGGGTAAGTCTCAGGCCTAAATGGTTAGTACTGTTTTTCTCACCAATTCCTTAGGATGACTCCTAGTTATTTGTGAATGTGTCTCAAATTTTTATTGGTCAGAAGAGTCTCAGTCTGTCCTACAAAAAAGCTATGAATTTTTTTCTTCATATCTAATATGATACCTTGACATCTAATATTCCTTTGAAACATACTCATCTCTGAGCACCATCCCCAAGCCAGTACATCTTAACATTTATAGTCACGAATAATTGCATTGGATCATCCATCAGCTACTGAAATTTCTCTTTCAAAAAAGGAATACATATTAAAAGTATAATCACATGTATTTTATACTTACCAATGTAAGTTGTTAGAGACTGTCCAGTGTCCTTTGAACTAAAGAGACACAAGTTAATGCATTCCAAAATAGGAACAAGAATCAGTAGTGGCACAATGCTTATCACATTCATTGCTGCAACTGGCAAGACAAATCCACTGAAGTGCAAGTTGGAATTCATGGTTTGGAGATAATATCCTGAGGGAATCTGTATTGAAGAATAAAACCCCACTCCATTAGTATAGCAGTCACCTTTCATGGATAAGATTTTACTGTATTTGGAAACTTCTCCAACTCTCTTCCTTCTGAAGAAGTCACAGTAAACCAAATACCTGCTGGCCAAAAGAAACACCATTCACAATGAAAATCATGAATGTCAAGTGACATTCTCGTTCTCTGTCAGAACATAACATTTTCCTTCTAGTTCATTTGCTCCTGAATTTAACAAGTCTAAGCAGCAGTCCATGAATCTATTTGATCATCCCTAACTAGAGGTATCAGCCAATATATTAAGTGGTTCTGCCCAATACTTTGGTCACTTCTCATAGACAGAGTTCAACAGAACAGAATTTTAGAATAGCAAGATACAGAGTTATTTTGAACTTCTGACTGTGTGCTCGATGTATGAGTAGTTTTTAAGACACGCTTCCCAGCACATGGCTTTAAAAGCTACAGGGAATGGAGATTAGGCCACAGTCTTAGAACCAGTTTAATGTAACTGACAGCCATAGCTGCTACATACAGGACTTCCTTTTACTTCCCGGAATTGAAAACAGATGAAAACAAATAACCAGATGAGGAACCCACCAATGGCAGTCATCAGGGGATGAAATTAGGTAGATTTGTAAGACTGTCTCTCACTTAAAAAGCAGACAATTCCTCCTGCTTGTGTGAGGTTCTACAGAAGATCTGTTATTAAAAAAAAAAAAACCAAACAACCAAAACACGACAACTTTTCACTTTTCAACAAAACCAACAGTTTTTTGACAAAGCTTGATTAACTAAGCATTGCAATTTTATGTGCAGTAGAGTTACAATCCACTCCATTTTAAAGACCAATGGGCAAAAGAAAGAGGTAACTTGAGCAATTCACAGAGTACAGTCCTGACAGAGCTGGATGTAGAACTGTTCTTTTTAACTGTACTTCTGTTTTTAGAGTTCTGGATTCCTGCAGTATTCTGCATTGCTCTATAACATGACCGGTAATGCCGTTCCAGGCAGAATATTACTGCTTTATAGCTGTCTGAAAAATCAATGTATAGTTAGTAACTGAGCCTGTGTAGGGTTTCTCATCAATGGTTATAATCAACCCTACTCACTGGGAGTCTGTTCAGAATTGCTCAAATTCTATCTCAGTAAAAATATTTTTCACCTACATTCCACTTCCAAAAGATATAAATTGTAAAAGGGTGAATAAATGGCAACAGAACTATGAAAGATCAGAATTGAGCCAAATTTTGTTGGTTCCTTCTTTCCACTGCCTATTGCAAATCAGAATTGACTTCTTAATAGGGTTTAAAATATCATCAACATGCATCACAGGCACTGAAAGCTGTTAACTTAACAACATGGAGAAAATACTATTAATCTTTACAAAAAAGATACCGATATAGCCTAGTCTAAGAAAGAGCCTTAAACATATTGGAAATTCTGCCAAAGGAATAAAAAGAATCTCTTTCAGCAGCGCATATACTTTTATCTTTTCTAGATATATATCTGATTATTACAACTTCAATGAATGATATTTGGTTCATTTTCATTTGGTTATTAATGCCTCAGCCATATGTGTGCATTTCTTGGTTTGTGCTTTTTTTGTTTGTTTGCTTGGGGGGCAGGTGGGCAGGGGGAACAAGGAGGAAAGAGAAGAAAGAATGAGGCAGATGGGTGGGAATATAGGATGAGGGCAAGAGTGAATGTCAATAATACAGTATATGTTACATATTTAAGAATCTCCTTAAGTAGCATTTTAACACCAATAAGTAAAACTGAATTTCTGAGCCAGCTCATAAATTTGTTATTCCAGTTGCCAGTTGTCTTCCAGACATCTGAAGGAATCATGTCAGTTTAAGTAGCTTCTTGACACATTTACATTTATATAACGTACACGAACTCAGAGCAGAAAGGACCCCATAGCCTTATATAGTGGTGGTTAAAGGGCTGCTTCTTTCCACAAATGGAAAACTACCCATGTCCAGTGTAAGTACACAATCCACATAATCCTGTCAGAACAGTAGGAGAAATATACAAAAGACCAAACAAAATTTTTCTACCTCTCTCAAAAACTGAGTGAGCATTTAAGAAATTGGAAAATTACATTTTTTCAGAAGAATGCTGAGCCTGAGCCTCTGTTAACTGCAACACAGCAGCATGAGAAACATAGGACTCTATCACTAGATGTTTCAGCCAGTAAGGCTTCAGAGAAATGAGTAGCAAGCATTCACACAAGCTCCTTAATGAGTCTTGATAAGTCAATTTTACTTATTTGATGAGATGAGAGGATATAGCAAGGTATATTCTCAGGTAATTAAAACTACCCTGCAAGGTTGCTCTGCTGGTAAAGGGACATTTAAAACAACCACACCTAGAGACACAGTAGTAAACACGTTACAGTATATTTCAAGATTTTTTTTAAAAGTTGTGTACCCACCTGCATAATACATGTTCTGTATAGAATTTGGAAAGCAAACAGTGGGAAGAGCCTGGCAAGTGACTTAGTGCTTTCCACCTGAGTCTCACTGTACTGACCACCATAGTTTTCCTTGGCATGATCTAGCCAGTTTGTCATGCCACCACTGAAGTAGTGATATCGCACACAACACGCTTTCAGTGCACTAGCAATTACTCCAAAAGTCGTCAGCAGGGAACTGTCTGCAAACAGAGACATTAGACATTGGTATGTTTTTACTTGCTGCCAAAATAAACAAGACAAAACACTCTGGGAGGGAAAGTACAACCCAATATATTCACCTTTATGTCTTTTTGGGGAGGGAGAAGGCAACAACAGGCTGGATTTGTTTTAAAACAAGTCTTTTTTGGAAGTCAGTTGGTCACAACTTGTTACAAAAGCAATCCAGCCCAAAATCCACAGAGAAAAGTGCCTTTTTCTACCAGTTATTTAATGCACCACCACAATTTGTTGCTGTGGATGATCAGGCAAGTATTACTTTCCTTTGCTTTTGGTTTCTATTTGAGTTTAGTTTTCAGTTCAAAATGGTACAGAAATACTGCATATCTGCTGAAGTCAGCAGCAAGAGAAGGAAAGTAGTGAAGTGAGAAGAGAGCTCAAAAGAGGGCTGATAAGAGAATTTTCACGGATGCATTTCAAAACCAGAAGTATTATCCCAGGACTTCCAAGAAGCACGTTGTGGCAGAGGAGAAGTTTCCAATCTAGTATTTGCATATTAAAACTTGCTTACTGATTACTGGGTTCAGGAATTGCTAACTTAGTTCTCAGACTCAATAGAAATGGAAGTAAAACAAGGACAAAACTGTTAGCTTCAGGCTTGGGAAAGCAGATTCATTTACCTTTGGTAAGTTGCCATCCATGCAAATAGGGGTTATATCACTTCTCTGTTTTTCTGAGAGTGTTGAAGCACTACAATAACTTGGGTATATATAAATAAATACTCTCAAAAAACTAAGGTGAACCCAGATTGCAGGGAAAATGTCTCCCTGCTATCTCTGGTATGGGAAGGATTTTCTAGAAATATCCACTGACACCTATTGGAAGCATGTGCTCTGGAGTACTAAGAAAGGGCCTTTTATTAGATAATCTAGTATTTAAAACTCTGGCTGTTTAGCAGTAACCTGTAGATGCTGGCACTGTTGAATAAAATATCAAAGCTTGCAAACACAGAGTTGGTACAGTTTTTATTGTTCTGTATGACTGTACTAGACAACTAATCTTTACCACTCATCATAAGTGATGTTTAAGTTTAGGATCTAGACTATTTCAACACCAAATCTAAAGACTAAAAGAAAAATCTGCAGACTTCCATAGTGACTTGACTAATAAGTTTACCAGAAAACAAGTGGGATTTGGGGCTCTTGTAAAAGCAGTTATTTTCAGAAATAAAAAGAAGGTATCAGAAAAGTCAGTATCAGCTCAACTCACCAGCAGAACTAATAATTACATGTTTTAGGTCAGAGAAATGATAATCTTTTGATTCACCCTAGGCTAGAGGTTGGACATTCACAAAGAAGGAATAAAAAGAAGTAATGCGGTGCCCTACAAGGGTTTGAGCCCAGTCAGCGCTGAAATCAGAAGATCCCATCACAAGACAAGCAGACAGCTCAACAAAGCAACATCATGGCTGTGTCCTGGTTTAGTCTTGAAGATAGTCATGGCCATCTCCTTTCCTTTGGAATGGAAGATGGTGGGCAGACTCTTTCTTACTCTCACGGAAAAAAAAAAAAAAAGGCTAAAATGCACAACAAATCCTGAAATTTCCCTGCCTTTTCCAGTGGATCGGCTGAGACCCTCTTTAATGTAATTTCAGTCAACTATGTAGGAAACTTTATTTTGTATGAGGCAAAAGAAACATAAGAAAATACATTATTTATATGTGTTTCTCTGCATGGAATTCCAACAGATTATAAAAATCTAGTAAACTAGGAAGATAAAGCTGCTTGAAGTTGTAGTTCAAAAAGCAACTTGAATGATACACAGACCTAATCAATATCAAGAGGATTTTGCCAATGATGTAGTTAAGAGTATCTCATCCCTTGTTTAAAAGAAAAGTAGTAAGCCCCAGAACTCCAGAGTGGTGAATTCTTCAGATTACAAATCTGATCAGAGAGTAAGAGACATGTTTAAGAGCATAAATATTTATATCAGTGCACATTGTGTAGATCAACATCATACACTCTATACTTGTATTTCTGACATTAAAAAAAAATAAATCTAGCTGTATAGATATTAAATTGCACCTTTCAGAAAGTGATTTTTCTTCTCCCTTATACTTCAGCCCTTGGCTGTAATGTTCTGCTACTTTGACCTTGATCTAATCATGAATAACTATGCTACTTAATTACAATAAAAAGCCTACATTACATCCTAGATGGTAGATACACATTTTTGACTCATCTCTGGTCACCTGCCAGTCCTCAAAATTATAGCAGTAGGAAGAAATGCAAATGAAGTCCATGCTTGACAGCTAAACATAATTGAATGCATGATCCATATTTAAAAAGTTACCCTAAAATAAAAAAGGCAGCATATATAAAAATCATTTAAGGTCACCTGTAGATTTGTATCACGGTTCTGAAGATTTTCCCATTTCATAATTGCACTGGAAGGTACAAAGTATATTAGCTTTTATTTTGACTAAGGAGATGAAAAAATGCAGATATTAGTGTAGGGATTGGCATTCTGCAAAGACTTGGAAAATATGTGATAAATCAAACAACACTCATAGGGAAAAACACTTGATACAAAAAAAAAAATATTCTGCTAGCTCTGTTGATGGCCGAGATAGACATAATCCAAAATTCATATTATTCCCCTTAGTAGCACTTAACTAGTTAGAGTATAAACTACAGATTTAGTCTGTGTGACATAGTCCAGCTCAGGGGTGGATATGAAAGAATCTTTTTACCTTCTCAGGCTGTAAAACCTGTAGTGAGCCCCAGCAAGCCGGACAGCTACCATTCTCTCCATAAGCAGCTAGCTAATTTGATGCTAGTCTTTGCAGATGTCAGCTGCATATTATCATGACGTTTTTAGGGGACTGTGGAGGAGATGCATTTCTTTGGCTATATTTGTTTTGAATAAACCTCTCTAGTGACTAGTCAGTATGATATTCCCAGGCACTTGATTTATGCATTCATTTCCTTACTGCTAATATATTACTCCTTAGATTATATTTGTAACAAAAATACTGAAATAACAACTTGATTTCAGTTTCTGGGTTATATTGGAAAAAGAGCAGCAAGGTTTGGCCATATACAGCCTTTTTCTAGTCAACTAGGCTCCACTTATATTTGTGTGTTTGGTCAATGGAGAGAGGTAGCAGTCATCAAAGGATTTTGTACAGCTCAGGTACTAACTGGTGAGGCCACAGAAGTGTAAGAACTACTTCTTATTAAATATCTGCACAGTCTGCACAGAAAATATTTAGAGCTATTCAGTATTTCTAGTTATTTTCAAATGTGTAAGAACACGATGTTGTATAAGCAAGCATGTTGAAGTAACAATAAGCAACAGATGTTCTGCAAAATAAAGGCATTATAAAACTACTTTTCTACTAGTGCATATTCCTCTTTAACTAACTAAGCACACTGTTTGGCTGCCCAAGTGCAAGCTCAGGTGAAGCCATGGAGCACACTTAAGGGAGAAAACGCAAGTGTGCTTAGTGCCTTAGCATAGGCACAAACTCTGCTTCAACTGACCAAAACACATTGGGCATAGGTTGAACCAAACGTGACAAAATAAAGTCCACCAGAAGCATGCATATTATACCTCCTCCTGCACAGGCAAATGCTTTGACACATGCCTTGACGTGACAGAAAAAGTACTTAAGTCTACCGAGGCTGCTTTCCACTTTTTCAGCCTATCCAGAATCTCCAGGTCTACCTTTATAAAGGATGGATGTTGTCTCTTACGCACAGACCTTGTAGAGCTAAACCCCAAGTATCTCTAACCAAACAGGGCAGTATTGTGGAAGAACACAGATATGCAAGTTGATCTCATCTGTGAAAATAATCTCTAAAGATATTTCCTAAGATATAGTTGCCTCTTACCTGTTTTGGGTTTGTAAATCATTTCACCCCGCACCATGTGAATTGTGATCATAGCCATAAGCATGGACACAAACGGAATAAGAAAACCAAGGTTCCTGGCCACAGACTGCTGGATATAAGAAATGCTGACAAAGACAACTGCTGAATTTAAGTTAACCAGCCAGTAAAACCTAGTACACAGAGACAAGAGAGAAGAGTGGAGAGGCTAAATAATATAAGGCCTTTAGGGAAGATTAAAACATTAAATTAAAGGTATGATAAGTATAGTAAGCATGGACAGCATCAGTACCACGCACACATTGACACATCAATTAACACCAAATTTCACTTGGATATCTCAGCTTCAAGAGGTATAAAATTAAAGTAACTGTACTAAGGCAATAGATCTGAACAAATTATCAATCTAGTACTGGAAATATTCTTGTGGATCAGATTAAATACATCAACATTTATCATTTACACATTTAATATCTGATAACATAAATTTTGTGTATGCAGTATCAAATCACATACTTTAGTCTTACGAGAGAAATCTTAATGCCAGTCTTAATGCCACCATCCCTTGTTTAAGAAATATTAGATTTATCAGAAAGGATGCTGTTTCTATTAGTTGCAAGGCTCTGGTTTAATTTTTCTTGGCTTCTAGAAACATCTTCATAAGGAGATTCCCCAGCATAATTTGCTCTGACACTATCTTTATCTCAATTAAGTGCTGAACAACCCCCAAAAATAAAAAAATGCCAAAACAATGCATTTTTCTGATAGGATGCAAAAGTATAACTACTTATTTGCTTTATCCTAGCAAATGAGTTTATTTCTGCACAGTTTGGAGTATATTGTCACCATATTTTCTCCTGGGATTCTGACTCCTAGATAACACACTAAATCATTAGTTCTTCTAAAATTCAGCTTTTTTGAGAAGTTAATTAACTATATAGCTATTTAATAAAGTGAAACGTAAGTGAAACAAAATGTACTGCTTATTCTTCTACTGCATAGCCATCTTCTCACGAGTGACCAATTTTTACGATTCATAATTACAAGTGTTTCAGTTATAAACCCTCTAACATCTTTTAAATTCTAAGCTGCTCCACTTATACTGTTTTTCGGGCCCTTGTGTCTTTCTGCTTTCAGCAGAGCTTTAACCAAGATTTCCCTTTAAACATAACTCTCACACAAAAGAGGGATTTGAGGCTATAGAGCAGTCTCAATGAATATTCAGCATCTCAGAGTAGAGAGATCAGATTTAGGGAGGGCCTGCTTTGCTGGAGTCACAGTTTCCAAAAATACTCACTATCAGGGATCAGTATAATACTTCATTTGAAGAGTCAGTCAGTCAGTTCAGTAATTTTTGCTTCAGATTTGACTCTGGCTTGCAGACTTAGTCTTTGAAATTTTAAGTTAAGAATTTTAACTTTGATTAAACCTTCAAGTTCCAAGTTGGCTTTAAAGACAACTGTATTTTAAACAAAGAAGATGGATCAATAATGGAGTAATACTACCTCAATATGTCACAGATTGCATTTTGTAAGCAACTGCAAGAGGAGATTCTTTCACCTTTGCTGGACCCTTAGCAAAGTGCTTTCATTTAAAGGTACAATAGACATTGATACATAATTATATTGCTTAATACTTATTGCTTGAGCAAGCAAAGCTTGCTTTCTTGTCCGGTGCCACTTCTGCCTCATGTATGCTATTTGGGCTTGAGTATTTATGTCTCCCAAATAATCTAGAATTACACTCTCAACAATAAAAGAAAAATCTTAATATGCTGTGACAGACCAGTTACCCCTCCACAATCCGACTCCTAAACTTTCCAGATTGATCCCTCCTCAACTGCAAATGAGTGGGTAGGAGTGAAGTATCAGCCTCTCATTGCAGCTCCCTGTATCAGCAATCACAGCAAAGAGTTTTGAGCTGAAAATCCTAAGAGGGGGATTGCAAGTCTCTCTTGAAACCTGGGAGACTTCTTCAATCCTATTTCATTCATTTAAAATTTCTAGATGGCCTGCCATAATTGCCAAGACAAACCATAGTCATATTGCAAGTTACAGTATTGAAGTGCCTGCTGTATTCCTTCCACTTGTTCTGACATTCCCCATTACACCACATCTAGCTAGTGCCAAGAAAGCAACACCTTTATCATGTTAGAAGTACAGACCTTGGTAGTGCTACTCAGGTCTGGTTACAAAGACAACATTCTCCTCCTGCAAAGGGATGGGAAATGACCACAGGGCTGTGCATCAGTAGGCATGGGAACATGCTTATGCAGCTTGCCTCACAGGACTCAGGGCAAGTGGCAGAAGAAAAATGACCTACTCCACTAGGGCAAAGTCAGTGCTGCTCGGAGCCAGGCAGCAGAAGCTCTCCTGGACCCAGCAAGGATACGCACAGTGGTGAGCTCTCCTGCTTCATGCATTCCTCTGAAGTCACACCAAGACACATCCAAGTTTCTTTTAAGTAATTGAGATTTTCAGATGATACTTATCAGAATCATGGACTTTTCCTCGCCACTGAAAGCAGTCTCTAGGTACTTTGTATATACAATGTATATATTTAGGGGAAGGGAGATCTGGTTCCATGTTCTCTGCAATTTTTTTACAAAAGATCATTAAGACAAGACAACACTGCTAACTCTCATCCCTAGTCTGGGTTGTACACTTTGCTCTCACTCTCCACTCCCATAGACAGAATATTCCTGATGCAAAAATAGTACCAGTCCTTAACCTTAACCTTAGAAAGGCAGAAGTCCTTAGGGAAATTTAGTCCAGCAGAAGCTTTCTTCACTTAGTATTGGTATATTCTGTTTATTTAAAAGGTCATAGTTCATACGAGGGGTTAGAACCAGGCCCTAGATGTGAAAAGCAATCTTCTTCAAGGATTGAGTTAGACAACAGGTAATTACAGGGTCTTTTAACTCAATCTTTAAACCAGTAATTCTGACTTGGCTAGGAATACAGACTCAAACTCAAGAGTATGCAACCATCTCATTTTAAAATTCTTTAAATTTCAGTCCCATGACTAACACCTACCAAGAAAAAACAGCCTACCAAGAAAAATTGATTGTATTCTGAGAGGTTTTAATGAAATTAAGAATGCTAAGAATGAACCCCCCATTTTTTAAAATCTTGAGAGTACACTCAAACAACTCCTCCTGGGATTTCATTGCTTTTTTTTTTTTTTTTTTGTATCGCACATGTGCCTTTCTTGATATTTCCAAAGTTCCAAAAACTGACCCATTTGGATTCCCTTAAGGAACTTTTTATACATATTATATCTCCTTTGTAATCAACACTGAGAAATGTCACTTTGATTAAACACAATTCTGAATGGCTAAGACTACAGTAGAATAAATTCTCCAGAGCTATCTTTCAGAACAACTGATTGCTCTCCAGTCTTAATCCCCCAGAGTCTTATTTAATCAAAATGATGTTGCTAATTAAGGATTAAAGCTCAGAATAGAGTAAAAATGAAGGATTTTTTTTTTTTTTTTCTCTCCTATGGACAGGTCAAGGAGGCAGAATCTGCACTAAGGAACGAAACAGTCTCATCCACCTTTGGTAAAGCTGCCTTATTCACTGAAGTTTGCATTTAATTCAAAATTCTTTGATATTAACATAATTGGAAGAAAAAAGAATAGTCAGAAAAGACATCCCCAATGGAGGAGAGATCTGGTTCACTAAGATCTTCATTGATTCCTCAGCATTGCATTGTTAATATGCAAATGTGCTCAGTTTTTATTTTAATAACTGTGCATGTATAGGGAAATGAGAGAAAAGGGGGACAGTTTAGGGCTTATTTCACCCTGCCTTGAAGCAGGAATCTGGAGGTTCCCACTGCAACTTCTTTGATCCTCACTTCACAGGTTAACCAGAAAGTACAGGTGAATGTACACAGCACTCTGTGTAGTGCTACAGAAATGGTAAATACAGACAAACACATCATCAAAAATAACCTCTCTGATGCCCTGAGAGAGAAATAGTTAATAGGAAAAAAATCGAATTTTAAGAACCTTTTTAGGAACAATTTTTCCTCAATGTCTCCTTAAAAAATTTAAAATATTCAAACCAAAACACAAATGTCAAGTGTTTTATTTGATGCCAAAACCCCACAGCAACAGAGCTGAAACAATACAGTAGAACCTTGCCACTGAGCTTAGCAGTCTTAGAGACTACTAGCAATCCCTATTTCCAGCAAACCAACAGACTCTACTGCTGCCTATCATTGATTAAAATTTACTCTGATGTGAGTTCTAATATATCATTGAATTTGGCACTGTTAAGTTAAGGAGTAACAGCAAAATATCCTAAAGAAATAGCCATGTTAAAGGTAGAAACCCAAGCAAAATAAGTCATTCTAACAGTAACTAGTTTGTATTTGGGCAAATCAGTTCATTCTAATTCCAACTGAAGATTTCTGTAGGAGGTCAAAACAGATGATCACTTACTGGTCCTAGCAAAAGGAAAAAATTTAGAAAAAACTTTTTACAGAAATTCTTGGAAACTCTTCCAAGATCTAAATGTTTTGCAGTTAAAAACAAAACATGAAACCCACCATCTGTAGAATCTGCCTTGTAAGTCAGCAGTGAATTTCAAGGCAATGCTCTATCATCCCCAACAGATATTTAGCTGACATTGTTACCAACCAGTTGAAAAAAGAAAGAAGTTCCTTCAGTCCACAGTCCTCAAGGTTGTATGCACTTAATGGACAAACTATAGCTCTTATGCCTCCTATTCCCAGACTAGCTGTGAGTAGTGCAAAGTAGAATACTATTTTCTGCTCCCTTTGGGTTAGCGTATGAAGAATATGTCGTCTGTCAATGTAAATATCTTCAAAGGGGAATGCCACAACAGGTAATAGTGCTGTGCCTGGAATTGGAAAGAAAATTGTCATTTGAAATGGATTAGAATCAGGCTGATAAGACACATTTTTTTTAAGCAGTTATTTTGAAAAGACAGATGAAAAGTCACAGAGTGCAAAGAGGGATAGTCTTAATTCTATAGAGAGGCAGAACCTTTCTGGATGTTGCTATACATAGTAAGGCAAGACCACTAAGGGCCTCCAAGAAAGCAATCTTCCTCTGAAATGCTTGTAAGGATTCAGGTTGTTCAATCAACTGAAGACCTCACTCTGGAAATGTAGCTCCTCTCACCAGCCTTCCCCACTGCCTGCACTTGCCAGAGGGCACCAACGTGTAACTTCATCTGATGAACCCCCAATCAAACAAAAAAAACAACCCATGGTGGAGAACAGCCTTTTTTGCATATTCTTTTAACTCCGGAATTGTAACGGGAATCATAATTTAACATGCAAATTCTCAAAACATTTGTGGAATTTATTTTTTTCTGCTGCAGCTTCATGGAAAACAAATTATTCTCAGAAGCTTTACTTATAGAAACACTGCTATGAATTGCATTTATCACCTCTAGTCTGCAAAGAAAGTCTTTCAGATTTAATCAGCTACAGATTCTCCAAGTTATAACTGGAGACTAAATTCAAAATATATTAATGTGTGAATGGCACCAACATTAGCCATGACTGAGACTATGATTGTGCATCAAACCCCAATACATCAGAATTGTGTAATGATCTATCTCCAAAAAAAAAGTTCTGGTTAAAATGATATCCACATATATCAAATTCTGTTTGTGTCACCAGTTTTCTACTTTAAGATATGCATTGAAAGGACAAGTGGCAGAAGAAGATTCCAAACTAGAACCCATGTGAGCAATAGTGGAAGATAAGGGCAATCATTTTTCCAGGATGCCTGCACAATGGTTTTGTAATCAACTCAAGAATATTTCAGGAGTTACTCTGATTTTTAACTTTGTTGCATGTCCAAATAACAACATGGCTGGCTATAAAGAAATCAGACTTGCTTGAGCTCAACAACTGGTCCAAGTAAAAAGTATTTCTATCAGCTTGGTTTAAGTGGAAAGAATAACCGTCAGCTGTGAGATGCACTAATTGCTACAGAACAGTTTATACTTAAACAGCGCTTTTATGTAAAAGATCTTCAGAATAACAAGTGGGCGTGTTCTGTGCTAGCAGAAAGCAGGCTCTCAACACAGGTACTATTTAAAGCAAAGTTTGTTTATACTGGTATGTGCTTAAATACATCTTTCCTTCTTGTCCAAATACAAGTCATATACCTTCACATACAACAAAGTCTTACTACCAACAGCTAGGAAACAGTTTCCAAACTCTCTCTCAAACTATGTCTCCAACGAAAGTCTCACATTTGTGCCAAACACTGATAAGCTTAGATGCTTGTTAAAATGACCAGTTTTTAACAGTTGAGCATTTGTGCTCTGAATAGCCAAGCCACTTAGAGGAGTCAAGGTCGTGCACCAACTATCCACAAGATGCACATGAAAATGTTCCTTAGTCTTGTTCAGAGCACTCCCTCGCTAAAGTGCAACCTAAATCAAAACTGCTTCTCAGACCAAATACTGCACTATAGCTACAATACATCATCAGGAGCAGGGGCACAGATGATGTGTTCTCTCATATTAACCAAAAGAAATTACAAGCTTGAAAGGAAATCAGGAAGACCCAAACTTATAGCGCTTTATAATGTTCCTGGTACCTTATCCACAGAGAGTTTTGTGAATTTCCCACATCAGTTTCTCCCTTTTGTGGAGCTCAATTAAGATCACTAACACCTGCTCAAAATACTCCCAACTAAGAATGAGAAGCATTCTGCATTTATTTTGCACAAACATAAATGCATACACATTACAGGGCAGTGGTAAATCAGGTCTGCTTCTCTAAATAGAGCTCTCAATGCCTCTGATGGCATTTTTTTGAGACATAGACTCTGCTGTTATTCCCTTTTGACCATATAACTACTCAATTTTTACCTCTTCAGATCTGTTTAGTGTATGAGAACTCCTACATTCCAAACCAGATGCACAGTAGTATAGAACCAATATGGATAAAGACAGATTCCAAGATCACCTCAACATAAACCCAAAACAAAACAAAAAAACAAAAAAAGGCAAATGTGATACAAACACAAAAACTAGAAGTTCTGAAGCTTAAATTTAAGTACCAATAGATTGCTCCCTAAAATAATTCTGAAATATAAATATTTTAATCTAGATAAGGTCTAAAAACAAGAACTCGGACAACAAAGAACTTATAGTTTTCAGAGACATCCAGCTAGGAATGAAAGTGACTGTGACCTATAGCACACCAAGAACTATTTCTGCTTCTGATCTATAATAGCTAAAGTGAGCTTCATTTGGATAAATTGGCTAGAAAAATCCAAGCTAGAAATCACTTATAACTCAGCTTAGCTTCTCCATCAATCAAAGCCTAATAAAGCCAATCCCAAATCAGGACAAACAATAGTATTTTAACTGAAAGGTGCACGTATCTTCTGTTGCATGAAGCTGCCCTTATCTAACTCTTTATAAAGAACATGTTTTTTCCTTTTTTTTTTTTTTTTAAGGAAATACAACTGTATTTTAAAATCAGGTAGAACACATCAGGATAAATACACTCTTGCTTCTATAGACATTTCAATGTAAAATAGTTTGCTTTTCTTTATAGAGTGCAAAGTTTACCTGTTCTCATGAGTGCTAGCAATTAAAAGTGAATCATATAATCAGAGCAAGCAGAAACAGCAGGGTTACTAGCTAGGATGGCTGTATTTTAGTCCTCATGTGGTTTCATTTACCCTAATTGTGGATTACAAGCTAGGGAAAAGGAATAATTGACTGAGCCTTATAAATGCCATAGAAAGTGGAACGTGGGTGATTTTCATTGTTACATTTGAATTGCCTTTGCATGTGACTAATATGGGTGTGATGGTTATGATAGTCACAGATCACAAATGATACATGAATTAACATGCTTAATGCTAAGAGAATATACAACTTCATATAACAATATGATCTTTATTGATTTATTTTTTAATCAGTTCTGCAGCAATTGTAAGTGGTCTATCTAGTTACCTGACATGGTTCCAGTTGAATTCTAGTTGAATCACCTGGCATTCACTTGGCTTATTCTTAATACACAAGGTAGGAGGACTGCATAATGCCTCATGAAAAACTCTACTATTTGCATTAACATATGTAGAGCTTTATATATACTGAAGCAGCTAGAAACTAGCTGCACCAAATAACCACTATTTCAAAATCCAGCCCTTCTAGCAGTAATTCTGTCTGCTGGTAAGGACTTTGTACATTTTTTTAAACAGATCTTCTTTAAAGGATAGCTCTCAAGATGGGGCAGTCAGATCTTGGAGAGAGGTTTATAAAAATACTTGCTCTAACATGACAGTGTCAGCTCACTAGAGGTCTGGGCATTAATAAAAGAGTTGCTGTTTGGTAGCCTGTCACCCAAGGTAGAAGGTTACTTTACTCATACTGGAATCTATAAATTAGCATTAGGCACGTGAATTAAGTTGGACAGGTTGGAACTGAAATTTTCTCCTAATTTTGTCTGACAAGTGACAGTTGCCAGTGTTTCTATTATGGGGATAATCTCTTGCAATTGAAGAGGCAGAACTTCAGTGTCTAGCACAACAGTTCCCCTGGCTAAAAGACAGCAGCAGCTCTAGACTTCTGTTTATGTTCTAGAAGGGTCAGCCTCTCTAATGTTTTAACAAATCTCATTCAGCTTTACTCTTACTCTTTTAAAGAACACGTGAGCGGTGTTACCTTTCATCACAGCAGCAGCTGTTGTTCCTGCTAAATATTGGGTGTGGAAACCTAATTAACATGGACAAGACTGACAGTGCAACACAATAATTTTGACACTGTAAATAAAAAATTACCGGGGTCAAATCTTTCTAAGTAGCACCAGGATTCCCATTAACTTGCATGGGTTGAGAAGTTGGCTTGATGACCACTGACCTGAGGACTGTGGTCTACAGACTGTGGTCTAACTATAGACCTGTCAGTCTGACCTCGATGCTGGGGAAGGTCATGGAGCAGGTTATCTCGGGTGCCATTAGAAGTCATATAATGGACAACCAGGGGATCAGGCTCAGTCAGCATGGGTTTATGAAAGGCAGGTCCTGCCTGACAAACCTGATCTCCTTCTCTGACAGGGCGACCTGCTTATTGGATGAGGGAAAGGCTGTGGATGTTGTTTACCTTGACTTTAGCAAGGCCTTTGACACCATTTCCTACAGCATTCTCCTGGCAAAACTGGCTGCTTGTGGCTTGGATGGGCACACGCTTCACTGGGTAAAAAAACCTGGCTGGGTGTCTGGGCCCAAAGAGTTGTGGTAAATGGAGTTAAATCTGTCTGGTGGCCAGTCACAGGTGGTGTCCCCCAGGGCTGGGTTTTGGGGCCACTCCTGTTTAACATCTTTACTGATGATCTAGACGAGGGGATCGAGTGCACCCTCAGTCAGTTTGCAGATGACACCAAGTTGGGTAGGAGTGTTGATCTGCTCGAGGGTAGGGAGGCTCTGCAGAGAGACCTGGACAGGCTGGAGCCATGGGCTGAGGCCAACTGGAGGAGTTTCCATAAGGCCAAATGCCGGGGGCTGCCCTTGGGCCACAACAACCCCCAGCAGCGCTACAGGCTTGGGGAGGAGTGGCTGGAGAGCTGCCAGTCAGAGAGGGACCTGGGGGGGTTGATTGACAGCCCGCTGAACAGGAGCCAGCAGTGTGCCCAGGTGGCCAAGAAGGCCAATGGCATCCTGGCTTGTGTCAGCACTAGCGTGGCCATCAGGGACAGGGAAGGGATCTGACCCCTGTACTCGGCACTGGTGAGGCCGCCCCTTGATTCCTGTGTTCAGTTTTGGGCCCCTCACTACAAAAAGGACATTGAATGACTCGAGCGTGTCCAGAGAAGGGCAACGGAGCTGGTGCAGGGTCTGGAGCACAGGTCGTACGGGGAGCGGCTGAGGGAACTGGGGGTGTTTAGTCTGGAGAAGAGGAGGCTGAGGGGAGACCTCATCGCCCTCTACAGCTACCTGAAAGGAGGGTGCAGAGAGCTGGGGATGAGTCTCTTTAACCAAGGAACAAGCGACAGGACGAGAGGGAATGGCCTCAAGTTGTGCCAGGGAAAGTTTAGACTAGATGTGAGGAAGTATTTCTTTCCAGAAGGGGTTGTTAGGCGTTGGAATGGGCTGCCCAGGGAGGTGTTGGAGTCCCCATCCCTGGAGGTGTTTAAGAGTTACATTGACATAGTGCTGAGGGATATGGTGTAGTTGGGAACTGTCAGTGTTAGGTTAATGGTTGGACTGGATGATCTTCAAGGTCTTTTCCAACAATTCTGTGATTCTGTGATTCTGTGACTGCAATTTCAAAGTCAGAAGAAAGGCAGAGCAAAAGCTCTGAGTAAATTGTCAAGCACAGGTAAACATGCCTGAGGTTTGCTGCTTGATGATGTACACACATGTCCAAGGTGGTAGGTTGAGCAGGCAGCCACAGTAAAGAAACACAGCTCAAAGCTGGATGACAGAGAGGAAGGAAGCAGGAAAATGCTGCAAAGACAAGTCTGGAGGAATGCTTCTGGCACCAAGGGTCTTGTTACAGCTTCAGGTGCCTAATTGGAAGAGTTATAAGGTTAGTGACAGAATGAAGAGATGTGGTAAAAGCACAGGATAAGAAGACTTCATGTTTTTCAAAATAACCACTTTAATTTACTTCTCTTATGCATATGAGAAATTCTCAATTTAACACATAACAGCAGTTAATAGCCCAATTTGATCCCTGTAGGATGCCTCCAGCAAGGGCAGCTAACCACCGCTTTCTGCAGGTACTGCTCATTCCTGCTCTTGTCTAGCAAAATGTATGGCCTCAGAGAAAGCATCAGGCACTCTGGTATTAAGTATATCCTTCTCTCTTTTTTCCCTTTCCTGCAGAGGAAAAATCAGCAAATGCAAATTACCAGTCTTTTGAGGCATAAAAAATAAGCACTAGAAAGCTGTGGTCTTGTACAGGTTGGAGATGACTTGCCACTTGTGAATGTGTTTCACATGACTTCAAGATAGTTGTAAGGACAGAGTTTAATTGTAGAAGGGGTAAAGCAAAGATTCATGTTAAAAAAATAGATTTAACTTCTAGTATGAACTTTGTCATTTTCTGTCAACTTTTTTTTTCTTTTTTGTCCTTTTTTTTTTTCATCTTTAGGTATCACTTTGGACAATATCTTGTTTCCTATGTCCTATATCCTATTTCACAGGTAAATAATGAAACTTACTCTACTTAAAATGTTACCTCAGACAATCATTTTAGCAATTTCTGCACTGCCTGTCACTACAGTCTCAGAGTACTCTGGCTGCTGTGCAGAAAGCCTTCAGTCAGAACTGGGACAGAATATGACAGTGCTTCTTTTGGAATTCACAGCATTGGAAACCTGTATCTAATGCTTCTGAAGAACTTCATCAGCATCAATAAAAATACTGACTAATATTTGTCTGACTACATACCAGAAGAACAAATACATGCAAAACTCAAGCACTCTCTGAATCATGTAAATGGACAATTAAGATACTGAAATGTAGTCATTGGGAGACTGAGAAAGCTTATTTGTGAAATCTGTTAGATTAGCAAATCTATTCAAGTAAAATTGTTTTATATATTATAAAGGTCTATTAAATGTTATAAAAGTACACTTTGAAGCTGAAAAATAGCATCTATGAAATAACCAGTTATTAAAATTACTGTACTATTACTAATATGAGAAATTATCTTGGAAGTTTTGGGACTATGGTACCACATCATGTTTGAATAATTTTATTCTCCCTTTGGTAGGTGTTGGGATTCAAGAGGACTTTCTGAGAGAATGGACATGTGAGCAGTCCTGCGGGAGAACAAGACTGATAAGAGCCTCAGCTGAGCAAGAATGCGATAAGGATGTGACCCTGAATGAGGGGGGAGAAACTCCACAAGACAAACAACCCCCGGAAGGGGTTGGGACGGAAGAGGAAGTTCCACAAGGCAGGAAGCCTGGCAAGGCTGATGTGGCACTTTTATCCAATCATAAGAAGGTTTAAAGCGCGGGCTAAGTTAACTGCCCAATCTTGAGGACTTGTACTGCATGTTACTCACGTGTGCGGGAGAACATTATAAAAGGGCTTTCTTATTGTAATAAACGGGCACTGCTTGATCACATTGGTCGTGTGCGTGCTCAGCTCTCCCGCAGGTAGGTATCCTTGCAAAACCTTCCACACTTCAGCCGGATGTAACCAGGAACCTTAGCCCAGTTCTGCCTTGCTGCAGGATAGATGTAATGTCTGTCTGTCTGTAAAGTTCCATGGCAACTTTTGTCTGTGAAAGTGCAAGACATGAGTGAGGCTTTTAATTCAGATAAAAGATGTATTTTAAGAAATATATTTGTTTTATTTTGTCCTTGTGTAGTCATAATTAAAAATTATGTGGGAAAGCCATTTTCTTCTTCATTCTGCCGAAAGGTAACACATCAAGAAAGAGAATCAAATCCCTCTCTCAAGAATACCCAAGAGGCCCCAGTGGGGACAGCAGACAGAAACTTCTCTTTGCAAAAAGCTTTCTTTTCTCTGCTTGTCCTACAAAAGACTGCAGCAGTTATTTCTCCTTGAGTCCTACTTTTTCCCTAGTGTAATTTTTTTTCTCTCTCTTTCTCCTATTTAACCAGGGAGTGTGGCTAAAGCACAGAATTGACAGGAAGCAAAACTTCCATAGCTTTTTCCACAGTACCTAAGCAAGTGCAAGTATAAGAAAGTACAAGACATGAACATACTGGAGCGAGTCCAGTTAAGGGCCATGAAGATGATGAGGGAACTGAAGCATCTCACATATGGGCAGAGACTGAGAGAGATGGAACTGTTCAGCCTGAAGAAAAGAAGGCTCAGGGGATCTTACGAATACATATAAATACCTGCTGGGAGGGTGCAAATAGGACGGATTCAGGATCTTTTCAGTTACAGGACAAGAGGCAATGGGCACAAACTGAAACACAGGGAACTCAATCTAAACATAAGTAAAAACTTCTGGGGTTGTCAAACACTGGAAACAGTTGCTCAGAGAGGTTGTGGAGTCTCCAACCTAGGAGATATTCAAAACACAGCTGGAAACAGTGCTGAGCAGCCTGCAGTAGGTGTCTGCTTTGAATAGGTGGGGTGGACTAGACAACTGCCAGAGGTGCCTTCTGACCGCAACTGTTCTGTGATTCCGAGCAACAACACTAAATATTTTGCCAAATCAGAATCTAAGCAAGAAGATGATAGAGGAAAAAAATATGCTTTCTTGCCCAGATGTTGGGTATGCCCTCTAAGAGTGAGAAAGGTTTGCTAATTTACTTTTATAATTTTTTTTCAGGGAGATGGTTTTAAAATTGCTGATCCTGAAACCTTTGCTATAAATAAGAATTATTTTGGCAAGATTACCCTGTTCCTTCAAATCGCACATGCTTTATTTTTGGGATTTTGTTCAAACATATATAATTATCTATGCTAAGCAGTTATTCATATGTTCTAAGGCTTTTGTCTTATTGCACCTAGTTGACAGTTTTATAATTCAGGAGTAATTGAATTGCAATTATTTTTCATGATGCATGGTATGGTTTTATATCACGTTGTTGGCAGATATTCTTTATGATGTCGTTTGGCCTAATGGGAAAATTAGAAGTAGCTCTATCATATAGAAAGATGGCTTTTTTGTGTCATGTTATAGTTTGTAGATGGCATTCAGGATATTTTCTTTTGACATATAGATTTTAAGGTAGAGACTGAAATGAGATTCTAAAGCAGGGTTCACAGTTGAGACAATATTATCTGTACATCCAAGATGATTTCAACTATTCTCCCAGAGTGACAGTTCATTTATATTCAAGTCCATTTAGTAGACTGTGGTTAGTATTCTAAAATACATATATAAGTACTATGTGATGGCAGAGTTTCTGCTCTAAATTCATCCCTGATCCAATGTAACTGGTTTCAGAGAAGCCAGGAAAAGATGTCAGCATCTTTTTAGAAGCAAATATTCATCAGAATAGGGGATTGACAGTAGATCTCCCACCTCACTGAAGAGCTTTCCAACCACTGCAGTGCCCAGATAGTCTCTTAATCTCTCCTGCTGGAGCTGTAACACATTGTGTAAAGCTTTATGAGCTGTAGGGAAGCTGACTTTGTAACCTACAGATTAGGGCTGCTCTCCTGGAATTTGGGGAGAGGCAAACTCAAGGCTGTGTGTCAATGAATAGTTAATTATGTCTACAAAATAGGTAGTCCTCAACAGACAGCAGTGAGAAAGCATTATCTGTGAAAAGCATAGTTTGGCACACTGGATGTAAGAGAATGGTAGAAAATGAGAGCTGAATGCTAGAGCCAGCATAGTATCCTTTTACAAAGGAAAAAAAAAAAACAACTTTAAAGTTTTCAAAGTTGTCCATAAAATAATATTTGGAATCTCATAAATTTTCATGGGATAGGTCAATGATCATATGAAACCCAGATCATCTGTCCTTATAAAGCTCTCCTAAACAGATGATCACATAAAAGTTGGTAACAGAAAGTTTCAGATAGCCATCCTGAAACCTTTTTTATTTCCCTCATCTGTTCATAGACATTTCCCCTTGTAAACTGCTACAGGAAAGAGCGTAACATAACTTTATTTATTCAGCTGCAAACTTGAATGTCCACAAGCTGGAAACTGTGAGTTACTGCAGTCTACTGTTTACAATCCACCTTGTGTGGCTTGATTGAGGGAGAAACTGGCAGAAATGAAAATGCTTCTCCTTGTAATGATGAATATTTTCTCATTAAAATTGTTTTTTATTGGAGTTTTCAGTCTTTATGAAAGATGTAAGCTTTGACAGCAGATCTGGGGAGGTGATCCTTCCACTCCACTTGGCACTAATGAGAGGATGTCTGGAGTACTGGGTACAATGTCCTCTATTGTCAGCAATTTGCCTAAAATGAGTGAAACTGAAGTTACACTCCCAATATGGGGATAGATACAGTAGAACTATTTTAAAATTAGCTGTTATTCTTGCAGTAAAGACAGTCAGGTTGAAATTTTGTACCAAGCATGGTCCAAACACAGATATTTTTTTTTTTTAGGGTTTCAGTATGTATCTTCTAGATGTGGATCTGAACTGAAACCATGAGTCTGAACTGTTCTGGGCAAGTGTGGATTTTGATGTGATCTCCCAAGTGCAGGCACTTTAAGCTTTCTCCTATGTTTGACATCTAATGTGGAAACCACATGCATCTACTGAAGTGAGAAGCCACATGTTGCTTCTTTTTTTCTCTGGAACACAACTACATTAGGGCCTCTGTGTCACCTGCATTTAACTATTGTAATGACCTTTGACTGGTATCCCAGCACACCAAATTAGCAAACTACAAGTAGTACAAAATGCTACTGCTAGGATCTAATCCAGCATAAGGAATGGTAAATATGTAGCTGCAGTTGTACTTTTGATTATGGAAATAAGAAACCAAATGTCTCTTAGGATACTACAGACAATACAACACAGGTTGAGTTCTTTATTTTCTAGAATAAGAATTCTAGATCTAAAATCCCTGGGAATGAGGCTCATCCGTTATTTGAAATAGGCAGGTCATTAGGAGTTTCCCTACTTGCTAAGGAGGATTGCTTCATGTTACTTCCATGTGTTTAGTTGTAGACATATATACTTCCTAATAATCAGCCTTCTTTCTTCTTGTCTTTGCCCTGTATGGGATAGTGAAGCCACCCTCATCATATGTGTGTTTGAAGCATATTGGTGTGCAGACATACATGTACACATTTTGTTCCAATCAGCTCTTCTGAACTCTGACTTTCAAATGCAGATGACATACAGTCAATATTTTAGTAATAATTCTGGGGAATTCCATGCATGGCTTCTGAAAGCATGGTCTGTGTGCAGCAGCAGGTCACAAACTGCTTTATTTAGTTTCCAAGGAATTCAGCTAGTGTTTGGGATAGCATATAATTTTCAGTCAGTGGTATGGGCCATAAACTCTTCATCTTCTCTTTCTTGTTATTCCTTTTCCCAGTACCCTTGTACCAGAGTTTGAGTAAAGGGTCTGCACAGCAGACGCTTAGCTCTCACCATATCTCACCAAATCTCTCTAGGATTTTTGCAGCCTCCAAATGTTAGTCCAGTAGCACACAGGAACTTTAGAAAAGGGCAGAATCCTTGGTCCAGTTATGAGTCTCAGTTAAGAATGTCTTGCCTTATCGGAAATGCTCAGCATGTCCAGTCTTCACATCAGTCCACAAAAGCTACGGCTGCTTGGTACCTAAGGAAAGGCAGGAGATGTACTCAGATACCAATCTTCTGGCACTGATACCTCCAGATTTTAACACAACCTAACTTCTCGGCTGATTGCTTCTGAATTTCTGTAATGCTGTACTAAAATGCTGTCACTGAATACATCCAGCACTTTCTTCCTACAGTCCTTCAAAGAGATGTAATGAGAGGTTAAGTACACTGTACATAGGCAGAAAGAGAAGGAAACCTTGGATTCGCTCATTTTCTCTCTGATTTTCCTTAGTTAGCTGGAGTAAAACACAGTATTAATCCATTGTGCATCTTATAATGAAGTACTGTGAGTTGTCTTTAAATATCATAAGGCAGCATGTATGGTACTGATTTATTACTGGAGATAAGACAGACTAGTGTCTGTTACATGTTATAAGTGATTTGGCTATCATTTCAAACAAGGCAGCTTTTTTATTAAAAGCAATTCAGTTCCTTGTTTTAAAACCATCAATACATAGAAAAAGAAGGGCACCAACTTAGTAGAGAGTGAAATCAGTACATTGCTATAAAAAAAATTATTTTTGAGAACATGGCTATGGAATCATCTTGCAGAAGCATGATTTTAAAGGTCCACTGACACACTTATTAGAGGGTGCTCAGCTCTGTCAAGGAAAGTGCTTTTGAAAATCAATAGACATTATGAGGATCAGAGGGTGCTTGCACTGATGACGTGTCAGAGTAAGGAAATATATTTTGTTAACGTGAAAGTGTGGGCAGCATCTACATTTAATTTCTCTGGATGTCTTGCCATTGAATATGGCAGGTAAAAAATATCCTGGTAATTAACTTCAACTTAAACATAGTGGATTCACTTTTTTCAACTTCAGTTGCTGTTTAACCTGACTGACTTTGACTGAAACAGATTAAAGAAGGCTCACATAATCCTTTCCACTGATGGAATTGGTGGGTGCTGTGATGTCTGTCCCAGGGTAGTCATGTCTTCAGCTGCAAAGGTTTATGAAGGGAACATCTGCCTATGCCTCAGATGCTGAGATCAATACATTGTGTAACTTTATGCCACCTGTACTTCTGGGCCTCTGCAACTTGATGACTTGAATACATTTTTTCCTGACTACTTATTGTAAAGACATCACTGAATTTCCAAAAGCATAGTTACTGCCACCTAAATTCCAGTCAAATTCCAGCCTGTGAGATCTGAATTTGTATTTGGAAATATGGTTTTCAATTCCTGCTTAAAAAATATACTACAACCATCAATGGTTGCTACACCTGCTCTTCAGTGTTTATGCAGAATCCTTGTCATGTTCACAGAATCACAGGATCACAGAATCACAGAATAAACTAGGTTGGACAGGACCCCGAAGATCATCGAGTCCAACCGTTAACCTGGCACTGACAGTTCCCAACTACACCATATCCCTCAGCACTATGTAGACCCAACTCTTAAACACCTCCCAGCATGGGGACTCCACCACCTCCTGGGCAGCCCATTCCAACACCTAACAACCGCTTCTGGAAAGAAATGCTTCCTGACATCTAGTCTAAACTTTCCCTGGTGCAACTTGAGGCCATTCCCTCTTGTCCTGTCGCTTGTTCCTTGGTTAAAGAGACTCATCCCCAGCTCTCTGCACCCTCCTTTCAGGTAGCTGTAGAGGGTGATAAGATCTCCCCTCAGCCTCCTCTTCTCCAGACTAAACACCCCCAGTTCCCTCAGCCGCTCCCCATACGACCTGTGCTCCAGACCCTGCACCAGCTCCGTTGCCCTTCTCTGGACACGCTCGAGTCATTCAATGTCCTTTTTGTAGTGAGGGGCCCAAAACTGAACACAGGAATTGAGGTGCGGCCTCACCAGTGCTGAGTACAGGGGTAAGATCCCTTCCCTGTCCCTGCTGGCCACGCTAGTGCTGACACAAGCCAGGATGCCATTGGCCTTCTTGGCCCCCCTGGGCACACTGCTGGCTCCTGTTCAGCCGGCTGTCAATCAACCCCCCCAGGTCCCTCTCTGACTGGCAGCTCTCCAGCCACTCCTCCCCAAGCCTGTAGCGCTGCTGGGGGTTTTTGTGGCCCAAGGGCAGCCCCCGGCATTTGGCCTTATGGAAACTCCTCCAGTTGGCCTCAGCCCATGGCTCCAGCCTGTCCAGGTCTCTCTGCAGAGCCTCCCTACCCTCGAGCACATCAACACTCCCGATACAAGAACTGCCTGCTGTATCTGTCCATGCAGTCTTCAAAGCATGGAAGTAATTTAAGAGAAAAAAACAGAATAATTATTATTACATTTGTTTATATTTGATACATCTTTAAGATTAGGAGTTGTTGGGTTTTAAACACTGGACTTTAAATTTCACTCTTAATTGCTGGTGTGTGAATTTCAGAATAGAAATACAATTGCTTACATGGATTACACAGTATTTAAAAATAATCCTCCCCAATTCTGAGACATGCAATATACTACATTTTGAAAATTCATTTTTGAGAGAGGTGTACTTGAATATGCAATTCCAAAACAATATAATCAGACCAAATAGCTTTATATATATAGAAATTCAAAACTTTTAGTGCAATGCATCACAAATACTTACACTTAGAAATTCTCTTTGTAGGACTGCGTTTACAGACTCTGCCACAATAGGTAAAAGAACAAAAATATCTTTGATGATTTTGCAGAGAAAAGGGTAGTACTGAAAAAGAGATGAGAAAGAATGGGATGCAAGACACTATTGAAAAATAATTGATACTGTTACAGGAAGAAAGGCTGAACTCAAAAAGAAAGAGAAGGAATAATAGCAAAATAAATTTGTTATTAGATATTCACGTTTTACAGTTAGATACATAAGCATTTGTACATCACTAAAGTTTTGTCACATTCATACTACACATTGACCTAAAACCACATCTGAGTTTCTCAGATTTCCTCCCTAATGCTTTCTCCTTGACAGACTTTTTGAAGATCTTAGATATGAAATCTCTTAGGGAGACATACATCAAGTAATTATATTTGTGGCAGAAGAGATGTAGGTGGAGGAATGCAAACCAAGTTCGGGTTATCACTCCACATTCTGACAGGAAAAGAAAAGCAAAGAGACACCCTAATTTTCTCACCCAGTTCCTCTGGATGAGTTGGAATGGTGAAGGAGAAGCCTATGTGCCACATGATGCACAAGGGGACCACATGGTTACATTGTTCAACAACACAGCCATATCATCAAAATGCTTGCCTTTCTCCATGTGTAACAGTCGGCAGGAATTTTGGAGGGAAGATCTCAGGTTGTAACAGAGGAAAGTCTGGAGGTGGCCCAAGACATCAGGCTGCACAAATGTAAAAGGAACTGATAACTCAGCACCTTGCAGAGTTTTAGTAAAGATTTAGTAAAGTTTTACTACCATGGTATCTTTCTATCTGCGATACACAATTCCCTTCAGTCCCCTTTCCCAAATAAAATGCCACAAATTTACCTGAGAGAACAGTAAGACTTTAAGGCAAGTACTTTAAAAAGAGTAAGTGTTAAACTTTGGATGACCTGTGCAAATCTGTTCAGTCTTTTTTTTTTTTTTCTTTTTTTTTCTTTTTTTTCTTTTTTTTCTTTTTCCCCTCCTGGATTGTGAATAGTCTTTAATTAAAAAATAAAATGTTTAAAATGTTTTAATAATCTCAAAGTACAAGGTGGATTTACTCTGGGGATAATTAACATCAAATGAGAGTTTCTGTAAAACTCATCTTTTTGCAGAGTATGGAAAGTATGGAGCTGATGAACTAGATCTACAGACTACTACTAACCCCAAGTGCTAAGCTAAGGAAATCCAACTTTTCCTTTCAGTCTCCACTTTTTTTCTTTTGCTATAATTTCTGCCCCATCTTCTCCATTTTTTCCACCCTGCTGCTATTTTTATGTATTTCCAATTTAACCTGGCCTTTATTTACTTTCTTCTATCACTGCACACTCTTATTACGCAGAGAATAGCAGGAACTGAGATGTCTGTCTCTTTTCTTGTCACTACCTTTTTCTTCATTCTCCCTTTCTACAGTTTTGCTGCCTTTTCTTTGAGGGGATGGAGAGGTAAAGAAAGAGGTAAAAACTATTTTCTTAGAAATGCCAGTTCTTTAAAAATCGAACAAATACACTACATGGGTCCAGATTACCAAAAATCCATCAGGTTCATGCCTGTCAGGCCAAAGTTATGTAAAACTTGCCTGCCTTGCTGTCCTCCACTCGCATGGCAGTCTACTGCCTGGATTGCCTTCAAGTCAGGAGTGACAGATGCTCGAAAGCCTACATATCTTTAACCATCTACCAATGGAATCTTCAGGCCAACAGCTGGAACACACCAGCACGGGTGTTTTCATTGATGAGAACTTAGAAATGTTTGGGTATTCTTCCAAAGCTGCCATAAAAACAATTTTGAAATACTAATTCCATCAAGTTGAATTATTATTTTTTTAGCCCTCTCCACACTGCAGGCTGCATGGGGACTAGCTGGGACAGTTGGAAAATTGCATTTTCCTCCTCTGTGTTCCAGTGCCCAGAGCATCAGCAGCTTCTGACAGCCAGAAGCACTAAAACGAGCAAAAATGTATGTAGTTGCTGTCTGCAGTCTGGTGCATGCTTATGAGCAGGGAGGGGATGTAGTATGCTCTGTGCAAAGGGAATCTTCTGGAGATGCTGAGGCTACAAATCCAACAATCCTTCTATGGCATACAGACTAAGATTTCAGAGGAATATGCAGTTACTAAATACAGACAGATATTTAGCATATGAAGCAAATGTTTAAAGGGATAAGGAAGGCATCTTTGGCTCCAGTGCCTTTCCATAATTTCAAGTTCATGTTCCATGGAAGACTTGCAATGAGTCTCTGAGATTACCATACTTTACTACATCAAAATACACACCGAATTCAGATTGGATTTTACATTTACTTATTGTTGATAGAGCACATAACTTGATCTGGCTCTTTCCAGGAGAAAAGAATTATGCTTCCTTCTAAAAAATAATGCCAGGGAGATGTTTAATATGATTGCAACTACCTGTTAATATTCAAGCAGCTGATGGAAGAAAAATAGCAGAGTTATATAGTCCCATTTCAGAGATGTTACATTTGTAAAATAATCTCCAGCACAGTGCTTGCAGTTTACATTTGGTTGCATACTTGAGGGGAATGTTTTCTAATCATCTAAAGTTTACAGAGTTGTGCTGAGCTGACACCGGATGAAATCAGGTTAGCAAGCAAGAGATCCATCATGAAAACAGCTGTATAGCACTTGTATGTGCTGTGCAAGTGGCTGCTGCTTCCAGTCTGATGATGAAATCATGATACATATTTTTCATAGTGAAAGACTCTGTCAGTCACACAAGCATGCTTTCATGGGGTTGTGAAATCCTGAGCAGATCTAAGCTTGAAACTTAGGTTGTAATACTTCTTTCTTCTCATAGTCTGCAGTGTGTTTCACCTCGGATTTTGCAGGTAACCCTCGGTCGGTCTGGCAGAGTTTGCCCTTCTCTGTGAGACAAAATGGAATATATATCAACCAAGAGTAGGTAGAATTTGTCCCTGCCCGTGGCAGATGATCTTTAAGGTTCTTTTGAATGAAAGTGATTCTATGATTCCATGATTTCAAGTCTTTGGCATTGAATAAGGGAAAGAATAAAAGTTAGGTTTCAGAATATGTGTATGGAAGTATTAATGAATATATTTGATATGATATATAGTAGTGTGTTTAAAAAGTATCTTATCAGAGGACCAGCTGTGTTTCAACAACTTATTTGTGAATTTTAAAGTGTGAATGTGTATCCAGAGGCTCAACCTGATAGTCTTCAAGAGTCTCAGTTTTCACAGGATGTCTCTAACTAGTCACTTTTGAAAACATTGTCTCTTGCTAATTAAGTCTGGCACATTTTGTCAGATAGGCAGGGAATGCTATTTGCCATGCTAGAGATGCATCAGTTATGATACACAGAATGTGTGGCCCCCTTGCAAATCAACAGCAGGGCCAAATATAGAAATGAAGAATCCTAAATAAGATCAGAGGAGAAACTAATATCCTAAGTAAATACTCTACTTACATAAGGATGAAATCAAAGCCATTCCAAAATTAACATGGGAGGGGGAAAAAAAGCCTTTTAAAATATCCAACAGTTTGACAATCAGATCATGGGGTTGATGTGTGGGGCATACCATTTAAAGCCTGTCACTAGTACTGAGCATTATGCTAATATCTGCCTTGTTCAGAGAATCGTTTCTGTCCTGAACCTACAGAATTTTTCCAGGCAGATATTCTCTAAATTGCTCTCTTTTGCAAAAAGGCAATTAATTTAAGTGAATAATATTTTTCTCTGTCAGAAAAAAGTTTTTGCCACACTCTTGTCATTGTTAATGATATATTATACAGCACATAATGTGTTACCATTATCCCTGACCACAGGAAACTGTGGTTTGTACCTGAAGCTGCTCACGATTTTTCTGATTTGGACCTTATCGGCACTCAGGATCTTTCCCAGCATAACATCTTGGTTGTCTTTTTTCTTTTAGCTGTTACCGTAACACCAATAAAACTTCAGTGTGCAATGCAGTACAAAACGACCACAGATATTCTTCCCTTGCTGTACAGGGAAGACTACATGACTGGATGCTGGTTTACAGGGCTGTAACAACAACCAATGGGTTGTATTACTTTAACTACAGTGGTATATTTAAAGTGGCACAATTTTGGAGCACAGACAAAGCCTTATTTACCGCTTGAGGTATAACAGCTGCATAAAAAATTATATTCCATAGATAAATCATCCCATGCTGGTGGCAAAATACTGCATTTAGCACGTCTTTGTGCCAGTACCAGACCCAACAAGGCTTCAGATGCCTGCTAATGGAAAACAGAGAGGCTGCTTATTTTTATTACCTTCACAGTTTTTTGATAATAAGCTTCATATTTGTCAGGAATTATTGATTTTGTTTCCCCTGTGGAAATTCAAACTTTTCTGAAAACTAGAGAAAGAATTTCCAGTGTTTTCCTGATTCTTTCAAGAACTGTGATACTGAGCTTTTGTATTCCCTAATCCAAACCTATGCTGACTGTATCTCAGGAGACATTATTGTGAAAAGAAATACTGAGCTACATTGTCCCACTCAGTTCGCATTTTGTGCCACATAGGGACAGGGTACTTGTCACCTGGCTGCTGCTCCCTGAATGTCAGGTAGTTCCCATATGCAGTCAGGCTCCCAGAGTAAATGCAAACCTCCTAATGCTGTGGTAGCATCTCTCATTTGGGAACAGCTGGAGAATGATGGGATCTGTTCATTTTCCTTTTCTTTTTTTCCAGAAATTCAAAAGGGATGTTGGAGGTTTCTGGACATCCAGCTTTCTTTTTCTGTCCCACAAGTTAGTTCCTTAAGCAGATAAGGCTTAAGAAAATACTGCTCAGTCATGGGTTTGTTTTTTTGAAAGTAGTTTAGATTATATTTTTGTTTTCGCAACACAGTAAAGTGAGCTGCAATCATGTGCCACATTGGAAAACATAACTTAGCTCTATACTTCTTCTTTTTTAACGCTTTATGTCTTCAGGCTATTCAGTACCTTTCTGTAAATACACAGCTTTTGTGTGACAAGGGGAAATAAGTGGGATTAAATTAATACTGCTGCTAGTTATGGAACTTCAGCATGGCAGGACTCCACAGCAAGCAAGTATACGGCAGTGGCATGTATTCCTACTGGCTGGGAACACCTTCTGCACAACTCACATGAACTGTACCAAACCAGCAGAAGTGGGCTTTTAAAATTTCTGATACATTCAATATTTTTTCAGGTAATAAGCATTCCACCGGTGTCCCACTGAAAAGTTCTATGGTTCCACTGAGGCAGGAGTTTGCCACATGCACATTGTCTCCTCCTGTACCTGGATGGGGGTGGGTGGGCCATTGAGGAAGAGACCAACACAGAATTCTTGGACTCCACGAGATGCCACCACATCATTTCCAACTGGGTAGTGCACCCAGAAGCTAGTACAGCATGTGAGCTTCCTACTAATACAAGGCTTCAAAGTGAGATATACCTACAGAAAGTGAGGCTAATAAGCAGAATTACTGTAAGTGTTTTTACAGCTTTGTTAAAAATTTTAGCTCACTATCCTTTTCTACTCAGCTGACTCTTTCTACTTCAGCTGATAGCAAGGATCTAGTGCAACTCCAGTCTTGAGCAGAAAGATACTGACCAAACAGTGAAAAGCTATCAGCCTCAGCAAACCTGCAGATACTATGGTTCACTGACTATCTAAATTGCATTCATACAGCTCTCGTCATAAGAAATATGCTGGGTAAGTTCAGGTGCAGGTTAAACCTGCCATTGATTTATAAAATTTCTAAGGGTTTTTTTTTTTTTTTTGCATGTAACTTTCTAGAAAAGGATCTGTTTTTATTTTCAAAGCAGTTCTGAAGTAAGCTAGGTATCAATGAAAGCAATGAAAGCTGTCAGATACCCAGTAATGGTATTCTTTCTTTTCCTTTTTTTTTTTTTTTTTTTTGTTTTGTGTGGGGTTTGGGTTTGGTTTTTTGGTTTTTTTTTTTTTTTTTTAACAGAATGGGAAGCAATAAGTTTCCCAATAAATCCTCACTTGGTGTTTCTAAATGCTGCTCAGAACAAGCTTCCCCCAGGAGTTTAAATTCCTGTAGTCCATTCAGCCTTCTGCCTGTTGGCTGCAGCTACCAATAAAGCCTTATTTAATGAGTGCCAATTGTGACAGTACGTTTTGCAATGCCAAAGGACCAAAGGGCACACAACTTGCTCTCAGAAAAATGCCTCATCTCAATCAGGGAGAGTGTGAAGCAAAAAAACCTGCAACAAAAAACAACCAGTATTGAGGAACTTCTGCCTGATAAAGACTGAAAAATATTTTAAATCTCATTAGAAAAAATAAAGTTTGCCTATTTCTCCTGTTTCATACACTGTGCAGGCAAGGAACACATATGCTGTCACATTCATATTTTACGGACTCTTTTTTTCCCCCAAACCTTCGTACCTCAGATTTGAACTTTAAACTTGTGACAGTGTTGTGTTCATTAGAATAAGAATCACTTGCTATTTCCATTGTAAAGCTCCCCCCAAGAGGTTATCTTAGCTGTTTTATAAATCATATCAGGAGCAAAACTGGCATAAAGGTTGACAGCTCACTCTAGATAATCATTTCCCCTTCTCTTAAGTGACTTTAAGGAGGAAGGAGCGTGTAGCTTGCCAGTTCAGTTTTTAGCGGTCAAGCATCCACATCTAACCACCACCAACACACTGATTAAATTAGCTTTTAAGTATTTTACTGAAATGCAAGAAAATCACAATCCTGTTCAGAAGGAGAAAGAATCTCAAACGTTCATCAGCTATCAAGCTGTACTTTCTCAGTCTTCCCAGGTCAGAGCTCATTACACAGAATGGCATGAACTCCAAAGCCCTTTGACATAGGCTGGCACTTGAGGGGAGGCTGGGGTTTAGATTACTGTTGATTTAACAGCTTTCTCAAGAGTTGAACTGATTAGACTAATGGCTTATATGGGATACGATTTCAGGAGAAAAGTCCTGTATTGTGGGGAGAGACAAACGAAGCAAGTTAGTTCTTGTAGGAAACAGGAGCTACAATTCAGGGCAACAGCCTATTAAGTGGAAACTTAAAGGGAATAAACAGGCACTGAAAGAATCACAGTTTTAGGAGAAAAGGTCACCTTCTGTATTATACTTTTTCTACATACATTAATAAAACTAAATCCTGGGCAGAGAGAGACTGAAGCAGTCTGGAAACGATGCCAAATCTTCCCAGGCTGAGTTAGAAGAGAAAAAAAAAAAAAAAAAAGAAAAAAACATGTCCCTTTAACTTCACTATGACCTGATTACAGGCTTTTTGAAATCAACAGAAATCTTCCACTGTTTCTATTGGACTTTGGAGCCAGTGTGGTTGGAAATGTTCACTACAGCAGGTAGTGGGGAGGGGGAGGGATTACAAGCAGCAGATGGAAAGCCTTTCTTGGAAATTGGTTGTGATAGTAGCAAATATTAAGGAAGAAAAAACCCTGAGAGTATTAACTTGAAATGTAAGTGTGATTCATCTGTTAATCACTGCATCCATCCCTGAAACTAATGAGTGTCCTTTATAAAAAGAATAATCCTGAAAGTGTGTATCAGTAACTAAGATATAAAGAGTTTATTTTCTCACTGTCTCATAATAGAGAATCAGAAGACAAATTCAATTCAATGCCATTAGGAAGAATAAAACCCAACCCTGAAAAAACAATACCTTTTAACCCAGCATATAATTGGACTTTGAAATTAATTTGTCTTGGAAGCCAAGCACTTTAAAAGATACAAAAAGAGACTGAAATTTATGCATACTTACTTACATATAGAATTATTAATTTTGAGGAACAAATGCTTGGAAAAGATGTTAAATCTCATATTTCAGATATTTAGCAACTGTAAACTGACCAGGCCAAACTGACGAAGACAATGAGCAGTTCAATGTGGTTAGCTGCAAATAAATAGTTAACTAGTGGTGTAGAAATAAAGGAATTTCTGAAAGTAGAACAGAATCTAAATCTTAGGCAATAACTTGAATGAAATACTTCCAGTTAAGGAGATATTGCATAAAGCACTACACATTGCAGATATTACTAATTCTCAGACTTCCGGTACTTTTATTAAGCTGATCTTAGCTTGTATGACACCCCCAGGTACCAGATGAAGCTTCTATCTAGTACACCCTGGTAGTTTCAGAGCTTGGTGGCCTACTTACATTGATGGAAGAGATTATATATAAGTATTATACAGTTATTTACATACGTAAAACTTAAAAAGATAAAAGGTCACATGAGACACCACCCAGTAAGGTGTGTCAGAGTTGAAGGCACATTTGCAGATTGGAAGGAGGACATGGAACAGTTTCTGCTACCAACTCCTTGCTACATGGTGCTGGGTCTTTATTTTCCAGGTCTGTTAGGCTTCCTCAAGTCCACATGAAGAAGAGGTTTTAAAAGGCACAGATTCCTAGCCTAGTGCAAAACCACTGAGTAACATCCACCTGATTTTTTTGACAAGAGGAGTTTTCATTAGCAATAGCAGAGCTGGGTGTGCATTTGCTGTTAAGCAGGTATTATGCCCAGTTTTCACCTGCCACTAGTTTCACTGTTGAGAAACTGAACTGGGAAGCAAATACAAAATCAATATTGTGTTTGTTCTAAAGGAAGCAAGGAGGCAAGGAAATTCTCAACCAAAGCCTCTGCATTGTGTCTTCGACCTAACTTTGTTTTCAGTGTTGTTACACGTTGTATTGCACTAACTGGCAAACTACACAAAAATGTCACTTCATGCTCATGGAATGTGAATTCTTGGAAATGAAACAAGGGAACTATTAAAAAAGAGGCAATGATTTGGGGGAAGAAGGACCATATCTAATTACTAGTGAAACTACCTTAAGAAGGTAAGTAGTTAGAACTGGTTTCATTTTTCATGTAGCCATTAACTTCTTTAACGTGAATCTGCTGGAACAAAGATACGGCTATTCCAGAGCCTGGCAGAGTGTTGGTACTGCAGTTAAGACCAAAGCGTGCTTTTAACTTCACAGTTCATGATGAAAGGAAGTTGCATCAGTGGGAGTTCCTGGCAACACTGTCTTAGATTCCCAGAGATGAGTTTGACTTGGGTAATCTTACAGAAAACAGTGCAGTGTGGCTGGGTGCTGAGGTTAGTGACAAGCTTAGGACACAAAATGAGAATCACTTGGGCCTGTTGTCCCCAGGAGCACAAGTGGCATTAAAGCATCTTTCAAGAATGCAGCAGCATTCCGTCTCCCACTGGGAAACCAGCTTTTCCCTGTTTTGCTCCTTAGTTTTAGCTTTGGCCAGAGATATGAAAAGGCTAGGGTGGTACTCGCTCCTCCTGTGCACCTCTCTGGAAGTTTCTAAGGACAAAGCTTCATATCACCATGTACGCTCTAAGATCATTCATGGGTGATGGTAATTGTTTGGGACAAGAAAAGCTTGGGAAACAGCCATATGTGGGGGGGTCCATTTCAGTGAGAATTAAATATCAATGCATCTAGAAGGCCATTTACTTTTTGCCTTTGATTTGGCCACTGGAGAGAATCTTATTTTTGTAAAGATGTAGTTCCTGCAGAATTCGTAACAACGTGTAATACTTCAGTTACATCTCTGCTTTTTGAAGTCTGGGTATGTTGTGGGATCAAAATATTGCCTTGTTTACTCCAGAATCACCTTAAACCCCACATACAGCCTTTTTGCATTTTGCTGTTATAGATGCCAAGCCATTAGTACGCTTACCCTCTTGTGGTAACGTGAAATTATTAAATGTTTATGATTATGGCTGTATTCACTGTTTCTTGAATGTGGACAGTTCAATACAATTTCTAGCCTGCACATGCTTACTGCCTGGGGGTTGTAATTCATGTTTGTTTTAAAAGAGGCAGCACTCACAGACTGTCAGTCACCTGGGTTATTAAAAACAGAGCACTTTAAGAATTAATCTGCCACCTCCTCACCTCTAAATATAGCTACCGTGCGTGGGCCTTAAGTGATTTAGCTAGTCTGTAAAAATGTCTCATTCCAAATAATCAATTAAAAATCCATCATTTTAAGAACTATGTGGGTCTCAGGACAAATGCATCTTGGATGTAATACCTTTGACTATTTAATGCTGGTAGTAATAATTTGTATTACAGTTCAGATCCTAACCCAGAATGAGATTTCCTTGTCCTAGCAAGTAACAAGACCTGTTCCAAAGAGTGAACTATTTATGTAGGCATGATGGACAAAGAGCAGCAGCAGAACTGCTTTGCAGATGGGAAACTGAAAGACAGATGCAGTGACTTGCCAAGGGTCACAAAGGAGAAAAAGTAATTCATAAATCCCAGCACAAGGTCCCAAGCCATGAGATTTCCACTCATTCTTTAGTCAATAATAAACCACCACAGATGTCTAAGAATCTAATATCTACAAAATTGCTCCAAGGTCTATAGGCACAATACAACTAATTTTCATTAAGAGCAACGTGAGTGAGGACACTCTGTACTGACCAGAAAAGTAGGCCTTGCAGAATTTTCAGTTTTAAAATAGTCTTTTAATAGAGAATATAAAAATCAGGGATAGTCTAATTATAACAAAAATGAGGGGAAACAGTTGCCAAACCTTTGACCCAAACTAAAACCAAAGTAACTGATTCAGGAAGTAAACCAATTTAAAAGAAAAAAAAAATCAGGTCTAGAAAATGCAAAGTCTTAAGTAAAAATATTTATAATGGATTTTCCTTTTTTAAATGAGAGCACTGTTTCTCAGAGTTATGTGTTCTGCTGGCTTGACCTTTAGGGCTGTACTCAGCCACATTTTTTAACTCCCTCCTCCCCTATTAGCGCAAAGGATTACCAAGAAAAATTCTCACAGATTCACTGCCTGAAGGATTTGGATTTCAGGAAAAACATCCAGTATCAAAGAACTTGCAACATGATCACAAGAAACAATGCTGAATTTTGTAAGTCAACACCCGCAGGTTGTAAGGAAGAAGTTAAGCACTGTGGGAGAAGTTCAACTCACCCAGTCCCCACCAAGGCCCACCAAGGGACCTTCCATACATACCTGAACTCCTTCTATTCAAATCGCTCTGTAGTCTCTTTCATGTATTTCCACAAATGTAACAGGAATCACCACTGGATTGTGCAGTACATAATCAGGCCTCAGAATGTATAGAGTATAACCTTTGAATCTTCCCACCACACTCTCTTATTGCTTGTTAAACTAATAGTAAATGTAAATAAAATTTACTACTGCTCCAATATAAGTCTGAAACTTGCAATGAGTTATGGTCACGCCTAAAGTTGTACATAATAAACACATTATTGGCATTAACGCAGTGGCACAGTTAAGTATATATATCCACTTTAAGGCATTGTGACAGGTTTGATTTTTATTTTCTGCTTTTAAAACATGTAGCTAAACTGGAATATGTAGCTACTGCTCCAATTAAAATATCAAATAATATTACTCATGTTATTTTTAATAAATTATGCTACATTGAGAGCATTGATGCCACAACAGAAATGGAGAAATTAAACCACATTTCATTACAACATGTTTTTCACTATGAGAGCAGTGAGACACTGGCACAGGTTGCCCAGAGCAGCTGTGGCTGCCCCCTCCCTGAAAGGGTTCAAGGCCAGGCTGGACGGGGCTTTGGGCAACCTGGGCTAGTGGAAGGTGTCCCTGCCCATGGCAGGGGGGTTGGAATCACATGACCTTTAAGGTCCCTTCCAACCCAAACTCTTCTATGATTCTTATGATAATCCTCCAGCATTGCCAGTACATAAAACAAACCGATAAAAGGCTCTGAGAAAAATCCTGGCTAGTATATTTTAACCACCACACAGTCTGCAGCAAGACATTACAATACAATACTATTTTCCTTCCTTCCAGTTTTATACAATGAACTTTGCTTCTCTAAGGAATTTAGACAGGGATACAACCAGTATTCTTTGTTAAAACTACTGCACAAAAGTGCAGAAGTGAAAAATTAATTTTGCTGCTTTATAAGAGATGTCAAGATTCCTGGCCAGCACAGACTTACTAGATGGGAACTTTGTCCCATCAGGTGTTTATTCTGATAAGCTATCTCTAGCTGTTGTAGGTAAAGTTCTTAGGAAATATATGCCTTTGCTATCACTCTCTGTACTTGTGAGAGTTAAACCGCAGATAGGCCCTACTCATTTAGCATCCGCTCTATGAATCTTCTTTATCAACAGGAACATTCAGGTTTAAAGTAAGTACCACTACTTGTGACTGGGCTTATTTTTCAAAAGCATAAAAATAATTGAAATCCTTGTGAGCCACTTAAGCTGAGTGTGAGCCATATCTCACAAGTTAGAAAAAAAAACACCTGTTGGTTTCAATAGGATTTGGATCAAGTCTACTGCAGTGGAAGAAACAAGTCAACTACTCTTATTTCTGCAAGAATGGTAGTCAAAGGACTTGACTTCAAGTGAGTAGCAGCCCATTAAGCACCAGTTATATTTTACCTGTGTCTGAACATATAGTAAAAGGTCATGAAACTTTCTAGGTGGTCTGTTTATTCAAAAAAATGTAGTAAAGGAAGGAAACTTGCACTGATGCTCATTGAATTAATGGAATGTGCACAGAATTTAACAGGAGTTTCTGTTGAAGGTCTGTAGCAGAAAGACTGCATTCAGGCAAATCAGGCCACTGTAATGTGCCCTTGATCTCCCTTATGTAGCATTAATATCAATTTATCTGCCTTGTCATGGGAAGAGTAGAGGGAATACTGAGTGGTAAGAAGGAGTGATGAGTCTCTGAACTGGCTTCGAAAGTAGAGTGGGCACAATTTCAGAGAGGCTTTTTAGAGGCTAAAAATGAAACTGCTCCTGAAAATTCAGAATTAAAGGAATTAAGTAACTTCATGAAAGACTTAAAGAAAACATGAACTAAGAATAATGGTGAACACATACATAATCTAAATATATGGGGCCAGAATCTGCCCTTGGGTTATAAGGTTATACGGGGCAGACAAGGGGATTCATTTATGCTGCTGAACAGCCATTAGATTTGACTGCTGTAGGCTGGAAAAGCGATAAAGTGACTGAGCATGTCACACAGTGCAGTGTTAACAGCTGAGAAAAATGAAAGAAGGATAGGAAAAAACTACACTCCCAAACTAGGGATAGTCACTTAACTCTGTTACAAGTTAATTATGTAATAGTTATGAAGTTAAGGGGTAAATCCTGCAGTCTTGCCTAGGAAGTTTCAGCACATAGGAGGATGGAACTTGGCTTCCATCCTGGAGTAAGCACAACATCTGAAGCTTCTTCTTCAAAAGGCTGTCCATCAATAAGGAGGGATTGAGTGTTATAATGGATGCTTGTGATAAAAACCACTCTGTGAACACCTGGCCATGATACTCAGCAACAGATTTCAACAGAACTACCAAAGTGAGACAGCTGTCGGTTCCTAGATCACCAAGGTCCAGATGATACTGAGCTGAGAAGGACCGTGTATGATCCATGGACTTGAACTTCACTGACTTTAGATACAGAGTTTTCTGGGAAAGGTTATTTAACATTTACCCAACACAAGGTCTAAAGTCTTTTCGTTGACTTTGGTAGACTTTGGATCACAATCTGAAAGTCCAAAAGCTACTGCACACAGACACATTTAAGAAGCCCACAAAGTAGAAGTGGAGCATCAAATCTTCATTCCTACTATCATAATGTCAGGATGGTTAGTGACCAAAAATCATCATCTGACAATTAACTTTCAGTTGGCTGTTGAACCAAGTCCAGGATATTAGTTTACTTCCCAGCAAATGACAGTATGTGACTGTTGCAGCAACATTTTTGTCAGGTTTCACAGGAGGATCCATGAACTGATTTATCATCGTTCACTGACACACATTCTTGATGTGGGTATAACAAGCTTTTCTATTCCTGTCCTTGGAAAAAGGACAGGGGGAGCAACATACTAAGTATTATCTGCCCTTTTAGGAAGATTGTCATTTGCCTGCCCCACCTCACATTAAGTTATCTGATTAAGCAGGTAATGTCCTACTCAGTACAAAGCATTACAATTTGAACTTGGCCAATATGAACCATATTATTATTATTGAATCAACTTTTATTTGTTTGTATCTCATGAACAACTGCATAACTGGCCTCAATGCAACTGTATGTACAGTGCTCCATACTGTGTACAGCTGAGCAAGATCATTATTCTTCATGATCCCTTGCTGAGTCTGAACAGTACAGCACAAAACATAAAAATACATATACACATAAAGTCTCTTAAAAGGGTAAAGAGACTTTGAAAAATTTCTGTTGGAGATCTGTTTCCTAGACCATTTCTCTGAGCTCAAATGGGCTATAAAGTTCAGGAAGAAGATATGTAAAAGGCATGAATATCACTGCTATTGAATAACTTTTTGACAATTACAGAACCACAGAATCACATAACCATCTAGGTTGGAAAAGACGTTGAAGATCATCTAGTCCGACCATTAACCTAACACTGACAGTTCCCAACTACACCATATCCCTAAGCGCTATGTCAACCCGAAATTGTTGTCAGTAAGATCATCTGATGAAACAAGGAACAAATTCACTTCTTGGACAAGGCAATAAATGATTGGATCTGCACACATATGACTATTTTTTGTTACTAAAAGCACCATTTCAAGCATGCTCCCACAAACACTAACAGTGTGAGTGCACACACAGAATCTTGAGGCACTGAAATTAAATACATCACAAAATAAACAACACTTTCAGAAGAAGCAGTGAAGATGGAATGAAAACCCACCAAAGCAAATGAACTAATTCTGAAATCAGGATGCATTAGTACCTGGGTCTCTATTGGATTGCAGTACCCAACTTGATATCCATCCAAACATGGTTTATGTGATAGCAGTTATGCAATCACACTAGAAGTAGTGAAGCAACATTACTACAATTTTCCCTTCTCTTACCATACATCCCATCCCTTATTGACTGCATTCTAACCTAGGATTTTTGGAAAGCAAATTATGTTTAAAGGAGACCTCCCAACAGCATTAAGAACATGGATCTCTACAATTCGTTTTACTTTTTGTGTTCCATGCTCCCGTGTATATTGTTCACAATATATTCATCCTCAGTTTGTAGCTTCTTGTAGTTTCTTTACTTCACTAGAGCTAAATGTGTTGGTCATGATCTGTATACTGTGGGATGCTTTTGCCAAGGCAATATGACATGGACTAGGAGGAGGATGTACATCAGGTGCCTTTGTTTTGTTCTGTTCTTAGGATACAGTCAATCACATTTCTCCAGCTCTCTTCAACCTGTAATCCCACCAAAATTCCTTACTCAGCTGCACAAAAAAGTAATTTTTCTTGTACAAAGACAGTTCATGCTACCATTAGAGGCCAATATTGCCCTTTGCAAATATGCATCTGTGTGAAAATTAGGATGGTGTGAAGAGCATCAAGAGCTCCATTCCCAATATTCTTGGTGTGGTTACCTGACTGGGAAGCCAGTCTCCCATGAAAAGGTGCAAAATCCTACTGTCCTCAAAGTGGGAAGCTGATTATTTTTCTTTCAGCAACACTTTTTCATCCTCTCTTGCTGCAGAGCTCCTACATTTTATGCATATACGTATATCGATGATTCACTATAGCTACTGTCACGGATGTATTTTTTCCTTCAGCTTCAATATTCCCAAACATATAGTAAAATGCCTTAACCAATAGGAGAGTGGCTCTTTCCTCTGCAAGAAGGCAATGTTATTGCTTTGGAATCCTTCCCATGTAAGGAAGCACATAAAATTTTTCATAGGTCAGAAAAGCAGCAGGAAGAAACCTGGTTTTGCTCCACAAGGAAGTGATCTGTCCTAGATCTGTACCATCTCATAATATGACAACTTCTGTCCTGCTCTGAATGAAACACTCTTGGTCACAGTGATGAAGATGGGAGGAGGAAAAGGCTGAATTCAATGCCTTTACCTGCCACATGGCAGAAAGAGGCTCTGTCCCTTCTGCTTACCTCCATCCCAGACGGGGGCTGTGGATAACTCCTCTGCAGAAGGACATAAGGTAATATTCCAGAGCTCCCGTGTGCAATGCATATGGGTAAGAAAAACTTGCCCTAAATGTGAAAAGACAGATTACAGTGGGAAAAAACAACAACCCAACAAAAATTCGCACAGCTACCAGAACTATGTTATTGAGGATGCTATTTGTCATCTGCTCTATAACAGAGCATACATTTTGAAACAGGCTGGCAATTCCATTTCATTCACTTCTTCTCTTTCCTATTCCACAAGTGTCATTGAAAGTAAGCAGCAAAGTCACCCTCTTCATGAATTTCTCAAACTGAAATGCTCTCCTGAGGATTGTTATCCTGCTGCTGTGTGATCTAGTCTGGAAGCCTGCATGTACCAAATTAAAGAGAACTGTATGAATCAAAGCTGCGAGACTTGATACTGAGGTATATAACGAGCACAAGAGCACGTAAAGACCAGTTCTGCTCCCACAGAAATGAGCAGCAAGGGTCTGATTCTGATTTTGCTTATCCAGCTATAAATCACGAGCAACTTCACTGAAGCACACATCAGTAAAAAGTGAACAAGCAGTCTTTCAGCCACTAAATTCCCAGCATATCATGCACTGCATTTAGTACAAAATATTGTCCCAGCTTGACTTTGCTTGCAGGGTCACCCCAGGAGAAAATGCTGAGGAAATGTTCCAATGGTGTCTTAAGAGAAAAGTGGCTATGATACAGTGGAGAAGTGGGTTTGCAGAGCCTACTGAGCCCCTCCCAACTGCCCATCTGCAGAAAAAAAGAAGCAGGGATCCTTCTCAGAGACCAAACTAAGCAAGAATACTTTTTTCCCTCTGCTACACTGCCAGATCCTCCCGAGTCCAGAGCTGGAGGCAGGATTTGATAGCTATTGTTTCCATAAAATTGTATGTGTTTATGAGCCCTCTTTATTCAAGCTAAATAGACAAGTGCAGCTGAATATCCCTTTGTATCGTGAGACTTAAAGCAACATAGAGCATCAAGCCGAACGATGATGTGTTATATTGGCCAAAAGTTTTTCACCAGGACTAGTTAGAATTGCAATGGCAGGGAAATTAATTAGTTGCAACAGGGTGTAACAGAGAAACACTGGTTATCATGGCTTGTGGGGGAAAAAAAAGACATGGTAATTCTGTTAAGGCATGGTCCTCATCAGAATGTCAAGGTTGAAGATATGAGAAAGAAAACTGCCTATTTCTGCCAGAGGAACTTACGATTTTGTGATGTTCTTTGTAAATGGGATGGCACCAAAGAACATCATCACTACTGGAGAGAATAATTGCATCTCTATCTCACCACTACTTTATCTTTTTGATGAGAATTGTCTGGAAAAACACTGTACATTGTGTCACAACTCTGCCCAAAGAGGATTTGTGTTTGGGTAGTGACTGAATATTAATTTGCAGCCTATTAAATATTACTGGGCGTTATATGGACCTCTAAATGAAAAATGGTCCCTGTCCCAGTTAACTTTTAAATCACTTAACTCCTTTTTTTAAAACTAAAAGACAGAGTAAGACACAGACTCTTGTCTTGCTGCCATGGTTGGTTTATTTCCCATCCCAGGGCTTTAGGGAGTGTATCTCTGCTAAGTATTTCTGCAGCTGTTCAAAAGCAATCTTACTGCACAATACAGTATCTGAATAATTGTCTCAGGTGACTATTAAAGTCTACTGCTGCACCATAAAACCATGAGGAGTAATCTTGCACCACAGCAGAAAATACCCAACAGCAAACCCTGCAGAGTGTTGTTGCTGCTAGCAGAGCTACTGCAACCGAGTGAAGATTCAGGAAGACAGAAAGAGCGCAGGGAAGGCTCTGGACCTTAAATTGTTCCTTTTCTTGCCAACTAAGCAAAACTTGATGATTGTTAAATATTGAATTGTCCATAGTCACCCCTAGCCAACTGAAGCCAATAGACTTATATCAGGGAGGACTTTAACCCATTGCATGTGAAATGTTTGTCTTCTCCTTTCCCTCTCTGTCTCTCCTTACAGCCTTTTATATGCTGCAGTAAAGGAACCCCTTTAAAGCCTAACGTATGGTAACACAGTTTGTGTTTGGTTGGCTTGTTGGGGATAAAATGTGCTGGTTCCAAGCCATTTTGCTGACTCTAAACTTGGCTCTGTACAGAAAGCTGGTGGGATTACTAATAAAAATAGCTGTGCTACCTGGGAAGGTTCTGCATACTGCAAAGGTACTGTTGGAGTAGGCCCTATAATTGCAGATAATCGATTTTTTAAAACAATGATGTTTGGCTCACACTGACTACACTGTTTGCTTCAAACCTTACATAAGAACTTGCACACAAATTTAAGTCCTAAACAAGAACATTTTGGGTGCTCTTTCCTCACTGAGCAGCATGTACTCACTCTGCATACATTACACATCTTCTTTCAAGCTGTGAGTTGAAGACAGCTGAATTGCTGAAGGCAGGAATCTCCAGCCTTCATTTCCTACAGGATGACAACAGATACCCAAAAGCTGAGGCGCCTGTTTCCTCTCCCCGCATCTTCTGATCTAATACTTCCAACAGAATCCTACCCACAGTCCTACCACCTGACCAGTGATACATGCCGGTTGACAGGACAGGGGATTACTACAGATCAATATCTTGCTTACATGCAACTTTTAAGTTTCTTCTTCCAGATGGTTACTCCTCAAAAATAGCCACCTCCACAGGAGTGCACCTCTCCTTGACTGCCTTCAGCTCTCATAAGCGTCTCCACACTGCCAGCAGAAAGCGGCTTTGTTAGCTAAACACAGCTCACATCCCACCAGTGATCTATGTACAACGTGCTAAGAAACTCCAATTTCAGATGACTAATAATGAGCGACAGGACCATTTAGCCTGTTGACATTCAACTGTGATATGAATCCAGTTAAGATTAACTGTGAGCAAAGGTTCAGACCATCATAGAGCAGTTCAGTACCCTCATGGAAAAATGAACTTGCTTCACTGGCTCTTTCACTGTCTTACATAAATACCTACATCTACACAAGTCTAAAAACCTCCCAGTATCATTTGGGAGCACTTTAAAAGCTAACTTTGTAACTTTACCTATTTATCTACAGACGTACCAGGTCTGTATGTTTACAGGTTATCTTCAACATCTGTAAAGCTGTTTGCTTATTTCCAGGAATCTCTTGTCTACAGAGATACCTTGGCAACTTCTTGACAGATACTTTTTATCATCTGTGTCTTCTCTGTAGCTCACTCAAACTGATTGTAAGCCTTCTGTGCACATGCGGAGTGGCACTGTAGCAAGAAATCTTCCAGTCTGCTCTTCAGCTTTATAATTTTCTTGTGCCTCCAGAGCAGTAGTACTATGACAAGGAAAACTACTGGACTCTTCTATTAATGATTCAATGTCTTAAAAATAATTTTGTTCTGTATACTTTGTCTGTTCAATATGTGAAGTGAAACTTGATAACCTTTCCACTTTTATGATGAATATTTTTCTCTTTCAGTGTTATTTTAAAGGATCAGATTTTGTTCTGCAAGCTGTATTTAATAATGCTTAACAAATAACCCTTCTCACTGGATTAGTTTGAAAGTAACTTACTATGGCGTCTGCAAAATCTGTTTTATTGTCATATCTGAGCATTGTAATGATACCGACTCTTTCACAACCTTTAATGATATACAATATATTGCTTTCCTAATAAAAACAGTTGTACAATCAAATAACATCACAAAAGCTGAGGTTAATGCCCTTTTCCCTTCAGCACAGCATGGAACTTTAAATACCTCACCACATATGCATTACTGTCAGCTGCAAAGGTGGTTCTGTGCTGGCAGACTTATTTTCAGAAGAGAGAGCATTGCTGCAGTGTTCATATACAGTGAAAGAGGAATCAAGGCAAAAAAATGGTCCATGATGTGCTTATATATAGACCTACTGAAAAGGTTTGCCTATATGCCCACCAATCCCTTTCTGAGTTGTTCCTCAGCTGGGACATCAAGCTGTGTAGAGCGACAGTCTATAGCTATTTTTCATGTGTTGGGAGTATTTTTTATGATATATCCACACCCTGACTTTTGATCCCTGCCTTGCACGTTCCTTGTAACAATGGTGCTACTTGATGAAAGACAGTAGGAACTTTAGAGGATAACCTTACACGTAGTCTCTTTAAATGACCAGTAAATAAGCTTTGTGGGGGTTTTGGACAATGTATTAACTGAGCAGACAGTCAGCAGATATGACCGCTCTTGTGCTTAGTGGGGATTGTATCTTTTCACCTTCTCTCACTGCTTGTTGGTCACCACCCACTGTGAGTGGTCACTTAAATTATATGCTACTGTTTCCATCTCATAAGTGAGCAGCCGGAATTCTAAAAAACCTCCAAATTCCAATACTGAGAACTGTTGTTCTTCAAACAGTGGCATGAATAAAAGAGATGGATGGATAGACACAGCTGTTTTGGAGTTAGAAGTTCAACCAAAAGGCAGCTTACTCCAGAGAAGCCTTCACTGAGCTTTACCCAGTAGAAGTGTTCCCAACTGAAGAAAGACCCTTTCCTGCTGTTCTTGGAGCAGTTCCTCAGAGAAACCAGACAGCAGTGTGAAATCTTCTGAAGCAGAAGCATGTGAATCACAGTGAAATTACATAGGTGTCAACATCTGATATAGTGAAAGTGCTTTCTAACCAGAGGGTGTAGATTTTAATGGAGTAGCACAAAACCTGACTCTGGTCCATTATACTAAATATTTTTATAACATTTTCCTTTTGGCATTTAAACAGTATTTCAGATTTTAAGTTAAATTATGGACTGAGTCTTAGTGTTCATGGTTTGTTTTATCCTGTAATTCATTGGTTTATTTAATGCAGGAGGCATAATTCATCAATTTTACAGAAGAGCTATTTGAGGAAACAACTAATTTATATTAGCAAAGAGGTGGTGAACAAAATCTTCAGGTGTGGTGAAAATGTATTGTTGATACCTTCTTTACCATTCTAATTATGGTGAATAAATGGAGACAGAGAAGAAGACAGAACAGAACAAGGCTGATCAATACATGCCTCTCCCCTGCCTTCCCTGCAGTCAAAAGAGAATGATTGCACTTATCTGGCCTTCTTGTTGAGTATCTGTTCCTTGCTGGAGGTTAAATGAAAAACTCTTGTATTCCTACTTTTATGCTGACCCTAAATTTGTGTCCTGATTCTACTGTCTCTGGCTACATGGATAGTTCTTCAAGTCAATGAGAAAATTGTAATGAAAAAGGGTTGCTCACACGAACGAGGTTTGCAAGTTCAAACCCTTCATGATCAGTATAACCCTGGGCATTGGGCTGATAAGGCATCCCTGATTTACAAGAGTAATCCTATTAGCATCAAAGGGACAATTCACATGAGTAACAACTGTGAGAATGGGCCCCTCAGGAGCAACTATCACCACAGTTATGTATCTAACCTCACTCAGATCACAGCAGTTTTCAACTGTTCTACAGGCACTTTATGCTGCTACTGAACTTGAGAAGCACATAGACCTTGAGCACAAATTCACTTCTGCTTTACTGACTATGGCCCCAGTTTTGCACTCTGCTTAGACACCTCTTCTCCCCACTCTTAAGTGGTCCAGGGTCTGCAAGAAATATTGGTTTTTCTTCTTTTTTCCACTCTTTCCCTTCCATTTCTCTCTGTCTTTATTTTTCTTTTCTCTTTTCTCATTTTCTTTTCTATTGCCCCCTATATTGTATCTTTTAAAATATTTTTCTCATCTTCCCTTTTCTTCATTTTTTTCCTTTTTTCTTTCTTTTTCTCATTTCCCTTCCCCTCCTTTGCCTTCCTCTCCTGTTCCTTTTTCTATCTTTATTTTTATCTTTTTTCTATTTTTTAACCATTTCCCCCCCTTTTCCTATTTTTTAATTATTTTTCTTTTTATTTGCTCTTTCCCTCCTCTTTTCCCTCCCTTCTTGTCCTCCTCCTGTCATCTTATCTTCTCTTTGTACCTTCCTTACAATTAGGGGAATTCAATGATAGTAGGAAAAAATTAATAAGGTGTTGGCCTTAAAATTCAAAACTGCAAACATATAAGCCTTCACAAGTTCAGAAGCATTTTTTAAGGTCACGTAAATCAATGAAAACTGCCAGATCTGTAAAACCGGAATGTGAAATCTAAAGGAGAGGATGATGTTTGTAGAATTTCTAGCTGCATTTCTGCTTCTCCTTATATCCTACCTGCAACTAATGAAAACGGCCTTTCTCCTGGCTTTCTGGTATTTCCCAGTCTAGTTCTGAGAACTCCGTCTAAATCAATTACCAGTTTTTTTTCTCAAGCATAATAATGTGGATTTAGTTTAACTCTGTTAACTTAATAGGTTTACCTTCTTTTTAAACTAGCTTTGGATAAGGATTAGATGCCAAACAAACAAAAAAGGCAATAGAAAATAATTATAGTTTTATTTCAATAGCCCTAATTACACTACGTGACTGGGATATATTATGTGTTGTACAAAAATTTATGAAGTTACAATTCTTGCCTTGAAGTAAGTTATGAGCTGCAGAAATGCTTCAATTTTAAAAAAAATAAATCCATTCCCTGGGATGTATCCATGCTCATGTGAGTTGTTTTGTTGACTTCAATGGAAATACTATTTGCTGCGTCCTTAGCAAGAACAAATGTTAAACACGACTTATACCATAGTTTAAAACCAGTTCTGACACTGCAGTCCTTGCTCAAATGAGTTTTGCTGTGTTAGACTATTAATAATAAGAGTTGCAAAGGTCTGCACACACAGGTATTTAACATGACGCGAAGCACAGAAGTATCAACGAATGCTTACTGTGTGTACAAGACTTGTTTTTCCATAATGATGGAGCTTTAAAATTTGTATCCCTTTCTGACTTCGTACACATCTTTAGGATTATTTCTGAAACCCTTACTGGGCACCTGAGTACATTTCTTTCTATCCTCTTCACTCTTGTTTATGATGAGCTGTCTAGTCAGAAGCATTGCTCTGGTTATGAGGAGCAGTGCTGTGGGAATAGCATAATTTTCTCTCAAGAAGCTCAGATATCAGTTTTCCTCCTTTCATCACATCCCAGTGCGCCTGAAGCAGTCTGTGGCCAGCCCTGAAGCTCCTCTATTTTGTGTTATACTTTGCAAAGCAACATGATGCATATTGATTGGAACAGCACCAATGGCTTGGCCATGCCAGCACTTTTCCTTTGGTAAAAGTTCAGATCCACCAAAACAATGCAGGGACCCAAAGTACTGAGACTGTGGGTGCTTTACATAGTTTTTCAGGTAAGCTTTGAGCCTGCTTGGGAGTTTGTGCAATCGCTGGTCATGGCACATCTCTAACGAAGCCCGTCTGGGTCACAATCTTTGGTCTCTGCCTCAAAGTCCAAGGGTGCTCAGAGAGGAGGGCTTTTTCTTGCTTGTTCTTCCTGGTCTTCCTTCTTTTCCCATCAGGTAACGTTTGCTGGGGCCTGGGCCTGCACCCTGCTGTTCCGGGGTGAGCCCCGCTGACGGACCGCCGCTGTGCCCACCCCACACCGGCCCGCGGCGACAGCGGCTTGTGGGGGCGGCAGCCGCCAGGCCTCACGGCGGGCCGGGCCGGGACCCGCCTCCGCGCGCGAGCGGGGCGAGGCGAGGCGGGGCCGGGCCGGGCCGTGCCCCGGGGCGGGCGGCGGCTCAGCACCCGGCCGGGAGCAGCGGGGTGGCCGCGGTGTCTGCGCGCTCCGAGGGGACAAGGGCGAGGTGCGTGGGCGCTGCGCGATGGCGGCTCCCGCCGCCGGGCAGGAGCGGAAGATCGGCGCCCCCCCCCCCCCCGACCCCCCCCGCCTTCCGGGCGCGAAACCCTCCGCGGGTGCGGAGAAGGGGCCGCGGGGCCGCGTTTTTCCTCAGGGGGCGCTGAAGCCTGCGGCCCCGCGCGGGGGGGGCCCGGTGCCCGCGGCGGCCGGCGGGGGCGGCTCTCCGGGGCTGCCCGCGGGCCGGGGCCTGCCTGTTGTGCGGGGGGAGCGCGGTGAGAGCGGCGGGCAGCTTTGCGAAGTGGAGGGGCCTGGGCGGGGGAGCGGCGGCCGCGCTCTGGTGCAGGAGTTGGCGGCAGGGCCCCGCGGCAGTTGAAGTGTGCATGGAGCGCGCTTCGCAAAGTTGCGTTTTAACAAAACACCAAAAGGGCGTCCGAGCGCTGATCCCTTTGCTTGCAGCTGCACACTCAGGCAGACAGTCACCCGTGACGGGAACGTGAGCGTAGCTGTGCTCCCGCCGAGGGCACAGCAGCTGACATCATTACCCACTTAAAGGCTCTTAAGACCCTTTACGTGCCATCTAGACTTGTGCACTTCACCAGGCCCGGTTTTTGCATCCGCACCAAGGGATTTTTGCATCCTCAGCTTTGCAGATCAGGCTGTTTGTAGTCCCCTTAAGCTGTTAGTATGTGGGTTTTTTCTGCATTTCTGCTGCTGTTAAAACTATGCATTCTTCGGTGTATTTCCTTTTCGTAGTGAAAGTAAGGCCTGGCTTTATGGGAGTTTGGAGGGGCCAACCCTACAAGTAGGGAAAATGGATAAATGTGTAGTTCACGTGGGAGGAACACAGAGGTGTTCGTGAACAGTTTCTCATTACTTTGCATAGATTTTGGGTGTGTTTTCAGCATAGCCTTAAAATCCAGTAGGGGAAAATGTTCCAAACCCATGGATTTATTTTTGTGGTGTGAAACTATGCAGGCTTTCTGTTGTAATGCAAAGTTAAAAATTGCAGTTTCTGTTAGTTTCTGAAAACAATCTTTGCCGATTCGGTAATTATCTTGAGAACTGTCATGTGAGACAAGGGAGAGCTGTACTGAATTTCCCATTGTCCCTAGACTCGGTGCTTGGCCCAGTGACCCAAGCAGTGTTTTAGAAAGGATAAAAGAGGGAACAAAATCCTATCACCACAGCCAGATAGGTCAGGGCAAGTCTTGATTTGTTTCACTGAGCAAACAGCTGCTTACCTCCCCACCAAGGACTTGTCTTCAAAACAAGAGTCTTCTATTGCTCTTGGCACATCTAGTTTTCCCTCGTTGGCTATAGCTGGCAGTGACTGCGTACTGAAAGCAAGATGAGAGATTGTTAGAGCTGTAGTTAAGTTAATACTAACTTTTTCATTACTATTGTTAAAATTACATCAGCAAATAATGATGTTTACTATAACAAAAAGTACATTTATTTTGGTCTCAACCAAAGACATACTGGTAAGACATACCAGTTTTATGGATTCCTACTCACTAAGTGCATGACTGAAGCACTTGATAAGGCAAAAGCTTTGCTTCATGCAGAGCACAAATTGAATGTGCAAGGGAATGTGCTTTTCACTTTATGTGCATTCAGTCCTCATCACATTCTTTATGGTGTTGATAAAAGGTGCTACCTCCATAGGATTATGGGTTTGGGTTTGGTGTGGTCTCATTGGAAAAAGATTTCATTAATTTAAACCTCCCGTGATAAAAGCCTAAATAGTTCTCTACTTTTTGTCATTACAACTTCATCTTTGCCAGTGAATCATGCTCAAAGCAATTTTTAAGAACAAGGTCTCAAAGGAGAAAAAATGCATGTTTAACTCAGTTTGATCACAAGTTGTTGCTGGGTGGGAAGATATTGGTTAGTTTGAAAGCTGAAGTGCAATTATAATTGTGTCATTTTACCAAAAAGATAAAGGTAGGCAATACTAATATCCCTCTTTAAACACTCAGTGTGTATGGTATGTCATCACACTCTTTCTATTCTGGTAACTGCTTAGGGAAATGCACTAGTTCAACTGAATTTGTCTGACATTGGTCTAACTCCTCATGTTATTTCAAAAGTGTACTAATTTCTGTGACTAAATTTTGTTTCTGCTATTACATTAAATATTTTGGTGGTTTATATTTTGACAGTTTAATAAGCAGATATAATGGAAGTGAAATATTAAACGATAATATAATGTCTCAAAGTATTCTATTATGCCATTGTGAAAATAAACTGAAGAAAAATAAATTTGTTTGAAAATGTACTTCAAAGTGGCAAAATTATGCTGTCATTGTAGTGATACTAAAAAAAGGCTGTTCTGAAGTCTTGTCAGAACTTTGGATTGCTATGACTTTAGCCTAACTTTAATATTTTTTAAAGGTTGTCAATGAAGAGTGGAGAAATGGCTAAAATGACCCAGTTAATTGACAATGAAGTCTTCCGAGCTTATGCTACCTATACCACTATTATTCTTCTAAAAATGATGCTAATGAGTCTTATAACAGCATACTTCAGAATCACGAGAAAGGTAAGAAATTGGGAATACTGTCTGGTAGAATAGATTGAAATTTGTATTGAAATATGGAGATATCACAGGTGTTTCTTTTCAGCTTTCAGATACTGTTCTTTTTCTTCCTCCTCCCTCCTCTAACGATATTCTGAGTTTGGTGTGCTGGTGCTTTGTTGGTCTCATGGCTGATGTCTTTAACCTAATTATGAGATAATGATGAGACTATATCTTATTCTACCCTTCTAAAACAATTCTGTTATTTCTAAATGAGAGTTTTTCACAACTGTAATTTCCACTGTCTTTCGCAGAAAGCTGGTGTCCAGGGTACCCAATTTATAAAGCAAATAAAGTGTGATATGGAGCCATCTTACATGGATAACCAACTACTAGGGTCAGAAGAGAGGATATGAAGTGGATTTTTATGCATCTATAACCCTTTCATCCAGTAATTCTAAAGCTCTTTACATTCCCTACTGTTTTAGCCTTCCCATTGCAAGTAGGTCATTATCTAAAAAAAATTGTGGTTTTTTTTCTAGAATGAGAGGCAGGCTGAAAATTTACATGGATTGCTGTCTAGGCTAGATAAGTATATGAAAGATTCACTGAGATTTACTAAGTAATGCAGAAGCTTCATCTATCTTAGGAGACAGTGCTTATGGAAAGCACTGTGGTGTGTTTGCGCTGTTCTTGGTCTCTAGGCATGTGCTTGTGGCCACTGTTGGAAACACTTGGTCCTGGACTGAAAGAGCCCTGAGATTGCCCCATATGGCTGTTCTAGTGATATCTGCTTCTGCCAGGCGGTGTGTGCTTCAAGGATTTTGTTGTAGTCCTTTTGCTGAAATGCTGCTTTCCTGCTTCCTGCTTGGTTCAAGAGCTGAACTGTTCTGTTGCTCATGAGGTCCTAATAGCACAACATTTGAGCTACTGCTGGCTTCTAATTGCTCTCTAGGTCTCTGGCACAGCTGAAGATTGAGTAGAGCACACAGCCTGTCCTGGGTGTTCAAAACAGGACTCAGATGTCTCTGTTGTAACCTTACTTCCTTTTGTTCTTGTGCAAGCACGTCAGCTGTACTGGTCCTGTATGTAGATCCAGTGGAGTCCTGTATTAATGCTCATACCATGTTATGATCCATATTTATGCAGGTGACAACAGGGCCTTCATTAATTTAGAGTACTTGATTTTCTGATCATAGACTAATATTACAGACAGACAAATTAGTAAAGTCATTTTTATTTCCTATTTAATATAAAAAAGTCTTTAAAATGTTAAGAAAAAATGAAGAAAAGCAGTTAGTGGAGCACGAGAAAGTAAAATGTTGCTCATTCTGATACTGATAACATGTTTCCAGAATTCTGAGGCCAAGGATATTTCACAGAAAGGGATCAAGGCTGCCTCAGAAAGCAATCATGTTGCTCCTTTAAAACCAAAAGGTTTTCTTGACTTATACTTCCATAGCCTGGACAGTCTACAGAATGCATGTGTTACTACATGTGTCAGCCAGGAGAGATCTACTGCAGTCTGCACTAACTGAATTAAATGTTGTTTTCAAGTAGTGTCTTACAGTATTTGGAGGTAGTAATGGGTCATATAAGTGGAAAAATTTGTGCCTGAGAGGAAAGGGAGAAACTTATTTGGTCATAAATGAGGATGGGAATAAGTCTCTTGGATGCTATTGCTGTATAGACTTCTGAAGAAGGAAGGGATCCAAAAGGGCTTTCAGATAATTTGTCAAGAATAGTGAAAAAGAGACTTAGGCAGTACAGACAGTAGTTCTACCTTGCGGGTCTCTATGTTCCTTCAGCCCACTGGCATTACTTCAGGCTGAGTATCAGTCATCTGCTGTGCTTGTCCATCTTACAATAAGGCTTTTATCTACATGCATAAATTACATTACATTAATTTTTCAGCATACAAGCTACATACAGGCTAGGCTCAAGAAAACAGTAATGCGGTGAACAATGTGTTATTCCCTGTGCATTTAACTTCAGGTAAGTTATGTGAGGTTATAGAGGCATTAGTACAAAGAGTGACCTTTATAGCAAGCTGCCTCTACTAGAAGAAACATTCTAGCTTCTAATGTCTCTTGTGTGTTTATGTTTGAAATAGGCATTTGCCAACCCAGAAGATACAGCATCATTTGGAAAAGGCGAGAGTGCTAAAAAATACCTGCGGACTGATCCAGATGTTGAACGTGTACGCAGGTAATGCGTAGTAGTCTTTAAACGTTATTTAAAATAGCAGGATAATACTAAATCAAAGAATTAATTTCACCCCATTCTTTTTGGCAAACCTCTGTGTGCTCTGTGTTGCTTTATGTAGTAATCTAGTATGTTAATTTGTTTAAATGAACAAACAATTCCACAGTCAAACGGCCAGCATGCATACTAAAAGTAATAAGTCATTGTCTGGTTATAATAACTAACTCTTGAATAGTACATGGAGGAAGTGGTGAGAAGATTGTAAAATATGACTGTAACTTAATTTAGTATGAAGTAGTATCCATTAAGTATAATTAAGTATAATTCAACTTTCTATATAATTTGGACACCTGTTGCAATAGTTGCATCTTTTCCTGAAGTGTAAATGAAATAACAGGGGAAGAGGAGTAAAACTGTGTTAGAGTCATGAAACTCCAGAGTTGTAATGAGAGTGTTAATCTGGCAAATAGCAGAGTGGGAGTCAAAGCCTGTGCTCTTTTTGCTGGACTGAGTCAAGGTTACTGCCCCATGTGTCAGTTGTACAGGAAGGTTGACCAGCCGTCTGGAAGAATGCTATTAATAGTATGGCAGTGTTCAACGTGCGGTCAGTCTATTTTTTTTCAAGCTTTGTGGCAGAATGTAAGATGTAGTTCAGTGGGCTACACGTTGCAGCTTATTTAACTTTATATAGCTGGTGGCAAAATTTCCTGTTACCAAAATCATAACTTTTGAGATGCTGTTTGATAAATCTGTACTAACAAGAAAAGCTTTAATGGAATGCTTTCCATACCATTATTCCTTAATGAAGCTAACAGTTTATTTCCTGTACATGTTTTTATACCAAAAACTTGAATGTGAACAAACTGTTCTCATTTAAACCACCATTTGGGAAGATCTTGAAAATAAGCTTTGATTTCAGAACAGTACATGCTTGCAAATGCAGATAACTGTGGTTCTGTGAAGGCTGGTATATTTCTGTATGTCTCTTCTGGATTAAAATCTGAGAAAGAAGAGTCTAATCGCAGTAAGCTGCAAAGATACTCTGAACTTTCCTTTTCTCCCTCTCAGTGGTTCAGGGAGTTCTTAGTTGTTTAATTTGCTGTTTGTTACATAAAAATGGGCACTTTTTGGTGAGGAGTAATTTCTTTCTATTTGTAAATTCTAAGAGGACAACTAAATTGATACTAACTTTACAACCAGATGCCATTTTAACTCAAATTGTTACATTAGAGAAATGACAACCTCCTCACAGAGTCATTTACACAGCTTAGATTTTTAAAACACTGTATTATCAAATCCTGTGTTGTTATTTTGAAGAGTTGGTCAGACTTCCCCAGATCTAGTAAGGCAGCTTGGTTCTAGTTATTTCATTGGTGTTGCAGCATCCATTTTTTCCTCCCAACATTGGTTCTTAATGGAAGTTTACTGTATTTTCTTTTGCAAGCTTCATGGCAACAGATAATGTCACAGAGATTTAGGATGGCTTCTCTGCTATATAAGTGACTGGAATTTGTTCTGTTTATGGGTGTAGAAAAGACATTACACTGAAGAGTGTAGTTTTTTTGTGAAAAAAAAACCAGAAAAGCTTCAGGATGTGTTTCCTTGTAATGATAAATGAGTTCAGAAAGCAGCTGCAAAACAGCACCATGTTCTGCTTCTAGTTGGCTGTGAAATTTGACATAATTAGTAAGTCTTAGAGGTTGTTTCAATCAGTAAATTTGGCTGGAAGTATGATTTATCTAAAGAGGTAAAGGGAGAGGGAAAGGTTTAGGAAGAGGCGTGAAAGAATACTTCAAGATCTGGAGTTCAGTCTCAACACATTTTTAGTAAATCATATTATGGTTTCAAAATTTCAAACATTTTTCAGCTATTTTTGTGCTTCGTAGTGAAGAAAATCAACCAAAAGCTGTCACACCTGTTAGATGCTCAAAAATAACATTCTTCAAGATGATTGAACTTCATGAAGATTTGATAGAATGTTTCATATATAGGATATTTCATATTTTCTTTATGGAGACTACAAATTGAATTTATGGGATTGGAATAGACCATCTGGGCCATGAAGTCTAGTAGTTGCAGTCACACTCATCCAGTTAATTGATACTCAGTTGAGAGAATCTACAAGAAAAATCCAGCTATCTGTCTTCTTCCCTGCCTTTTCTTGCATTCTTGCACACTCAGGTGCACTCATATACCTCATGTAAACTCCTAATATTAAGCAAGATCCTGGAGAAAAATAAAAACCTTTCAAACAGCAGATCAGAGGCTTAAAAATATGGGGTGCAGCAAAGGAGACCAGAGCAATGCCAGGTGAACATGTGAAAATCATTTCAGTAGCTGAATCAAGTCCCCCCTGCAGAGGAAGCCAACAGGGCTTTAACAGTAGCATGCTTTGAAGATGCTAGAGAATAATGAAGCTTGAAGTGGTTTATTTAACAAATATAACACTGTAAAACAACTTTGCTTCTTTCCCCAGAGGCCACCTGAATGACCTTGAAAATATTGTCCCATTTCTTGGCATTGGACTGCTGTATGCTCTTAGTGGCCCTGAGCTGTCCACAGCCCTGCTGCATTTCAGGATCTTCGCTGGGGCCAGGATCGTTCACACTTTTGCATACTTGATCCCTCTTCCCCAGCCTGGCAGAGGTTTGTCTTGGGCAGTTGGGTATGCAGTGACCATCTCAATGGCATACAAAGTGCTGAAGACATCGTTGCACCTGTAGCAGAGTCATAGCTTCTGTAAACGATTTGACATTCCATGCAAACTTTGCCACAGTGTATGTTAATGTCTTGAATGAGCCAGCATGAATTTTCTGTGGTGACTGGAATTCATTTTTTAACAGAGTCTTTTCATTCCTGTTCAGAAATAGTTCTTTTTGGAGGAAAAAAAATCCTCCCTGTATTCCCTGTTCATGGGCTGCATTGCCAAACGATTAGATTTGATGTTCCCTTTGCGATTTGTCAAGTGCTTACAATTCTAAACATGCGATGATGCTGTATTGATAGCATGTGTGGTAATTTTCTACAGATATACTATTTTTGGCTGTAGCTTTGAAGTCTAAATCAATAAAGACAAGAGTTAAAAAAAAAAACGTGTTTGTATTTTTGTTTTCATTCTGACTCTTCTCACTGCAGCCAGCAAATAGCATGTCACTATATATCAGGAAGAGATTCCAATCATACAGTTCTTTGAAGAATGCTTACCTTAATAATAAGATATAACCAGTAATACTAGGCTTGTTGTAAAAAATCTTTGATGAAATTGTTGTTTGTGTAATCCACTTTGGGATTAAAAAACCTAAACCATTGCAGCTCCATTTCTCTCAGTTGAATAGATTAAAAAGAAAAAAAAAATATTTGGGCTAAACTCCATTTAGTGACGCTGGTGAAAATTTGAAATAATTCTTTTTGTTGAAGTTATTCCAAACATAGGTTTCATGACTGGATAAAGTGTAAAGCCTTTTTTCTTTCATTTTTGAATAAATTCAGCATAAAATGAGTGACACTTGCAAATGTATATATCAGCTAATTCAGATGTGACTATATAATTAGTTTGCATGGCATACTGTCATAAATCATAGAATCATAGAATGGACTGGGTTGGAAGGGGCTTTAAAGATCATCCAGTTCCAACCCCCCTGCCATGGGCAGGGACACCTTCCACTAGCCCAGGTTGCCCAAAGCCCCGTCCAACCTGGCCTTGAACCCTTCCAGGGAGGGGACAGCCACAGCTGCTCTGGGCAACCTGTTCCAGTTTCTTACCACCCTCACAGGAAAGAATTTCTTCCTTATACCTAATCTAAGTCTACACTCTTTCAGTTTAAAACCATTACCCTTCACCCTATCACTACACTCCCTGATAAAGAGTCCCTCCCCAACTTTCCTGTAGCCCCCTTTAAGTACTGGAAGGCCACTATAAGGTCTCCCTGGAGCCTTCTCTAGGCCAAACAATATATTGCTGATAGAAAATTTTGATCTTTGCTTATCTATGATGTGTTAATTTGAAATATTTTCTTCAAAAACTTTTCCTGGCCTTTTTTGTTTTGGTAGGTGTGACTTAAACAATAGCAAAAGATTTCAAGAAAAAAGAAAAATGACCCAGAAGAGTCTTCATATCCAGTGTGCTGGTCATTGATAAGTTTTAAATGGCAGAAGTCAGAGTTTGGTTTACTTTCCTACCCCAGAAGCTGTGCTGCTAAGGGGTATCCCAGAGATGAGCTGTAGAGTTCTCTTCGCTGCCTCCATATGCCAAAGGGTTTGCTTTTATTTCACGTGGGAGCAGTAGTTGTAGTACCACAAGGCATATCACAGGAGGGCCTAGCTGTCTACCCACAGTTGTGAGAGGGAAGTTCATGCACTGTTATGTTAGGCTGTAAGTGAGAAGCAGCCAGAGGAGTCAGGAAGGGTACAGATAGACTGGTTTAATCTGAAGAAGGGAGATTTTTATTGCAGTTCAAGGATAGTGTTTAAATCATGTCTACTAAACAAGAGAATGGTGGGACTTGAAATCAAGAAGTTAACATTGATGTATCAGAAATTAAATCTAACTAAAATTGAAATAATGAAGAGCTGGATCCTCTAGAAGGAGAATGTTTAAGAGAGGAGGACTAAAAGGAGAATGTTGTGGAGCTTCGGATCCTAACATGGCAGAGTAAGCACACGTCAACACCTGTGGATTACCGGAGACTCCAATGGGAAATGCAGGCTTTCATGTTTCTTCTCACATATTTCTCCACCACTCCCAACCTGTGCTGTTTTCCTCATATTCCTTCTTTCTCTGCTAGCTTTGCATGCCATCTTGAGACCAGCTACCTTGGACAATATCATTGTAACAAGGTAAGATTGTCCATCAGCCTAGTTTGGGAAGGACTAGCAATGGAGGGAGAAGGGGCCCAAACTAGTCATTGTCAGAGTCAACCTGCCAACCTGGATTGATTGCTCTGTGGCTACTCTTGCCTCCTTATATTGTGATACTAGCATCTAAAGCTGTATTTTCCTCACTTCTTTGTAGCTTGTCTTTTCTTTCAGCTGTGTGTCTTTCTATCCATTTAAAACAGTGGGAAAGTAGCCACCATGCATAGGAACCCATTTGAAATTCAGCAGCGGAGGGAGTCCTTTCTTTTAGCATCAAAAAGGCTCTTCTGACAAGCCTAGTTGTCATTGCCAGACATATGCAGGAACAGCATTTTTAACTCCTTTTGCATCAAACTTCCATACAGAAATCTCATTCTGAAGAGAAATACCTGGAGCCTGTCTTTATTTCTGTGATCTTACATTTGAAACAAAACTAGTTTTTAAATCCCTTCCATTTGCTTGGTGGTTTCAAAACCCTGAGCATACACTAGCTATGTGCTGAGAAGTTAAAAAGATAAATGGAAACCCTTGGAAGTACCTAGAGTGATTCAATATTATTCTGTGTTTCTCTTGCATTTATTTTAAACCTATATTTTATTTTCCTTTGCTCCCACAAATACCGTCTGTTCATCTGGGTGGGGTACGTGCTGAATCTGGGAAATCTGCCTTACCAGCTTCAGTCAAACTGTGACTGCCAGCTCCATGGAAGTGTGTTGGAGTGGTCCTTGTCAAACAGCTCTTGCATATCTGCAGGCCGTGCCTTAGAGAGGTATACTGTACCTGTTGTACAGCTGTAAATTTTAAAAGGTTAGCTTATTTTCATGAGGAGAACTAATAAAAGGAGTGTGTTAGTTGAATGTATTACTGAGCTAAACTGTATTTTCATCTTTTAAAATATGCACACATGGATTTCCGACTGCTTTATCAGGTTCTGTTACAAAATCTTTAAAATAATCTGTAACTGATGAAGCAACTGACTGTTATCAGCAGGTATGCTGCTTTTGACCTGGTGAAAGTACAGACAAGGCTAGTCCACTGTAGACATATAAAAAGAGGTCAAACCAACATCTAGGCTTCATTTCTGTTTATTATGCCTGTTATTCCAACTACTAATCTTAGGCAACTGGAGAAACTGAAGTTTTCTTCTCTCTGCCAATTATTCCTGGCATTTTATATTCTTACTTCTCCAGAGTACTCTGTATCTTTGAAGTAGCTCTAATAGTTGACCATGAGGTACTTTAAAATGCTAGCTGGCAGCTTGACCTAGTTAGTTGATTTCATCTCTTGAGTGAATTTCATGGGCTGCTTCGTTTACAGAAGTGTAAACGTGTGAACAATTTCTCAATTTAGTTTTCAACTCTAGGGGTAAATGCTTATGTGGCTTTGGCCAAAGTTACTTTGTCCTCATTTTCATGTCTGCAGACATAGGCAGCTGGAGGCAGTGAGTTGTTGAGAGGACTAGTGACTGTCAAAGATGTCTGAGCTAGGACTTAACCATTTGAGCATGACTTCATGTCCTTTCACAACAAAGCAGGTGTTTAAAACGATAAATGATATATTAAATGTTTCCTTGCTTTTTCAGAAGTAAGTGTATCTCTGAACATCACTGCCTTCAAGGTATTTATTTCAAGAAGCTCTGTCAATGTTTCTGAAAGTGATGGAATTGCATAAGTCACCAAAATACAGGAAAAGAAAAGCTTACACTCCTAATTCAAATCACTTTGGGGTTTCAAAAAATTTTCTAGTCACCTGAAGCCTGTTATGGTCATATGCTCCATGCTGTGTCTCTTCCTGGTTATTTGTATTTGCAGAAACAAATTAAATCTAGATTTTTACTGGAAAATGCTTGTAATGTATGTCCTTTCTAAAAGCTAAAAAGCAAGTCTTTAAAAATACCGTTTTAGAAGTAATACAAATATTATCTGTTATTACTCGAACTAACATGTTTTTCATTTCGAGGCTGAAGTTTAGGAAGAACTTTTCTGTTTTCCAAACCTTGTCCTGCCAACTGAGATGGCATAACAAGTGCTTCATAAAAGGTTGTATTGATATATATTAAAATACTCTCATGATTAAATACCTCCAGCTGTTGGACACTTAGAAAAATACATCCTTGTGATTCACTTTAAGTGAAACAAAGCAGTATTAGTTAAATACTGATTTTCAGATTTCCAGATCTTGATTAGTTACTCCTACTCAGATTTTGAAGGCTAAAATTGATATTAGCTCCTTCAGTCTGACCTCTAGTGGAAAATATGCCACAGAGTGGCTGCCCTTCTGCTGAGGTTAGTTTAATCACAGCGTGAGTTCCTGAAAGGTGTGTGATCTCCATTCAGAGACTTTGGGAGACAGGCATTGATTCAGTCTTTTCTATGATATTGTTTCTCTCTGGAATACATGCATGCTAAAACTAGTCTTTAAAAACAGCATAGGTTGTTTTTGTTAGCTTTGTGGTTTGTTTTTTTTTTGTTGTTTTTTTTTTTTTTTTAATCAAGACAGTTATTATTAAATTATCGCAGTGCAAGGAGAAATATGAAATACTTTAAGCAGGTGCTTTCCTACTACAAAGCAGTCTGCTTTTTACTACTGTACACTCTTGGAAAAACAGAAATGTAGAGGCCCTTTCCACATGTAAAAAAAATACTACTCTTCTGTTTTAAAAATAGGCATGAGAAATGTGAGGTATAATGTCTGAAGGTTTTTCTCTGTACAACAGTGCTAATTAAGTGTTTTTAGGAATATATGTTATGGTAAATATGCACACATGGGACTGTATTCTGCACAAAGACTTGCAGTGTATGAAGTTGTATCCATGATCCTATGTCATAAATTCTGTGAGTAGTATTACAGTGATGCTGGGCATCCCTTGCTAGCCTGGAGTGAAGCATCTTGAAGTGGATACCTATAAAAGAGTGGAAAATGACATCTCCAGCATTCTTGCTTCAAAGCCTACTGAGTTGTAATATGGGCGGGGGAATGGTGGCTGACTTCTATTAACTAGTCAGCCTCCATTCCTTGACAGCATTTCCAAGTACTGACCTGCATGCCAGGTGGCTGCTTTTGCCATGGAAACACATTTAAAAGTAAATTATTTCTCTTCATTGAAGGACATTATTTTAGCGGAAGCCACATAATCTCCACAATTGAACGCTTTTATATCTAGTCTTTACTGGTTGATCCCGGTGTGCACCATCGCTGACAGCATCTTTCTTTTATTCTACATATCATGTGTTGGTGGACTTTTGAGAGAGCTTAAGAAGAGGAAGTTCCAAGAAACCTGTCTTTTTAAAAAAAAAAGAATAAGGGTGTTTGTTTCATGGGTACTGCTTGTCCAGTGATGGGGAATAAAGTAATGTCAATCCTGGAAAAAAAGAAAAAAAGGGAAAGGGAGGACTAAAAGGAGGAAAATACTTTAATGGTGGTTTAGCACAGCACCAAGCAGCAAACTGGATGAAGACCAGTAGAAGTGTTATAAGAGAGACAGGTAGCTTTCTGCTTCTGTGGTTTTATTTTATAAACCCACTTTACTATCTCTATTTAAAATAAGCTTATTTTTAAGAATGTTTTCCCTTGTGCATCAGTCATTACATATTTGCAAAGAGGATTATAAGTACCTCAAATCCGAATGGAGAGTACCCATAGGCTGGGTCAATTTAGTAGATAATTCTGTTTAATCAGTGGCTCCTTAAGGCACTTGTGTCATACAGACCACTGCTGTGGGAGGCAGGACTTGACATTGTGTGATTGTGAAGAATAGCCTATGAAACTGCCCCCAAAATGACATCATACCTACAGCACTGGAGAGTGTGATTTTTTTTTTTTTCATGGAAAGTCATATATGACACTTATTTTCAAATTTATGGAAAAGTATCCATTTTCACTACAATACATTCATGGAAATCGGAAAGGACCTTTAGAGCAAGGGTGAGTTTGTTTGGGAGCTGGGCAGGAAGAGTTCAGATCTGTAGTTTGTCCTACATTTCTTGGAAGAATTTCTGAGCTTCATCTCTAACCCTCATTTCAGAGAGGAGCTGTAGGGATTGGTGTATGTGGAATTGCCACAAAAGTGCTCCAGGTTGGTTAAAATTCTTATTCTCTAGGTGTCTTAAGAGACCTCTGTATAATTTCTATAAAGGTATCTTTTTTGATAGAAAGGGACCCTACAGACTCAGTCTTCCTTAACAAGCCTGCAGTTATGTTCTAGCTTGCCATGACTGCTTAATTTATTTGACACTGCATAACTATAAAACACAAAGTTGTTTACTATGGGATTTTCACATTAAACCTGTGCGCAGGTGTGGTCTGTTTTATAGGCTGCATTTCTCAGACGGCAGGGCTAGCAACTTAAGTATTCTTCATGTGGGTGTCCCTCTGTACTCTTAAAGGGATGTTTTCATAAGAAAGATCCAGTCTTTCTTTTCCCTTTCTTTAATTTTGAGCTTCTTTTCAACCTTTCTTCATTCCTGATAAGAAATGAGCGATTCTCTCAGATCCATAGGCGTGGCAGTAGGTTTTTCCTCCCTCTGCTCGTTCTTAATTTCGTGCATGGTACCACTAGATGTCCCTCTTTGGCTTTTTTTATTAGGTTTTTGGACTGGGCCTGTGAAGAATAAGGTAGCTGTGCTCTGCATCTCTGGCAGATTGAGTTGTAGGGGGAAAGTATTTAGCTTTAAAGAAGAAATTTATAATGGATATTAAGGCCAAATAGTGTCTCTGTACAGTAAACTTGTACTAAGAAAAACTTACGGAAAAAGTGAGCTTTGTGAAAACATTATTTAACCTGTTGCTGAAGCATTAAAATGTTTTGTTTTGCTTTTTAAAATTAATAAGGCACCATGTAACTGCAACATCTGAATTCTTCTATTGAGGTTCCTAGAGAACTATGCAATTTATATTTTAAGTGTCTGCTATTGGTTTTGATAAGTAAATACATTTTACGATTTGTGATTAGCAGTAGGGTAATCTGAATGGGACTGAGGCTGTTCAAAAACTTGAAGCGAGTAAAGAAGCAGAAATAAAACTCAGAAGGTGTGTCTGTCTGCCACAATATCCAGAGGAGAGACTAAGCAGAAATAGTTTACTTGGAAGTATCTCAATTGTTACAGATTTCACCTTGGGAATTTAAAGGTGCTGTAAAAAATGTTGCTTTTATTTATACAAAACTGGGATGCCCTATAAAGCAATGTGTGCACAGCAGATTTACTTGTCACACGAAATGTCAGGAAAGTGGTGGGGGGCATCTCTGAGTGATCCACTTGGCACAGAGGTGGAGTACAGTGTCAGCATAATGAATAGGACCTTGCTTGGTGGATGGAAAATATTTTTAAATTGAGTTTCTATTTAATGGATTTGAACTTTTCATGCCCAATTACCTTTTTGCTGAAAGAGAACAATAATAATAATAATAAAGTGCAAAGGTTCAGTTTCATTCTAGAAATGGGGAAATGTACTTGGAGAGCTGTCAAAAGGCACAGTCAGATCTCAAGAGCATGGAGCAAGGTAGCTAATGCTCTGGAGCAGATGTCCATCAACTTCTTTTGTGGTGGTGTATGTTCTTGTCAATGGTAATATGACAGAATGGGATGCATCATGTGCAGGGATGGATGGCAACAAATCGTTGATTAAGTTCAGGGAAAGTATGTCCTTGCAAGGGGGTTTATATGATTTTCTTAATTTGTCCAGTTAAGTCTTATAGGTGCATGAATTGTGGAGAAAACGACCCTGCAAAATGAAGCTAACAGGATTTCGGGAAACTGTTCCAGGATATATAGAAGTAAATCCTTCCTGCAGAAAGCTTAATCCATCCTATAGCAGGAATGTAAGAAGGATGAAGAAAAGCAACAATCCCTATTAAATTCTATGGGTCTTTTCCTTCTGGAATAATAACCTGTTCTCAGTGAATTTTCATTGCAGGAATTTTTAACTCCATGCCCACGTACACCTATGAAGAGAAACTTAGCCTAGTTGTGTTGAACTACTAAATAAAAGCACACTTTTAAGAGTACATATGATGAGAGGACATGTTTGTGTGTTATTTATTTATTTCTCATCACTGTGTTATCTAGGCTACAATGTATTGACTATAGACCAAACTCAGAGACTAGTGAATTGAATAGAAATGTTCCCACTGACTTTCACAGGCTTTATATCTAGACAAGTAGTCTCTATCATATTCTATTCACTTAATTAATTATGTGCTGAGTACAGTCTGCACTAAGATATTTGCTGCCAACAACAGTGTCCAGATAAACTATTATATTTTGTAACATTTCAGAGAAAAAAAAACTGTCAGGGAGGTGCTACTTCATCTTTAACTCTGCTATAACTACCATTAGAAGTGGCTGGTCCATTGTTTACATATTCTTGATCACAGCAAGAGCTTTATTGATGCTTGGCCTTTGACTTGGCGTTACTGATGGCTCATATGGTGCAGTCCTCAGCAGGGGACATAAGAGAGCACCACTTTAAAATGGATCCTGCTGGCCATGTGGTACTGTTTTGTTCTGTACACTGCTAAAAGGGCCACTGTCAACTTGAAATCTAGTCAATTAAAAACAAACAGTCTAATAGGAGCTTCATGTCTCCAAGTCCTTTTGCTAGTTTCTGTGGGATTGCAGTCAAGAGGATCCTATTTTTAACCATGTTTTTCTTGATCTTGTTGGTGGCTTTTTGTGTATGTGTGTGTGTGTATGAAGGTATAAACCATGCTAAAGGAGGTACCGGCTTCTTCACTGACATATAAATGAAAGAATAGATATAAATAATCCACATTTGCTTTGTGTATTTCATAAAGTAAGAATAAAAGGTATTTTTCCTTTAACTCTTCCAGTTGCTAAGAATTTTGTCTGAAAATTGACATGGAATTTGCTTAGCAGTAGAACAGACAAATCCATGGTGTTTTTCTGGCACCCTTTAAAAATAGTAATTTTAAAAATTGAATAAATTTTGTTAGATCTGAATAAATATTTTTAAACAAACTGAAAAAAATGATTAAAATTGCTCTGAAGAAATGAAAATATTTTGTTTTGTAAAACACTGCAGTTAATTATTTTTACAATGGACACTGGATTTTCTATGCACTTACCTACAGATAACATTTAACTGCGTTTATACAAACTTATTTTTTATCTAGAACTACCATCTCTGAATTAATAGTTCTAGCAGTGCTTAAAATTGGAGTCTGGAGCTGCTCAGGAAAGTCACACAGTGGGCTCTGTACTGGGGAAGGCCATGGAGAAGGAACAGGGCTCATCATTTGGGGACTGATTCTAGAGGAATTGAAGATTATCAGTTTCTGTGGACTGCGGCACAAATTGGTGGCATTCAGCGCTTTAGCTTGAGTGTATGGGTTCAGGTCAGAATTATTCATTTGGGATATTGAAAGACTTGGAATGTTTTCCGTTCAGAGCACTAAATGACTTCCAGAGAGCTACCACTGCACCAGCAACAAAAGCAGTGAAACTTGTAGACAACACGTATCACACCCCACTGTGTGTGGTGGACAACACATACCATACCACACTGAAGACAAGGAACTAACTGACCTAACAGAAGATGCTGATCTTAGTCATATATTTAGAGGCCTATTACACAACTGAAATTATTTTTCAGCTGCTACTGTAACTGCTGTTTCTCTTTAAGTTTGCTTATGAATTTTCTCCCTCCTCTGTTTTGAAGTATTAAAGTGAGACTAGTAAACATACAAGAGAGTGATCTTAGATCCTCATATTCTCCAAGGTCTCTGTGCTGTCAGTGGACTTGGTGTTGGCAATAGAAAGTCCATTGCAGCCCTTGGCAGAGCCAGTTGATGGAGTGGTTAATGATGCAACACTTTTTTTAGTAATGTGTCTCATTTGGACACTGCAGCACATCCTGTTTGTATTTCATCTCCTTTCCCTGGTACTTCATCTATGTCCACTACTCTTGCATTTTGACCCAAGGGACTTTTAGTTTAATCATTTGCTCTTCCTACCTGAACTTTCTTGTACATACTTAATATTACTTTACTTGGGACTTGAACATATGGAACAGATATTTTTAATTCTCACAGTTAACGCTTGATTGCTTAAAAGATATATTTTTCTACTTTCAAAGAAAGCATTTAAAATCTCCTATATTTTCACTTGCTACCCAGAAAGATGTTTAGTGCTGACCAGGAATGCATACAAAGTGAAACTCTTTTGATTTATTTTTGTTCCCCTATCAGGATGGTAACTGACTTCAGTGCATGAAGAAGCCTTATCCAGTGGGGACTTGATGTTTCTTTGCAGACTTGTGGGCTCATTTGGCCCACTCATGGACCTGTTTTATGTAGTCATATTAGGGAGGCACCGAATGCTGGCAGATAGGTTTTATTAGCATGGCCTTGGTATTGTGAGAATCTGGTTACAGATACATCTGTCCAAGAGTAGTAATTTCTTGCTTCTGCTCATAAAAACTAACAGTTTTATAACTGGAGCACCAAAAGGCCTGTATTCTAACCCAATCTTATTTTTGACCAAGTCAGATAATATCTCTGTACTGCTGTTTTGTCTCCAGGCTTCTACTAATAAAAGAATTGAAGCTTAAACAGATACTAACTACTGAAATTGTCTGCATACAATTGGTTGAGTTATAGATCATGCATTCAGAGACACACACACACACACACACACACACTCAGGCATAAATATTCAGCTGTAAGGTATGAGAAAAAGAGACATAGAGGCAAAAGGCAAAGTGTCAAAGAAAAAAAGTAAAGCAATGTGGTGCTTGGACTTGGAATTAAGAAGCCTGTTCTGCTATTGACATGTGGCATGAGCTGGGACACCTCTTTTTGCTTTGATTTTGTTTCTGTCACCTTTATTTTTGCCACTTTGAGCAAGGGACTGTATCTTAATACCAGTGAGATTTGTGCAGAACCTAGCATAACAGGATCATGTTTCTGATGGAAGCTGCAGTTTTAATTTGTTGCTATAGGTGGTACTGTAATATTAATGCATAAAATTAAAGAAGGAAGAGAAAATAATAAAAGGTGATAACAATCAATAAAAAGAATGGTAGCAAACAAATGCCAGTGTTTCATACTGTCTAAGGAGATTTCCAGCTGAAGTGATTTTTAAGCTTGAAGGTGATACAGTGGCATGGGTGGCTTTTGAACTGAGTAGTGCAAGTCTGTTAGATACTTACTCTGTTTTCAGATCTCCTCCACCAAACCTCGCAGGGCCATGGCTAGATCACACCCTGTTCCTTTCTCCTTACCTGATAATTGTCTGTGATAAAATCCTAGTGCTTTACAAAAAAGTTGTTCCAGGATCACCAGGAAGTCTTGAGATAAGACATGAAAGTCAGAAGATACTTTTCAAAATGAAGAAGGTTCTTGATACAGGCAAAAAAAAGTTTGGAGTTTCATTCATAAGACAAGCCGTAATCTCCACAGTCTTCTCCAGCCTCACCTTGAACAGGTTTTCCTCTCACTTAGCTTTTCTAGACTATGTTTTTTTACTTACAGAGAAGTACTTCTTAGTTTTCTTTTATTTTATAGTATTGCTGTTTTAAAGTTTGTGTAGTGGTTAGATAGTCCAGAGAGGAACTGAAACATAGTAAGACTTGTGCAGAAGTCCCTTCTGAGAGAGTTCTGTAGATCTCCCACTTCAAATTATTCTTCCTGATACATGTTATTTTGGCCGAAAGTGTGAATGTCAGTATCAAGCTCTCCAGCTTTTCCTTGGTTACTAAATTTGGGAATGCAGTAACATAAATCAGTATTCAAGGGAGCTGGATTTTCTCAAAGCTGCTATTCTGACAGGATAATGCTTACTGATCTTCTATAGTGGCATCCATAATAACACATTCTCAAAGAACAGTTACTGTACAATAAAAGTGATTCTTTAGGCTGTTGAGGTCAGCATGGGTCTCCTAGCTTGTCCTACAACCTCAGTGTTTAGAGTTCTCACATACTGCATGGGCCTTGAGTTGCAAGAGAGCAAAGGATAAGTACATGTCTTTCTCTTTAGGACTTTAGAAAGACTTAGAATGGGTACAGGACTTCCATGTTATCAGCAGACATGCTTTGTAGAAATATCTAGTTCATTTTTATAGTACTTCTCTGTACCTTGAGGGACATGTGGACTGTTTTCTGTAAGATAAGAAATGTTGGGAGGAGTGTTTGAAAGTAATTATTTTTTTAGCATGTCAAGAAGACACGTAAAGTAATAAATACGTAACATAGAATCATAAAGAAATTTAGTCTAGAAAGGCCCTCTGAAGATCATCTCGTCCAAGCCCCCTACTCAAAAAAGGTCCAACAAGATCAGCTAGCTCAGGGCCTTGTCCAGCTGAGTCTTGAACACCTCTGAGGGTGGAGATTCCAGAACTATTCTTGGCAACCAGAAAGGTTAGTTACTGAAGTCTTGTTATCAGAAGTTAGTTATCAAAGTTTTTTAAAAATAGTATGACCTTGTCCTAACACTTGTAGCTGGGATGACCAAAATACAGAGGTGCCACTGTGTGTGTATAAAGGAGGGAGCAGAAGGTGACAGGGGGTAAATACAGGGGAGTTCTAGAGGCTTAAGGCTCTATCTTGCCCATTTGAGACATATTGCTTTGAGACAAAGAGCTATGTTCCTTGTAATGTCTCTTGGGTGCCACACCACTGAGGTGCAGGAGTGCCTGTGAGGGAGGCTTGTAAAGAGAGAGGGTCCAGAGGAACAGAATTTCTGATGTGTTTGTGCTAAGCCATGAGTAGGGAACACAAGGACGTAGGTTCACATCCCAGCTGAACCACAGCCTTCTGTTCCCTTAGACCAGTAATTTGGGACTTGATCCAGAAACCATCAGTTACTTGGAGATTCACTACTTAATTGGAATAAGCCTTTAATCTTCCCTGCACCTCATTGCTATTTGGTAAAACACAGATGGTGAAACCTCTACCTGGTTTGCCTATCTTCATCACAGGATCTTCGGGACAGATACTGTTGCTAATTTACAGTAGTTCCCCTGCATGCTACCATAACATTAATAATAATAATAATAATAGTAACCATCTTTCAGTATGTGATTATGCATTTCAGTGTAGAAAAAAATGCTATAGAGAAGGTATTCTACAATGTAAAATGTTTATTGTATAATCTGAAAGGTCTTTGTGTGGTGTATGTGGTTTTTCAGATATAGTTACGTTTACTCAGTACTACCTATAAAATATATTTTAAACTTCCCCCTCAGAATATATTCCACAGCACCACTATAATATCTTTGTGGAACAAACATTTGGATTTTTTTAACAACCAAACCCGTCATTTCACAAGGCTTTATACAAATGGGAAACGTAGTTAAGATTTATTTATTATGTAAAATGGCAGGGATTCTTATGTTTATTACTTTTAAATTGCACAATGCTTTTATATTAGGATCAATTTTAGAACACAGGATTAGCTGCTATAACTGCTGGCAGTTTTGGTGCCTTATTACCTTCTACTATATTCTGAAGTAATTTTCATTTATTTAATTTAAACTTCTGTCATTCTGCGTTTTCAAGCCTTAATGTCTCAGTTTCTGAAAATCCAGTTGGTGTTTTCTATCTCTGCTGCTAAAGAAGTGCTGTTATTAAGTGATTCGATGGCTTGTTTAGTCCCTTGACTATTCCAAGGCTCACTTTGCTTAATTTAACTACTGTACTCGCCTGCTCCCTCTCTCCTCCCCCCCGCCCCTTTTTTGTTCTTAATTGTTTTCAGAGCACTCAACTTCCTGTGGGGAATCAGTCAGCATGCCAGACTTCAAAGCACTTGTTACAGTAGACCAATTTGGTAATATGCTAATTTAAGCCTATTTTTATATCTTTCTACGTTGTTTCTACGCAAACAAAGACCATTTTGGACATTAGTAAAAGAGCGAGGTCTTTGGAGGCTTTTTATTGTCTCAGATCTTATTGGGTGAAAAAAGACAGTGACTCTTAGCTACTGGAGATGGAAAATACCTGTAGGGGTCTCATTTGATACATTGTTGCCTTAATTACTTACTCCACTTCATTTGCTTTGCCCAATCTGGTCCTGGTCATTCAAGTGAATCCACATCCATTCGATTGGGATCCATTGGATGTAGATTGGCTTTAAATCAGGATAACTGGGGTACAGCTCTTACTGTAAGACCATGAGATGTGGGGCTGAGGGACCTCAGCTGTGCAAACTGTTATGGGTTCACGGAATGAAAAAATGTGAAAACTAAGCAATGCTTAATTAGACAGTTTGGATCTCTGAAATTTCCAAGAACATTAGAACAAGTTGAATCTGTGAAGTTTTTAAGTGTGCTGGGCAAAACCACTGCATTTATAATTACATGGACATTTACTGACACTACAGTTTAAGCTATCAGGCAGCTGACAGGTGAATCTAGGAGATATATAAGAAAAGTAGGTACAGATTTATCCACACACAGAGTTGCATGACTTAACTGCTTAGAAGGATCATTGATTCACATTCCTTCATGGATGGTGGTTTGGGCATAATCCAAGTAAGATTTTATGTGTTTTACTTTAACATCACACATCATCTCAGCTAATTCAATGAGGTCACAGTTCCAGCTTCATCCATACCTGCTGTGCTCATCTTTGAATCGTCTGTCTTTAAAGATTTGGTCTGGATCCATCACAAAGCTATAATTAGTGCTAATTCTGTTAAAAAAAATGAGAGCTGCCAGTTTTGTGCTTCATGCTGGTTGTAGGGTAGAGGATAGGTGATCTGGCAGGAAGCATACTGGGACAACTTTTTGAATGAATCTGAACTGGCAAGACAAGTTCATTTTGGGTCTGGAGAGCACAGAATTTTTGTTGTGTTATTAGGGGCCAGTGTCTTGTAGAACCTTGGATTTATCACCTGCTTATAGTTAGAGATGTTTAGCTTTTCACTGGGATTATTTGATGATAGAGAGAAAAGTCCTGGCCAGATTCTGTAAGGCTTCAGTGGCATCAGAATCTCGTTCAAAGCTCTTATTAGCTTTGTGTTTAGTAATCAATGCCTTTGCAGTTCTTGATTATGTTAATTTCATTAGTGATACTGTTCCAAAATGGCACGGATTGATTTTTACAAGGAGAGTCTTGTATACAAGGAAATGACAGGAGTTCCTTTATTCTCATATTCATTTTTCATCATTAAACTGAGGAATGCATTTTCAAAATGCTCTCTCCATTTAAGAAGGCACTTCTGTGCTGGAGGACTTTGGACATGAATGGAGAGGCTACTGTTTCAGCAGAGGCTGATGGCAGAGGCTGCGTGCTTATGAAGGGGACAGACAGGTCATATTGTGAAGAGTTACTAGGAATCTCTTACATGTAACATATAATTTTTATTTGAGAAGATGGTGAGCGTGAACTCAGTGTAGAGTGCTGGTACAAGGACCCTTATGCAAAGGCTACAAGGCGGATTTCTGTATCACCTTCTTTCTGCAAAGGGAGCACTGTGCAAATTCTGAAAAGGCCAATGTGAAGACTACATCTAAAGATTGTCCGGCTACTAGCTGAATAATTATCTTGATCTTCTGGCCTGAGATCATATTAAGTTCTTGGGGACTTCCATAAACTAAGTCTGACGTCTGGCCATTTGGAGAGTCTGATCTATTGCTGTGATTAGTAATACTGCCTTTTTAGGTGGGTGTGATCTAAAGGTGGTATTTTGGTTCACAATCTCAGTTGAAAAATGGAAACAAATGTTGGTTAGTTATGAAAGGGAATTTTATTTAGGGTTTCCTACAATAAAGGAAAAATTAAACGAGACATGTAACCTGTAATTTTTTTTAAAAGATAAATTTAACTCCTTTAGTTCTTATAAGAAATAATAAATGTTGATGGATTTTAAAGTGAAAACATATTTTTTAAACAATAGGTTGAAAAATGCTAAAACAAAATATTTTTTAACTTTTCCAGACTATTTTAAAATTATTTTCTTATAGCAAAACTACTGTCTGACTTCTGTCCACATGGTAAACAGTTTCAGTCTCTCTAAAATAGTATTTCTTTTTAGTTTTGCCATTTGATATTTATATACATTGCTCCAGTACAGTGTTTCTTTAAGAAATGGTCTCTTATACATTTAACCACATCTATAAGGTAGAGTGATGCCTGCATATGCAAAAGATCAAACTATAATAATGTCTTTGGAAATGGAATATAGCAGGCTCTCCAGTAGCCCTCATTAGTGCAATTATATAGTTATATCTAAGAAAATTATTATCTGAATACTACAGATGGTTCAATGGCTTCTTAGTGCAGGGACAGAGTGAAAAAAAAATTGTAAGCAAAACATGCTGGGAATGACTAAATGGAAAATGAGAAAATTTTTTTCTGACTCCTAGTAGAAACGACTCCAAGTCAAAATGTCATATTCAGATAGCTGCAGACCTTGAGGCTAATGAGATCTGGATCTGTATTTTGTAGATTGCATCCATAGTTTAAAGTGAATTTGAGATCTAAATTTATATGTGTGATGCAGTTTAATATAATTTGAGTTTCTGGTTCTGGTTTCAGAGAGCTCTTAGTGATCTGAGGAGCTTCTGAAGGCAATGGAACGCATGCCTCACATTTTGTCTGTCTTTAAAATCAGAAAGTTGTTATATTTTTTATGAATGTGAATGTACAAAAGAAGTGTCTATATTGTACAATCATAGTAAAAGTTTAGGTCTTGTCCAGTAGATGTTTGTTGTTATTTATTGAATTTTGCTGTATTGATTTCTGTAACTCTGAGTATTTATCTTTCTACTGCAACACACATTTCAGTAAAAACTCTTTTGGGGGCAAAGGGCCAGACTGAAGTCTTTGCATGGCTTATCTCTAAAGTAGGAAGTGAGAGACTCAGAAGTTGCACCTACAAAAACCAGTGGGGACTCTTTGATGTCTCTCTTAATGTGCTGGGTTTAGATTACTTTGTGAGCACAAAAAGGGTGAAAGGTTTAAGGTTACTTTTAACTAACTCTTTGGATCATGATTTGTCCATGGGGTAGTTTTTAATAAAGCAGATACAAGGGGATGGGCTATCAGATGCAGTGTCTTGAGGCTGAAATCCAGCCTCTGTCCACAAAAAACTTGCATGACCCAAAGATTCATGGTATTTTCAATATCATACTTTTTTAAAGAGAAAAAAAAAAGGCCACAGCATGGAATATTTTTTCTCCAGTTTTTCAGCCCTTTCAAGTTATTTTTTTACAACTAAGAGCACAAGATCCTCCCTTTTAAGTTTTTTGTTAATTATGCAGATGACTCAAGATGTCTCTAAGGTAGGACACTAAGACAAATTGCAAGACAATATCACAAGAGTAGGCTGCATGATGCAGGGGATTTAGGAGATACCACTCAGTCCTGTGATACTGAAGTATGTTTAGAAGTGTTCCCGTTCTGTGAAATCTTTTGGTAGTTCTTTGTTCACTGTCTCCTGGATTATCCATAAATTTCTGCTGAAATTAAGAGCTTTGTAAAAAGCAAAATATTAAGGTTAAACCATTCAATCCAAATCTTATATTCTTAAATGTTCATTTTTTCAGCTGAACCTGCTGGTTATATCCTGGAGCAAATTTGTCCTATAAGCAAATGTAAAATAGAGTGACAATGTTTACATTTCATTGAGGGAATTTTAAGATAAACAATACTTCTCTGAGTTTTGCACCGGTCAAGAGCATTCAAATTCACAGCTATTGTGGGTCAGCCCATTCATGCTAACAGTAATAACATAATTCAGGGTTAAGCCTTACAGTGGGGGCCAAAGTCTGTCCCTTGGTTCATCTATTGCTTTCCTTCATGTTCTTCCACTTGTATAGGACAACAGAATAGGTGTCAATAGGCCCACATTCTTCTGATAACCTAATTCAAACCACAAGAGTTTCTAATAAGCTGCCAGTCTTGTTGCATATTTATTTTTGCAATAGCGCCAAACCCAGAAGTTGTATCTTTCACTGTTAGATATTCCCTGAAAGCAATAAATTATGTTTTTACACTATTATAATGACACTCTTTTTAACTTGGTTGATTAAGACCTGGTTTAGGTGCACTGTCTTTAGTTATGATGTAAGGCTTTCAATTCAGGTAATTGCTTCAAGAATTCTGTTAAGCTGTTGTTACTGCAGGATTCCTGACAAGTGAAAAAGTATAATGAAGTATGCAAATAAAAAAGATCATGAAAATTGGTCCTTTTAGACACAATGCTGATAGGAAGCCTAAAGCTCTCGTCAAGATTTTTGTTACTATTAAAATCAGTCTACCTGAGATATATAGCTAGGCAACTTGGATCAGAATATAGCCTTGAATATTCCACTTGTTTCTCTGCTCTACTCACATAAGGAACTGATAATTTCTGCTAGTCTTTTTCACATAGAGATGTTGCTTTTTCACTCTATGGATAAATGGATTAAGGATTTGCCAGGCCAATTTTGCAGATTGCTTTCAAGAAATTCCCAAACCTTTAAAATGTCATATTGCTTTTATACTTTAAAATGTCTACCTAGGGAAAGGATGCTTATTATTTATGACTTTTGTATATATCTTGACTTCAAATATTTAAATCTACTAGTTACTGGAAGAAAAAGACAACTGTAATTTCCTAAGGATTTAAAAATCAAAGAAAATTTACAGGTTAGGAATTTGTTAGTGTGGTGACAATGAGCACCAGATAATTATAGACTAATTTATGACCTAATTATATAGGCTGAAAATTCTGGCTTTGAGTTCCATTTTGGACCTGTCTATATACGAAGCTTCTATTACCTACTCATATCTCTCTTGTTTGTCACTGTGCTCTTCCCCACATTAGGAGAAGTAGGAGAGAAAGGACTTTCTCCTTTCAACATTTCCAGGACCGCAGAGAGAGCATTTCATGTGCTGGAACAAACAGGGCAATGCTGTCCCAGTTCTGTTCCACAGAAGGATAAACCTACATCTCTGAGCAGAGACGATATGGATATCTTTCTGACCTGAAAGTATTTATGTGAGGAACATAGGATGGATATCAGTCCCTACATTGCCAATGTCATTGGACTGTATTTTTTTTTCCTAAAATGCAATGCCGTCATCTTTAAATTTCCAGAATTCTCATGTAGTGGCCACCATATTCAACTGACAATTTGAATATGGATTGTTCCATAATTAAAGCTAAGCTAGGACACTAATTAATCCCTTTTCTGCAGTTCTGTAATGAGTTGGCTAGTTTACAAGTACCACTGACCTCTAATGGATGGAATCAGAACTGTTCAGTCATTTGTCATGTCTCATAGGGCGCAACTCATGGCCAATATGCTTTAAGTTAAATAGTAAGGACTTGTGCTTTTGGGTCAGGAGAATCTAATTTCAAACTCAGCTGCTGCCAGGAATTTCTGAGTGGCTGTGGTCTCCAGCTCAAGAGTAGGGTTTCATTAGCAAGCTCAAACGAGTGAGCAGTTACTCATAAGAATGAGTTAATGCTTTGCTCACCACTGTAAGAAAGTTTGCAGTCTGTCCACAGTAACAAATGTGAAGCTGTAGGTGGTGAGAAATTTGTTATACTATATAAGCAGAACATTTCAGAGCTATTATAAAATTTTAGATTTTTGGTGAACAGAGCTCTTTATTATGTCTTTGTTCATTGTGGGCTAGCTAGCAGTGATTCATGCAATATTATTGTACATCTGATTTTAGTAGTTGCTCATTACATTGTAACATGTTAACATATTTCAGTAAGTAAACAATTCAGGTTTTGGTATGCTGGTTTAATTCAGGTTTCATTCCTTGCCTACTATTTATTTTCAGAGGTGTGTTGTCCATCTTCATCTGAGATCATACTGCCCTCTTTGCAGTAGCCATTTTAGGACAAAATGCTTAATAAGATATGCATTTAAAAAATGAACTAAAAGAACTGGACCCCCTCCAGCGAGAAACAAGTAATTATATCATTTGTATTGCAAAACAGGAATGGCTATAAAACATCAGTATACTTTTTAAGACTGATATTCTTAAGAAGCTTTACATTACATATAAAACAACAGGCCAGGCAGAGGGGAGAAGCCCTCTCCACTGTAACCAACCCACTGACTCATAGGCAGAGGCATGGTTTTTATTCTGGATCCTCCTTAATCAAGAACTCTGAATTTACTGCTTCTAGGTTTTGCCTTTTACTTTCATGGTACCGTCATTATGAAAGCTAGTGAGGGACATTATTGGACTTTCTCTGTGATCAGAAGGATTTTTTGGTAGATTTGTCCCAGAAAACCATCCAGATGTTGCATAACATATATGGAAGTCTTCTGTCTGGGTAGTTTATCTTAGGTTTCTTCTCCCTACCCCTGCCAAAATATGAGCCACTGAAATTTTTGTCTGTATAGCTGTGCAAAACCTGGCATAGCTAAGGTGTATTTTGTGCTGTTGGTTAATATGACAAGAGATATTTTATGTAGCTTAGGTGCTCATGGCCTTAAGACCTCTTGTTCTAAGTAAAAATATGGGAATTATTATTCCTCTCTGATTGGATGACTAAACCAGTTTAAACAGTCTTCAGGCAAAGAACTATTTGTGCTAAAACCCATGTAATGTTTTGTGAATCTCAAATAGAAATGCTCATCAGTTTTTCAAATACTTGTGAATAACATGTAAACTCATGAACTAGAATCATGTGTGTTTGGCATTTTATTAATGAAAATATTCCCAAATCGGTGTCTATTAGCTTGTTTAAATATTCAGCAACTTCTACCCTGAATACAGACCATTTGCAAAAAGCTTTTAGGTGAGTATTAATAAATTAATATGTTAATTAAATCTGCATCTGTGTACAGACTTTATTGCTGTTTGCTTTGCATCTTTTTAAAATAAAGCTTTTTGAGCTTTTATTTTTGCATGTAGCAAACTTTACATTAGAGTTGGTCGATCTATTCTCATATCGGCAGAAGGGGATTTTCATTGATCGTTTTCCTCTGTATTTGCCTTTTTTCCTCATTCTCTAAACCGTAGTGCTGTAATGCAGAAGATTTATTGTCAATGATTTATTAAAATGTAATTCTAAGGTGACTCCTTATCGTGAAAGTAATCTGCAGGCTATCTTTGTTTAAACTTGCAACCTGCTTTGTCAAAGAAAACAGCCTATGAAATTTTCATTATAATAGACAGGTTTTTATAATGAACTGGGAAAAAGCTATTATGACCAAAAAAACAAATTGTTAGGAAACTTATGCATTGAAACAATATGCTCATTAATTGTAATTTTTTTGGGAGGATGAACAATTCGTTTAATGGCTACATTTTTCAGGCTTATAAATTAATTTGAATTACCCAATATCACTTAATTTTTCCCTAGGAAAGCTTCTGCTTGCCCGAGCAATATTATAACTGCTAATTCAATTACACTGAAATTGTTTAATAGAAAATATAATTGCTTATTCATACAGAATACCCATTAAAGAAGTGCAAAGGCCTATACCCTAGGGTTACTACATATTAGTACTTTGGGAATTCAGATGGGGATGCTGGGTAGGGAAGGTGCTGACTGATCTTTAATTGTTCATCACCTGCCTCCAAAATAATATGAATGGACCCAAACTAAATGACCACTCATTACAAGTTTCAATTTAGGAGCTTGGCTGGGGTCAGCAGATTGCTTATGCTGATCGCAATGATTTGAAGTTGTGATTACCATAAGCAATTTAAATTTTATTGATCTACCCTTCTGAAAGTTGTAATTGAGCATAGATGTTGGACCCGTAGCTCTCCAAACTAAATTGTACTCTGAAGCGCTTGCTGGATTACTGCAAGAATCAATAAGCAGTCAGTCACATTAACAATGAAATAGCTCCATTAACATACAGTGCTACTGGTGAAACTTTATTTAGGAGGGGTGTTAGTTCACTTCATTGTTTTATCAATGAATTTCAGTTGTACAGGGAAAAGTATAGCTTGTGTACACCTAATGAGCTTGCATAATGATAATCTTATATGCTTTAATTGTGAGTCCTTTTATGGGAAAGAAAGATTATTTTTTTCTGTGACAGATTTGCTTTATTATGATCAGAGGCACTACGTAACTGGAATTACAATTTGTTAACTGTGATGCACTGAAATAACGGGTGCCAGAGAGTTTTCTACTGTGACATATGTTCACTATTAGTGGGTTTCAGACAAAAGGTCACGTCTCAAACAAGAACACAGACACGTAGTGAGTTTTAGATTTACATTTATTTGGAAATTCCAAGTGGTGTTTGGTGGTCAACCTCCTAAACACCCTCCCCCCCTCCAGGTTTTCTGCACCTCTGTGGCATTGCTCAAGAGATTAGAATAGTGACCAGAGAAAGACTGTTTGTTCTTACATAAACTAGACAGCAGAAACAACACAGAAGGGGTAAGCAAAAAGGATAATAGAACTGTCTGGATTGTGTGAAACAGTTTTTTCATGTGACTCAAAACTTTGGAAAGGAGATGCACAGACTGAACTATTTGAAGTATGGCATGGCTGGAAACACAGAAATATCTGACTAAATCTTTCATGTATCCCTTTGTGCTTTACCTCTACTTTCAGTATATCTGCTGTCATAGTTTCTCATGACTTAAACTCATTTAAATCTTTACTGTAGTACCTCAAAGCCCTAGCTACAGTACAGCCTGTCTCCCTTCTCTCCATACTAGATTTCAAATGAGCAATGAACCAATATTGGTTGACTTGATTGGCAGTGGTATTGTGCTAATTGAGTAGTTTTAATTGAGTAAAATTGGATTTGGGAAAGTGCCATCTTTGTATTCATCAAAATGATAGTAGAAGAGCCATAATGATGAAGAGCATTTTATGTTCATAAATTGTTTACATTTATACCTCTTAGTACTACCTAAGGAACTGTGGATTTCATACTATCCCCGACAATCCTACTGGCAAGTCATTCAAGAAGAAATGAAAGCCACTAGCAGTATAGTGGGCCTAGTTTAGACAGTGCTGAAAAGCATTACGGTTAGATATAATTACTTTTCAGGAGTAAAAGGTCTCTCCCCTAGTGAAAGGATTCACATGTTTTTGAAGAGGTAATGCCATCAACTCTGGCCATGATGTTACATAGCAGCATTGAGAGCAGCAGTGCTGGATTACTGGCCACTCTTACATACTGCTCGACTTGAACACTCCTTGCAGAACACAAACTATAATTTCAGTACCTCAGTACTACAGAATTTGTGGTCTTATAAACATTCCACAACCGAATGCCTAACATATATCTATGCAGAACTGTCACAACTGTGTTTGCAGTAAAGGCTTATTCCTTAAAATTTAGCAGTAGATCAGCTTTTGTAGTCTAGGACGTATACTTCAGATCAGTGAGACGGGGCATCTTTAAGGATGCAGGCGTTCTACAGTGAAGTACACACAGCCCTTTTCTGGAAATATCCTCCTGAACTTTGATATGAGCTGTTTTTTAGTGTAAGACAGTTCAACCAGTTCTTTGCAGCTATAACAACACAAACAAACATTTTGTCTTGTCCTATAGAAGTACTTCATCTTTGCTGCCTTCTCAGGAATTTATTTTCTCCAGGTTTCTGCCACTATATGCCACATTCTCACTGAGATGGTAAGCTATCTTTCACTAGATCTTGATTTCTCAAAGATTTAAATTAATGCATGTGTACCATGATCCAGCTCTTAGAATTCTCTCATGCAACAATTCAATTGATGTGGTTTATGTTAGGTTCCTACTCAGGCCCACATCTACTTTATAGAAACTCATGCAGAAGATGAATAAAAGAACACATAAATCCTTTGTCATTCCTTGGCTGAGACAATGTTGTTACCCTGGGGAAGTCATGTGGAACAAAAATACATACTACTTACATACCATTTGTATACCAGCATTTGATGTAGAGCAGACACAGACCAATGTAAGATATGACATTGAATCATAAAGGGCTTAATGTGAATGGTCACTTTCAAGTATAGCAATATGTTTACAATTGATAACACATTCTAAAAAAAGACATAGCTGATATTTATATATGAAACATCAGCAAGAATAATGTTCTGTGAAAACAGTTCTTCAGGTAAGAAATTATACTAATTAGAAGAGGACTTAAGTATTTTATAAACTATAAGACCACTTGTAAAATTGATAATCAGATACACACTCAGTTTTCAAAAGGGATTTTTGAATATGATCTACTGCTAATATATTTCTTGCAGAAAATCTGAGAAAAACATGTCTGATTGATCTATATGCTATATAAAACGTCATGCATCAAGAAAATTCCACATGTACTGTCTAAGTGTTATATTGAAGGGATGAAGAGTTCTCTGTCATGATCGGCCGATTATGAGATATTATATATCAAATTACATTAAGGAAAGAAGATTCTCTTTTAATGCTTGAGATTTTGATTTCTCTGTCATGTCTTTTATGTTAAAGAGCTTTCAGTTTTCAGGTCATTTGTGATAGGATCTCTAACCAAAAAAATAAAATTAAATTTGCTTTAATTGAGAGTCCTTTACACTAAAAAACAATTATGTTTTGAGATCCATTTAATTTTTACTTGTTTTAAGCACCACCATAAACATCTGCCATCTGGCATAGAAATTGCTTCATATGGCAGGTGGGGAGATGAGATTTATTTAAAAGTTCTTTGTCTTTGATACTTTTCCCTGCTATATTTTCCGGTGGAGTAATTTGAAACTGATGGCATTTAAATAGCCATTTATTGCCATAATGGAAGAATACAGTTAAAAATACATAGAGTAATTGCTGTCATTCCAACATAAGAATACAGCAATAGGCATAATGGAGCAAACCATCTTCAGTCTAGTTTGGCCTCTGGCCATAACACTGGCCAACACTTTGATCATTCTGAAGAGGCATTCCGCCTCTTTTCTGCACATATATGTAATGCATAAATTGATTTCTATATTAAACTGGACCAAAAAAAAGTTTTCTTTTTACCTCTGTAGATAGTGCTGGAAACCTCAGATCTGGGAGCTGACTGTATTCGGTTTTGAACTCATCCACAAAATCAAAAAAAGTTTTGTGTTGTTCTCTGAGAAATGGAATCTCCTTCTCATGAGTTGCAACTCGCCCTGTTCCATATGCTCTCTCCGATACAGACTTTTTTAATGTATTTTTTTAATGCCACCAGAATTCCAAAGCAATTTATAAAGAAACTTGAAGCCTTTCCACTGAGAAATTGCAGTAATGTTTGATAGCAAGCATAAGAGGTGAGTGGAGAAATTAAAGGGAAGACAAGTTCTGCTTATCTTTTCCCTGCCTTGGATTCCTTCACAGTATTGCATATTTTTTGCGTGGCATTATAGGGACAAAGAAAGAAAGGTATTTCCTATTGTCCTTCTTATGAGACTTTTGACTTCTAATGGAATCATCTCATAAGATCATCTGTTCCTGCAAAATTTGAAACATCTTGAGTAAATGACCTCATCTGAACGGTTCAACCTGCGAAATTCTTGTTGAGTCTATTAGGTCCATATGAGCTTAATGCAGAACTAAGACCATACAAATAGAGTTAAGAAAATTTACAAAAAGCTCTGAGTGCACTATTAACTATTCATCAAACGTTGCTTTAAATGCAGCAATAACATGATTCTTGTGCCAGTAATTTTCAATAGTTGAACTGCAAAACAGTATTTTATATCTGATTCATTGTGATTGCTCATACATTCTGAGTGGTCCTAAAAGTCCTTCTGAGTATTGAGGGGAGAAGGGAGAGTGAAGAGGCTAATTTATGCATTATAGTACTGTGAATCTTAGGTACCTTAATCGTCCTTCCCCAACTTTTTGATTAGGTTTTTTAGACTTTGTCTGTGATAGCCTTCAATAGATATCCCCATGACTCCATTCATTTGCTGACCAGATATTTCATGGAAACATCAAAACATGGGTAAATAATAGAAAATATTCTTGAACAGCAAATTGTAAAGTTGGTGACATGAATATTTTCAGCAAAAATTTGGCCTCTGTGTCCTTTGATTTATCATTTTTTTATGTGCATAACATACTTATTGTGACTAATTTAGAGATCAAGATTTGTCTGAATTATTGAGAAAATGATTTTGAGTAAGAAATATATCTGAGGAAAAGAGCAATGATGTTTATGTGGAGGATTCATTTTATGTTCAGCTACTATAGTTCTATTTTTTTTCCCCTCAACTCTTTGATGAAAACAAAACTGAACATAAGCCATTGTCTTACGTTATTAAAGTTTCTTGATTGCTCTTTCTTCTAACTTTATTTTTAACCGCTGAGGGAACTGGGCAGATATACTCATTCTTCAGAGGTTTCAACAGTGTTTGTTTTCCAGAGACCACATTCATGGACCATCAGTGTGTGGATGTAGATTCATTTTGGCCAGCAACTGTCAGCTTGCAAAACTTCATCTCCTCTTTTCTCATTTCCCTTTGGAATCAGAACTGAAATTTCCCACAACTAACAATCCTTTTAAATTGAACCATTGTCAAATTTAACTAAGTTAATTAATTTTTGAGTCATTAATAAATATTGGAAGCAGACCAAGCAAAAGCTAAGTTTCATACTGGTTTTGGAAAACAGTAAGGTCCAGGTTATTGTGTATAGCTTTTTGGAAATTTAGATTTAGTTCTCTGCTCTACCACTACTTTTACTACAGAGATTGAACAGTTAAGATTACATTTTTAAATGTTCAAATTTAGTCACTGAAATGTCAGTTAGGCTACTGGGATGATTTTGAAAATTAATGTAAGATCTTATGTGCATTCATTCCTCTGACCTGCATTTCCAAATGTATTTCAGTGTTTGGTTCCTACTGATCTCAGTTAACCTTTATACCTCAGTCACTTACTTGTGTTTTGTTGCAGGGATGTAAATCTGAAGCCAGATGGGGATTATTTGCTTTTTTCTTAGTAGACAGAACAAAATTACAGATCTAAATAGTCCAGAGCACTACGATTGTAAACATGGAGTGATCAAGCCCAGGTACGCTGAATTTTGTGTAGCAGATTCACTTTTAGTATTCATTTTAGTATGACCCACAGTCCTTGTCTCATTTCCTTGAGAAAACCATTATCATGTAAATTCTTGAACTGTATTTGATGTCTCAGAATTGAACAGATTTAAATATTCAGAGATCAGAGTGGTTTTCCTTGCTATTAGAAAAATAACCAAATATTCCTATTTTCAATTTAAGACGATAATTTCTTGCTGGAGTGACTTAAATTTTACTAAGATAAATGTTTATGTGAGAGAAATATCTATTCTAGTTTTTGTTTCTTTCCTACTAGGTAAATATTTCTAAATATTTTTGTGACTGTTGAATTTTCTTCTGTTATACTGCCATGTGGTGTCTGGGTTGTACATGGAAATATTAAGATACATAATTGCTAATATAGCATGTTTTATTTGGCATAACAGTTTCATGCATATATAAAAATAACTGTGAATAACCTTACATACAAGCACCTAATCATTTATTAGGTATATTAATAATTTTTATGATATATTGGACAATTGATAGATATATAAAATTCAAAGCTTGGAAGTCTGAGTTGATTTTTAAAAAGCCAAAAACTTCCAGCTAGTATAAATTGTCATGTGTGTTTTCGTTTCTGAGTAAATTCTCTGTGTGGCTCAATATCCACATTTTAGTGTGTTCTGTTCAGTATCAGGCTGGAGAACCCAGTGAAAGCATTTGGAAGGTGCCATGAGGATGATTGCCCACCTGTGTATTTATCCTCCAGTGCTGCACCATCTAGTTCACTCAGCAGCTACTCGGGCTTTCCTATATATGTGCCTCGACCTTAACCTTCAAGTTTAAGAAACCACAGAGGCTATGTCTCTGAAGATGAAATTGCTAGCATTAGTGGGAGTCTTTATGTCATTTCCACCTATCTTTTAGTCACTATAATGTACCATGAGGTAGACCTCAGGGCTGGAAGAAAGGTTAGGAGGATGGAAAATAAACATGCCAAGAAAACTTTGGAGAGCAGTTGATTAGAGAGGATATGACAAAGTCTAAAAGAAAGAGGAAGACGATGATGAAGTAGAATGAAAATACAATTTCTTCCATAGTGTAGATCATATCTTAGTAGATATTAGTTATGATTTTCCAGACTTGAAGGGGTATACCTGGTGTACATACTGTGATGGATTTTGCATGAAATTGTGATGAATTCTGCCCTTTGATGATATGGAATTATAAAATCCTATAATATCCTATTTGCTGTCCTTTTGTATAACAGCAGTCCTTTGAAAATGAAACTTTGTGACTCTTGTCTTAATTGCTCTTTAAAATCTCTTCTCTGATGAAGTTTTTCAACAGCTTTTGAAACAGCTGGAATTCACCAGAAAAGGGCAAATGCTTTAACCAAGTTCACTCCAAAGCACCACTTTGGCAATGGTTGCCAGAATATTGTAGTGATTATTACAACCACAGAGCTACTGTTTTATGGTCTCTGTTAACTCTCCTAAACCCAGGGCTACTTTTCTATGACAATTTTTTCTCAGTCTACTTTGCTTAGTTTAGCCCTTCATGGAACTTAAAAAACCACAGCACTAAAATAGCTGGTTTGTAGAGATTTCACTTCCATTTGCTGAGTGCTTGTTCCAGAACATTATTTTAGATAGTAAGATACACAATTTGTGTTGAAGATAATTGTAGTTAAGTCAGGAATCTGAAATATAACTTGTTGACTTACATAATTAGATAGTTGTAAATGAAGGATAATTCATTATTACAGTACTCCAACAACCTGCCAGCCTGGAGCACAAGAAAAGAAGACCCTGGAAAGCTCATATTTGAAATAATAAGTAAGCTGGAGAACTTACTCAATTGGAAGTTTCTAAACTAAAATTAACATTTTCTCCTAGGGACTCAGAAGAGTGAAATAGAATCTTCCCCTAGATAATAAAAATGTTTTTGTTAGAGGAATTTCTGAGAAATTAGTATTATTATTACTTTTTTCCAACCTACCATCTAAAATACTCATTTGTATGAAGAGGTACCTCGCCTCAGTTGTCTTCTGTGATGCTTAAGTAGCTTTGTGATTCCTGTGTCTTGTAACTTAGAAGAAATTTAGTTCTTCTCACTTCCAGCTGCACCCTTGAGGACCATACCACCTATGGAAGGCCGACTAAAGCACTTTCTTATGAAAACAGATGGTGCCAATTGTTCCTGTAAAACAAAAGATTAAAAGAAAATGTTCGTCTGAGTTAGATTACATTCTGGAGATCTGACCCAACTGTACAAAGGCAATCTCTGCAACAGGGATGTCAGAATGACTGTGACCCGAAATCTGTTATAGTTCAGTAGCAGGATTCTTGAAGAGGTACCTTTTGAAAGGGAGCATTGTGTTTGACTAGATGGTTGGCCTGAATTTCCATTGTTCCTCTTGTCTCTCCAGTGATATGCAGATTTCTATATTGCTTTATATTTTCTCACAGCTCTGCCTAGTATTTACATTCAGATAATTATGGTGAAGAAAATTAAAAAGCCAAACATAAAGAAGCTACAGAACACGTCTCTGAAGAGTGTGTGTGTGTGTGTGTGCATTAAAGGTGGTATTAAAGGTGTATTAAATAAGTATTAATCTTGTTTCCTTTTTTGTTTGTTGGTTTGTTTGGGGTGTTTTTTTAACATTTTACATGAAAGCTTCCATGATTGGGATAAGAGTGAAATGAACATAAGTATGATAAATGATAAAGTGCTCCTGGGAGTAAATATACCACGCAGAAAGAGCATTGCTAATCAAGCAGTGCAGTCAGCTAATGCACTCTGAGAGCAAGCACCTCAAAAAGATTCTGTATTTGAAACATTGAAGATTTATTTAGCTTGAGTAGCTTCTGGTTTAAGAAGAAACTGCTGCACCAGGGTATCACAGTCGCAAAATGAAACCTTAGAAGGGGCAGAAGCTTCATGTCTTGTATTAAGTGACCAACAAGATCAAGAGGAAAAAAGAGAACTAAAAGCTGAATATGTTACTTAGTATGTACTGAGAGTTTGGGCAGAGAATGATTAGGGAGAGGCAAGGATAAAATCTGGCCCTCTTAGACTCATAATAGATGTATAACTTTTGGTGTCCTCTGGGCTGACTGAGGTGCTGCTTTGTAAGGGCATTCGTGAATGCCTTTGTGAAGTTTGGTAGCCCAGATGCCAAAAGGACTTGCTAAAGCAGGCAGTAGGCATTGCTTTTAGAGAAAGCAGCATATGTTCTGCTTGTGAATTTCATCTGCCACCCACTCTTCAGGAGTGTAACACTGCCCACGTCTTGCCTGAATGACTTGGAAAATGTATTTTTATTTCCAACTGTTACTCAAAGTTGGAACTAAGCTATGGTGGGTCAGGAAAATCATGCAGAAGGACTTCTCTTTTTTAAAGGGAGCATGAAGAGTACTTCAGGAATAAGTAAATTGTACATAACTCTAGAATGAATTTTGGGTAAGTATTAGGGAATTATTTGACAGTGTTTATCTAAAAAACTTTGTAGTTACAGTATGTGTTTCTCCATGTTTACAAAATGGCATGCAAGAAGTTGCAAATGTGACTGTGAATCCATCTAACTTCTTCAGAAAATGTTTTAATATCACCTAATGTTTATTCAACTTCACTTAAACTTGCAAATTAGCTATTTCTAACTTCAGGAATGGTGGGTGTCCTTGTGTCTTATGTGATCCTACTGGGTGACATGGAAGGAAACAAAACTGCAAGCAGTGATCAAGAGTGGTTGCACTGGGTCTAGATTATGATGTTTTCCATTTTAATCTGTATTCTTTTCTCAGTCATTCCTGATGTTCAGTTTTCATTTTTGACCAGCACTGATCACTAAACTAGCATTGCTGAGCACAGTAACTTCAAAATCTCCTTCTGTATTGGTAATATCCAGTTTAGAACTTGTCATTGTAGTATACATAGTTACCACTACTTTTACTTTGTGAATTATTTTGTGCTTATCAACTTTTAATTTCATGTACCACTTTATTGCTCAGTCATTTAGTATTGTGAGATCTTCCTACAGTCAGTTTTAATTTTAACAGCTCCAGAAGATCAAAAAATATGAGTCAGGCCTCAGAAAATCATTAGATTACATTTAAAATTATTAATCTGGATGCTCTTTATTGTCTTCTGGTTTATGCAAACTTTTAAGCTTTTCTCTGAGACAACCAGGTCTAGAAAAACTTTTTTCTTTTTTTTTTTTTTTAAATAAAAGTTTATATTCTCTGATAATCTTTTGATTGGGGATCTGGAGATTTAAGGAACAGATTGTTCCAAGATTCATACCAAAAAATTCAAGTATTGGCAACAGTGTTCAGATTGTCACTCCATGCCTCCATAGGGTTCAGGTGTCCGAAAAGTAATGGAGAACACAACTGTATGTGATGACATCACTATGGCATTGTAAATTACCATATCGCAGCTGAGCTGCTGTAATTGGGCATTTACTGTTTGGAAGTTTTCTGCTGAAGTATAGACACATTAGAGAAACAATTTTTTTCCAAATTGGATCCAGAAATTAATCTCATGTGGATTGAGGCTCATTCACAGCCGCAAATCCAGATGTCTTTTCCAGCACATCTTCAGAGGAATACTTGGAGCTCAGTGTCTGTAGAGGATAGTTTAACTCGTTACATGCTTTTATATTTGTGGATTTTACTGATCAGAAAGCAATTACTAATAATTAATCGGTAAAAGATAGGTAACCAGGTTGTTTTAGATTTGAACAGCTGTCTTACAAATATCAAATAATCTGGCTGCCCATATGTGTAGGGACAAAAATGTCTTTGCACCTTCCCTTGTAATGAGGGGGCTTGCTCTGCTGGTTATATTGTTAAGGGAAGTACTAGTTTATTAATGTATTTTGTAGCATCTCCTAAGAACATCCTAGTGCATTATAGTGCTAAGTATCTTGGGAGAGCAGTACAGTTTGGTCATCTGTATGGTTAGACCCTCTTCCTTCCCTCTACTTGGACATGCCTTGCATGACAGCTTGTCATGAGGTAGAACTTCCCTTAGCTACTGGTTGGGGCAGCTTAAAGCCTCTTCACATTTCTGAAGTGAAACAAACTAGTCAAGATCCTTTGTAGATGGAGTCATAGTCCAATTTGTATAGACATTTTGCATTGAAAAATTATTAAATTCACTTTCTTTAGAATCAGGTTTAAAGAGGGTATTGTATACTAGAAACTAGATAATTTTGTAACAGTGTTACTGGATATATTTTGGACACTTAAAAGTAGGCAAAAACTAGAGAAACCATAATCATAAATTATTGTTCACTTTTTGGGTATCAAAGTGAACAATAGAAGTGAATTATTTTTAATTTCAAGATTTATTTTGCAGTTTTCCTAAAGGAGGTAAGACTAAACTGCTGTAATATATGAGCTGTAGATCTCTAGGCACATTTAACAAAATGATTGCTCCTTCTGAACCTTTTATCATTAAAATATTTTAAAATATTTCCTCTGTATGTGAATATTTAAGTTAGAGCACTGACGTTTTCCAGCATTGTCCCTTGCTTAAGTATAGTTGAGAAAGTTGCTGCATGCTCAATTACTTCACATAGTATAAGCTTTTAGTAAGTGGGACCAAGATCTGGCAGCTTGTAGCTCTGTATTAGCTTAGTTTGTGTTATAGCCAATTGCTGTCTGACCTCTCCACACTGTGGGGGAAATGCAATGCCATCTGTATATCTCTTAGTCACATTAAATTATGTCATTTATATTACATTGGAATACAGAGTTTACTTTATGCTTTGCAGCAAAATTAGCAGAAGTAGTAAGACATAAGCAGAAGCACAGAGGTGAAAATTTGTGGGGCCCATTTCTCTCCAGCTTGCTTTGATTCTGCCAGGTGTTGAAGTTAGGGAGAGAGGGAGGTTGTTTACATCTATGGAGGTGCTAGCATGTGTAAATGTTTATAGGTCTTAAACACCCACTGATCTCAGACAAGACTTCCATGTGTTTGGTCATACAAGATCCTTATTCTTACTACATTACACCCTTAGAAATATGAGCAGGAGAAGAGGAGGGGAGAAAAGCACATTGCAAATAGAAAATGGATATAAAATTGCTAACATATACAAGGTATTAAATGAGAAATTTTGTACATTAAAAAGCAACTTCCAGTTAATACTAACGGATAAGCAATTAAGTATACATTGCTCTTTAACAGTTTTCATGACTGTGTTGTGCTTATACTCTGTGAGCACAGTCCTGGACATTTTTTCCTAAAAAAAGCTAAATGGAAGCAGGATTTCTCTTCAGGGGGCCTATTCCAACTCCCATGGAAGTAGATAGAAAAAACGTTATGGATTTAGGCGGAACTGGGTCCTACATGTAATTTTTCTGTCTTTAATTTCCACAACTATATTTCTCTCAAAATATACACCTATGGATCCACTATCTGCTGCTCAAATAAACTATCACTCTGCCCAGAATTTGAGTTACGTTCCACATGGAATAGCTTCCAGGAGATAACACTTTTTACTGTAGTTTTGTGTAAAATGGAAAGGCAGTAAGACTGTCAGTTATTTGGTACAGCTCATGCAGACTGAAACAGGATCCAGCTGCTCTTTGGACATTTATTGCTTCAGTCCTTTCCTGTTAAATGTCCACTGTCATTTTGGTTTTATGTGAAACCCTTCATTCAAAAATATGATCTCAGACAAGAAAGACTCTTAAAATAAAAAAGTTTTCTATGTGCTAGCTGATATAAAACTAGACTTGTTGGCTTGATAGACTTAAAGAAATTTTAAGTGTTATGTCCAAAATATGTCCAAAATATTTATAAATGGTGAAGAATCATATGAATCTTTGACATAACTCATCCTATATTTTGCTTTATAAACATTCAGAAACTATTCACAAGGAAACAGGATGTGCAGTGTCTGTGGAGCTTTCGACTCTTTCCATAAAAGGATCTGCTACATGCATGTTATACAGAGCTGTTGTATATCACTTTAGTCTTAAAAAAATGTGTATACATAGCAAAGCCAAGGATTAAATCCTTGAATTCGATAGGAAAACTCTTCTTGATTTAATTGGAACAAAGATTTCACTTCAAATCCTCACATGCTGGAAACTAACATAACTTTATTGAAGATGATGAACTACGCTGAAGGATGCTCTAGATGCATTATAACTGAGGATCTGGCCCTCAAAATGCATGTATTTCTTAGGGTAAGAAAGCAGTCAAGAGGAAATATCTCAGAAGACAAGTAAATGATTCAAATGTGGTTTGCAAGTTTAAACCTGGGCTAAAGAACAGAGCAAGCCTGCACTGTAGTCCTCTGCTACCCATTTGTACAGGAGTGATTGTCATTTTAAATGAATAAAATTAGGTAAACTTGTGTTCATGTCAGATTTATATGCTCATTCGCAATGCATTAACAAATAAAGCGAAAATATATTTATACACATTATATAAGCTGATCCAAAATCCTGATGTATGAACCCATGGATTTATAAATTATACTTGTAAATCAATGTAAATTGCTTGGTCAGAATGTTCATGTCTTGCCATCATAGAAATTAGATACAGAAAAGACTGATTCATTTACCTAGTCAATCTCCCTGCCAGCAAAAAATTATTCCTGTTCATTGTAATCTTTTCTGGTGTGTTGTCCAGTGTAATTTTGAAAGACTCAAGGATTAGGATTTTTTATTTCCCTATCAGATATAGATTTTTTATGTTTTGATAATTTAAACTGAGAAAGTTGCAGTGTTTCAGGGCCTAATATTCAGAGCATCTCCAAAGCACCTATACAGTTCAAAACCAGGAAAGAGCAGTACAATTAGCACATAAAATACAAAGTGGAAATGTGAGCTATGTCACCAGCGTACTTCATGCACACCTAGAGCCCCTCAGTGATGAAAAACCCTTTGCTGCTTTCAAACTGCTTTCAAAAATTGGCTTATTTCCATTTCAGAATATGAGAGGCAAGGAGTTTAATAAACAGGTGCTAAAGTAAAGCAAAACCTGTAGTTATGAAATGGAGGTATTATTGTCTTGACTGAGGCTTTTAACATTAAGGGCATACTTGGTTAAGTTTTATCTCTCTCTCATTTGCACAGATTCCATTTCCCAGCTCCGGATGTGCGGGAGAATATATACGGAGATCTGACACCCATCTCTATTTGGCTGTTGAATCTTGGCAACTGAGTCCATTAACCACATAGTGTCATATACTTCTGGAGTCTGCTTGAGAGCTGTGTGATGTTAGAGGCAGCAGAGTTTACAGGTATATGAGTGAAGCATGAGGCAAACGAGTTCCACAGTTGTTACTGGCACTACCTGAACAGAGGCTTTGTCCAGTCATCTATTTCTGCACAATAGGAAGTTTTGCTTGTTATGGTGAGTGACTAGTGCATGCCAATATCATGAGCTTATCATGAATTTATCTATAATATGAAAAGTAAAAGAGGCAATAGCTAACTGGTAGAATGTGTAACTGGTTTAGCATTTACTGATCAAACTATCCTTGCTGAGGTTTGTACCCATGTGATAACTATCCATCAAATTATAAAATGGCCCTATTTAAATCACTGAACTAGAACCAGAATGATAAAAGATTTTGTGATTAAGATGCAAGATTGAATCAAAAGATGCAGGCCATCATCCTGGTTCTGATACAGCTTGTTTGGATCTGATTAATGTTTCCCAAAGTATCCACTGAAGTTCATGGTGCCCAGTTAGGTGGATTGTTAGCCAGATTTTTCAGACACTGTGGATGTTCATTCTTCCCATTAATTTGATGGAAATTTTTTAAATGCAATGCTCTTCTGAAGTTCTGGTTCTTTCAATATGTTTTAGGAACTGAGGCTCCAAGATAATTTCTGTGATTCTGAAAATGATGTCTTTAATCTTTACATCTTTCCTCCTCATTATCTCCAAAATTATATAATGCTTTCCTTAAAGGAATGTGATGAGGCTTACGTAATTCAAGATGGTAAATTGTGTTGAGATCTTTAGATGGAGAGAAAAATACTAACTCTTTATTCCTTGGGGGGTTTTTTTTGTTTGGTTTTTTTTTTTATTTATTTTTCTTCTGTATATGTCCATATTTTGTGTACTTTTGAACTGATTTTAGCTCTCCAGTTTGGGACTATTGCTCTTCTGAGAATTAAGTCATTGAGTACAACAAAATGATCTTAGTAATGCACACTATTCTTTGATGGAAGGCTACTCTACTTTGATCACCAATACATCATTCATTACAATGCTTCATATCTGATTCTCTTTTCATTTCAAGTGGCACAAATCAGGAATAATGTCAATGAAGTCTGTGGAATTAAACTGGTATGAGGATATTCAGGCTTTCCTTCAATTCAGACCTCCTTACTCTGACATGTAAATTAACTACCTTTTTACAATAGAAGCCATTTAGGAGTAAATTTCCAATGTGCTGTATGATCATTGGATTGGTGTGTAATTCCTGTGTGCCATTTTGAAAATGCCAGTGCCCCTCTGAAAGGGTATGAAGGAAAAATGTTTACTTCTATAATGTTACTTAAAAGGCTTCTCTTTATCAAAACCTCATTGTGTCATTAAGGTGGTGTTCGTGCTTACTGCAGAAAAAGCACACTTGTCTTTGTGACTGATCTATGGAACAACTCTTGAATAATGGAAACTTATTTTGTACATGTAAGAGGTATATATAATCCTCCTTCTGCCCCTTGGACAAACTAGAAAATTTGGCTTTGCTATTTCTGAATTTAATCTTAATCTTCAGAGCACTAAAACTCTCCAGTGGGGCCAGTGGTTGAACTGAGCTACTGAATATTGCCTGCAGAAAATTATTACAAGATTAAATAATATAGTGTTTTCTCCATACTGTTTTAACCTGTTGTGTACTATTAAGACAGAAATTTGGGACTGGAGAATCAGTGCTGCCACTCACTTCTCCCTGCACATAGCATTTTCATTTTGGGTGCAACAAAATACTAAGTGATCATAGTTGTGCATTCCCTTTTCCATTTTCCCTTTTGAAACAAAAATTATTCCTGCTGCATAAGTGGCTGCAGTTCAGCTAGCAGTGAGGCTACAGTGTTTCATGTTTCCAAATGCAAAAATAATTGCTGTTGCTGTTAAGAGAATTGATTTTGTTACATAGAATTATACTCCTTAGGCAAGGTCTCAGGGACTTTTCTGCCCAAATGGGAGTCTCAATAAAGTGCTGGCTGATCCTATGCAAAGCTGGAGTTTACTGTTCTTGGTAATGAATCATTCTTCACCACTGTCTCTGATATACTGAACTATCAAAATGGAAAAATATTTAAAATATACCATAATTTTATGTTTGTAGCATCGAGGAGTCAGAGGCCTCTAGGCCTGTTAGCTACATACAAATGAGAAATTATAAATCAAAACAAGAAGCCCACAGAAGACATGAGAAAAATTTCCTGAACACCTTCCAACATGTACACATACCTAACGCATATGCATCTTCTTAGAGATGTTCATGTATGCAAAACACAAAAAAGACAAGCCTCCAAAAAAATGGAAAACCTGAAGCATCCCAAAGGATGCCAGAAACTGTAAGGCTTTGTCTTCTGAAGACAAGGAGGAGTTCTGCTGTTTACAATAGCTGCAAAGTTTTTATCTGTGGAGGGGTATATTTTAAAGTCTTAAACTTTGTTTTATTTAATTGTGGTGTCGAGAGAAGAGTTTCAAAATGCTTGGCTTCTCAAATCATATTTAGTCAATGTTTTTAAATATTGATAATTTGTGTATCCCTAAGCATTATCTGATGGAGCTGTAGATTCTTGTACAAAAACTGATAACCTGCTGGGATTAGGTGTGTTTTGTTAGTACAACAGATTTCCAGGGTCTCAATCACATGTGGGAAATGGCTAATTGGTATTTTTTTAGCAGTTGCCATATCAACAATTATCTTTTTGGGTTTTCAAATTAACTTCTGCAATGAGGTGCAGGTCCATTGAGGCAGAGCACATGCCCTGTATACTTTCCCAGTTCTAGTTGCTATGGGCTTGATTTGGTTGTTCCTTGACTCTCACTGAGTTCCTGAACAGGTCCCACTACTTTCAAGCAGAACAGCCATGTGCAGTTGCAATTAAAAGATTTAGGCAGGAGGACACATAAAATTCCTCTTTCCAATAGCTTACTAGCAGGGTATTGCATTATTAGCTGACTGCTATTCAGGTCTTGATCTCAGAAGAGTATGTTCATGCTGCCAGTTTCAGTAACAGTTTCACTCTAAATCTGTTCCCCTGATTATCCACATCATGTACATATTAGATTGCTCCTGAGATCCCTTCTTGATCAACTAACACTCTCTTGGAAAGAAAATGTGGGAATAGATTGGCAGTTACATTAATTTAGGGAGTGAGCCAGTACGCAGTATGGATGTGATGGCACCGAGTCTTACTCCCTTTACCCAGCCTGGTCTTTCAGTAGTGTCCCAACACCCCTGAAACCATCTCACACCCTTATATTATGAGGGCTCTTTACTTCAGGGAAGTAACTATTAGGACTGTGCTGTCCAAGCACAAACATAGGGGATTGCAAAAGAGCTCTCTCATTGTCATGTGGAAAATGTTATTACTTAAGGATCCCAGGCCAAAAGGAGGGCCACATGGAGCCAGAAGAGTTGGGCCCTTGTGATGATATCTAGACAGGAGAAGAGAGTATTTACAGGTGTAGAAATTTTCCTGGACATCTATGGAGATGGCCTTCTGCATGCTGAGAAGTTAGAGCGCAGTCTTGTGTGCTTCTAGAAATAAAAATTGATTAAAACAGCCTAGGTAAGCGTCCATGGTGGAAAATTAATATGAAGGCCATGACCATGTGGCAAACAATGTGTGGACAACTGTTGAGCATAGCACAAATAATCTGCTAGAGAGACCTGAAAGTGAGTAGGTGTGAAGATCTTGTGGTAAGCCAGAGATCCCTTCAAATGTACATGTGGGCAGAGCACTTTAAATGGCACTAGCCGTGAACAGTGTGTGGGTCTCACAGTGCTGTCTAGCCAGAGGAATGGGGACTGCTCCCTACAGCAGGTCAGGAGGATGACCGAGATGTAGCAAACTGCCTTGGCTCTGCATCCCTGCGGTGCCATAGCCAGGGCTGCCTCACCGCTGCTCCATTCCTTGTCTGCCTGCAGCTGACAGCCAGTGTGATGTGGGCAAAGGTTTGTCCTTCCTGTTGCTCCAGGCTACCTATCTGGATGGCATTTCTGATCAGGCAGCCCACATTAGTCTGTGAAACTCCATTTTTCACAGATCTTAGGCCTATGTGTGAAAGCCAAGCTCTGTGGAAAGTTGTGGGTACCCCTGGAGCACTCCACCAGGATTCAGCAGCAGCTGAGACTCTTTGAAGTCAGTGACATTTGATTTCTACTTGGAAATCTGGAGGCTCAGCTTTGGTGTTGAGCCTCCAGAGTGTTTTGCTCTGCTCTTACCCACTTTGGTCCCACTGAGCAAATCTTTGACAATCCCCAGTGGGGCTGAATAGAAGGTAAAGGGGGAAACTGACACAAACCCCAATAATCTGCCTGTCCTCCAAGGTACAGATCCCGTTAGTTCAGTGACCCCGAGAGGATGATCTGGTGTGTTCCCAGTGGCTGGTAAATGAATAAGTGTTTCATCGCAGAAAGATAGGTTTCATAGTGACCTAGGGGTATATGTACAGAGTGCTAATGCGTTTATCTGATAATTTCTCTCTTGATTTGTTGAAATAAAACCGTGAAGTCAGGCCTTGTGGAGGACTAAGTTATAAAGGGAGTTTAAAATTTATTCCCCACACAAGTAGAAGAGCATGAGAAAGTGTCTGCAAATCAAATCTGAACACAGGAAATCTCCATTCTGGAGTTTGTTTTACATGGTTATAGGAAAATAGCTGATTTCAGTTTGTAAGATTAACCTGCAATACAGCAGCTGTTTGTGTCTCCTTCTGATATTTTGTTGAAGCTTTAACTTTTATGGCCAGTAGCAAAAAGAGTCCTTGTGTCAGAAAATAAATTTGATCTTCTTTCTCTTTAGATACTCTTCTACTTTAGCATTTTTTTTCAGGTCCTGCAACTGAATGTAGAAAATCTCAGAAACTGCAGATTCTTTCATTTCACTGTTTGAAAAGATATGTCCAAGTCATTGGTAAGAGTCAGAATTATACAGAGAACTCTTCTTTGCTTTTCATTTACTTTTTCAAATAGATGTTTTTTCCGCTCTGCTGTGTCTCAGGTCACTTTAAAAATGGCTTTAATATTTGTAGCAAAGGATAGATAACATCAGTATTTCCCTGATAAAATGAATTAATATATAAACTCTACTGTATAGAAAATCAAGTTTCTTAAAAAATAGCTCAATGCACTTTTTTTTCAGATGTGTTTGTTTTCTTACCCCCCTCCTCCAAACAAAGTTTTAACATGCCTATGGTCAAATCTTCAAGGGTGGGAAATAACCACTCAGTAACCTTCCTTCATTGGTGTTCAATTATTATTATAGCTTGGAAAATAAAAAAGTATTTGATAGTTATAGCAATCCTTTTAAACATTTGCAGTGGTAAAGGAACAAGTTAGAACATACATGGCCTAAATTATATCACAGACCACTGCCACTTTTATTTGGTTTATTTTATTACTTTTCTGTTTGTTGTATAGCAATTTTTAGATGCAATGGTCAAGTTCTGCTCTAAACAGGGCCTATGTTGCAGCTGCTTGGAATTTCCCACCAAAATTTTCTAATTAAAAAAAGATTCTCAAAAATATTAAAATCACAAAAATAAGTAGTTTCCCAGGTAAAATACTCCTAATTTTCTGGACATATGAAAACAGATTTTTTTTTTTTCTTGAGCTTTTTGCAATCATCACCTGAAAGATTTCAGTGGGCAACTGAAATACTACAATTCAAAATGGTGCCACTGAATCTCAAAGGAATTGTACTTTACATGTCTTGAGTGAGGTCTTATGTACAAGTACGTTGCTGTTTGAGTTGTTTCTATGCAGCCAGACTGATTTTACTGTTGTCTTGCTGGTTGCCCACAAGCTGGCAGAATTTCTCAATTTAGAGGTAGCAGCTTTGGTGCCAGAGCTACTGTACCTGTGCACAGCTGCTGATTTGCACATTGTGAGGTAACCCTGGCGTGGCCTGGACCCACCACACCTTCTGTGTGTGCACAACACATCTGTGGGTATGTGTTAATCATTACTAGAAGTAGCCAAGTCTATTTTTCTATGAAAATTTTCAAATGAAATGGGGAAAATTAATTTCTTTTCAGAATAACCTTAATGAAGAAAACAAAGTAACAACTTAATTTCTGACCAAGGCTGGTTCACACATTTTGAAATGGATCCTTTCCTATGATATTTCTAAGAGTAATGTTTTGAGTGAGTGCATTGACATTTGTGCATGACCAATTCAAGTCATAGTATACAAGTCCCAGTACTTGGCAGTAGTATTGCAGCTACATTGGTGATGACAAGCCTTTGGACAGTAAAGTCCTTGAACTAGAACTAGGTTCGAAGTGTAGATTTCACATCCAGATTTCACTCCTGGTAAAAGTATGCAGGACCTCTGGCTGATTAGTTTTGTTAGAAATAGGAGCCACCTGGATATATCTTCCTGTTTGTACTTCAGACCACATTAATGCAGCAACAGCAATGACCAAATTTCTCAGTGCAGACAAGTCTCTAAGTTATACATTTTTTTAATGGGATACTTTCATTAGTGCCTTAGCTGATATTACTCATAAACCAATCCTTGCGCTACCAGGTTTAATCATTGTCTGGAGGCAGAGGCTTATTATTGCAAGGTCATTCTATACTTTTTTATTTCATATTTTCCCTTAGAGAAAGTGAGTGATGACTCCAGAAAAATCACCTACCTCCTGCCTGGCATATCAACATCCACAGACTTGCTGCCAGCATAGATGTAATGCCTCTTGGTCAAACTTCATGTTGCACCAAAACAGAGAGTTTACAGTAAAAGACAGATAATAAGATCAAGTCCTGAAACTTGTATGTGAGATTCTGTAAGCTGTTTAAAGAAATAATGATAAAACTTCTATTAAAAAAGTGAACGGTTTCTTGAAAATATTAAATCTCCCATTGTGAATTAAGTGCTTTTGAAATACTGGATTGATAACTTTGGAGATCAAAGTCTTACACCTGGCTGAGCTACTTACATGTCCCCGTGGCCTTGGAGCACCCCACAGTCTAGCCCTCAGGGGTGGGGAAGTACTCTGATTCCTTTGCTACTGTTAAGGAATTGAGGTGCAAAAAGGCAAAGTGACATATTTAAGCTCACATTAGAAGTCTATGCTGAAGTAGGGATTTCAGACCAGGCATCTGATATCCTTAGGTAGCAGTCCAAATGGGAACTGTCACCTCTCTCCTATAGAAAAGAAAATGACAGCCAGAAAGTCTCTGATCAAAAAACATGGGAGATTTCCCTATTCGATCAAGTCCCTGGCGCTTCAGGAGAGAAAGAAAAAACAATCAAGACAGAGAGAGTAGTCTGAGGTGGCTGACACCACTGTGTTAGCACCTGGACTGTGATCTAACAAGCTTATTTGTCATAGAATAGTAAATAATGACATTTTTTTGTAATTCTTTGCCATGTGACTATTCCTCGTTTTGGAATGTATTTCTAATTGAATTTGAATAGCCTGAAAATTAGGGAAAAAAATCTGCTGCATCACTCTCTTACAGCTTATGATGGGAATGTTTTAGATCAAAATATGCCAATTAAATAGAAACATTGGTCCCCCTGGAATTACCATTTTACCTTTTCCTCCTGTGTCCCTCTCCAGGCTCCTGAACAGCACCTAGATGGGGTTTCTGGGCTTCTTTGCTTTTTGGTGACTTACTGGACAAGGAACCGAGAAGTCAAGACTTCCCAGACCTCTGTGTTCATTGCTTCCTATTTTTTAACTCCTGCAGAATCATCCAGAATATGCTAGCAGGAATCCAGATTCAGAATCTGTGTGACAAATCAAAGATTTCTGCATGATAGAAATTGCAGTTCTTTGATCTGAAATACTGATACTGCTTTGTTCATTTACATCATTAGGAAATTCAGCTCATTTTTTCCCTGTTCTGTGCACACTCCTTAACCCCAAATAATAAGAAATAATATTTTTAAAATTAAGCATAATTAATCTATCATATTTATAGCCATGTAAATTAAAGAGGTCTCAACTAATAATGTGAATCACATAATTTTAAATAAATAAATAAAAGTGGTACAGGCAGAAAAGCAGCCAACCATATGGTTTCACCATATGCTGAAGCATACTTACTGTCCCTTACATCCTGTATTCCCTGTGAAAACTATGTATACATATTCACTCATGAAACAAAAAAAAAAAAGCGACCCTGCATGAAAGAACTTTAAAGCTACAAGATCAAGTTCTCTGTATTTGGACTCTGAAAATTCATGCAGTCATAATTTCTCTAATAGATGGATATCATGAAGATATGGTCTTTATGGGCTTGAACACATCAGTTTTTGCATGGAAGCTCTCCCTTATTCACTGGAGATGATGTATGGTAGCCAATGAAGGAATATGAATATTCACATGAACGCAATGATCCATATCCTAAAGATGTGTTTTATACACCATCTCCTCTTTTATTCAGTGGGGAGGTAGTTCTGGATTGCTTAGTGTCTATATCTGGTATTCTTTTAGATGGGTTGGGGGATATATGTATTTCCAGGAAATACATCAGTTACTATCGTGTCTTTAAGGTCTGGGCTCAACTTTTGATTCTTTTTTAATGGAAAGAAAACAGAGGTACCAAGCACTGTTCACATACCAGTAGGACTGGTTGAAAAATTTCAAAACATTTTTTCATTGAAAACCAGATTTTTCTTGAAAACATTAACCACATTTCTTTTTACTACTACAACAACAACAACAACAAAGTGTTATTTCAATTGAATTTTCTGCTAGGAAACCTTGAGCTAAGCTTTTAGGTTCCAACAGAGGTAAAAGTTCTCTGCCTTTGCACAACCACCATACAGCTTTTAGGATGCACCCTGTATGCTGACCTCTTCCGCTAGAGGTGATCTTCTTCATGACGCACTACATTAGTTAGTGTCCACGCTTAAATAATCTGGAATGTTCTTTGTTCTATGAAAAGTGTAGCCATTTTGGTACTTTGCTCCATTCTGAGAGAAAAATATATTCTGGCATAGCAAAATACCATGGAGGATGGTGAATCCATTTTTAAGCAGCTCTTAAAAAAACATAGGGCCCTGTAGAAATCTTTGTTTTGTGAAGGATTTTGTCTGGGTATGACTACTCTGGAGTCACTGCCAGCTTATGTAGAGTAGCAGTCTCAATACTGGCAGCATAAAAGTTACTGCAAGATCTTTGCTGGAGCCCATGCTACCGCAGGATGCTGACACTGGTACCGAAACTTTGGCATGTCCACTGCAGCAGTCAGTTGTCTGAGCAGTGTAGCTGAGGATGGCTAATGGGCTGAGTCCCCAAACCCAGCAAGAGCTGTGAGCTGCCACCTCTCCTGGAGGCAAGAGCATGGGAGGTAACCAAACTTTACCCTCCTCTGTGATCACAATGCTGCTAGTGAATGAGGTCTAGGTATGTTTTATTTCTACAACCTTTCCATCAGGGAAGTGATGTTTTATTTCTCATATGTTTACCTGATTGTTTCCTTACCATAATTGACAGAGGCAGGACTCAGAAAGTCTGTGTGGGTCGGTTAAAAAGTAAATAAAGCTCATCACTGAAAAAAATGAAAAAAAGAGTGGGAAGGAGCAGAAACGTTGCATTTTGAAATAAACAGAATGGAATTGGAATTTGAACAGATGAATTATGTTTTTATGTTCATATCTTCTGTGTATCCATAACAATCCCAGGAGGTTTTGCATCAACATTTTGAAATCTTTTTGATAAATGCATTCACGTTCTTATCAAAATTGACTTGTGTTTGGATTTCTCATTTTATACTCCAATTAGCATTTGAACCCAACGCTTTAAGCACATGATACAGTGATGTCTTGAGTGCATATATTTAATTTAAATGTTTCAGATCATTACTACTGCAGCTACTGACTGCTATTTTATTTCGGGGATTCTCAAGAGCTGATGTTATGAACATTTGGCTTACCTTAAAGATGTATTTTTTCTATAATCTACTTTCTAACTCCCATTTATGTCTTTTTAGAAATATAGAAAACAATTAAGATTATGTCAGTGCTGAAGAGACTGAAGTCTTAGGTTGAAACCTAAAGTGGAACCTATCTTTCAAAGAGGAACAGGTCAAGGGAGTTAATGGCTAATGTGTGACTTAGAGCTAATTTCGAGGAAAGAATATGGAGTAATGCTGCTATTACTTCCTGATTTTTTTCTCATTCTTTTTTCTGATCTCACCTTATGCAGAACACAGAAGTTCTTTGTTAGGAAGGCAAATAGAAAAGAAAATAAACCAAGAGGTGACATCTCCAAACTGATAATTGTACCTGATATAAGCATATATACCTATAACAGTGACTTCTTCAAAAAGTGATGACCCACATGCAATTATACTCAGTATTCTAAATACAAAGTTGTAGGATTTTTTTCTATTTTGTCCCTACTATAGTAAATAAAATGGCCACTACCATTTCTGCCTCTAGCAGTATCAGGAATATAGTGAACTTAAAAGACAGAGACTGTTCAAAGCAAATGAGATCAGGCCCCTGTGTAACAGACAGAAAATCTAGAAGTTTGTCATGTGCCTTCGAACAGAAGTTAGCCACAGTGAGAGACAATGTAGTCAATTTTGGGCTCTAATGTAGCTCTCTTTGTGCTGGCTCAGCTGCTGGAAAGGAGCCGCAGGGTTAGACTGATCACCCCATGTGGAATACTCCTCACAAGAAGGATGTAGCGTATGTTTGGCATGATGACCCCACACTATTCCCTTGACTGGGACAGAGGGAGTGGGCAGAGCACTGCACTATTCTGGATGATCGCAAGCCATGCAAAGCCACGGTAAATTAGAGAAGCCTTTCTGAGGTGTGTTAATTTATACTGGAACGGAGAAAGACATAGACCTAGTGTTCAGGAGGTGTAAAAAATTATTTCTTTGCTCCTTCTTCTTTAGTCCTGGGCTGCATCTTGTGACAACTGAAAGCACTACAGGAGTCACTGTGGCTAAGCCATTTTATTGCTATGAGACTCTGCAAGATGAGGAAAATCATGACTATCCAGTTAGGTTCAGAGGACAGTGGACTTCAACCGTATTATGCTTTCAAACTCTCCTGTGAAGCTACAGTTGATTTCCTCTGCCTGAGCAACGCACTCTGTGAAAAGGAATTACCTGTCTCTGTAATGCTCTTTGAGATCTGTGGTTGAAAAGGACATATGTCAGTTATAAATTGCTGTTTCTTTCTGTCACTCACTGCCCAAGCTTTGCTTTGCATGTAGAATTTAAGTAGCTCCTTGTTTTGCAAAAGAAGTGACTGAGAGGAAGGAGCTAGCGATGGATTAGGATTTAGGAGAATTTTGCTTTGCCACAGGCTTGCTGTGGGACTTCCAGATTTTTATCTCTTTGTGTTTTGGTTCTCCATATGCAAACTAAAGATAATAATGCTCCTCTTGGCTTGATCTTTGTCCTATTTGTTTAGTTTATAAACTACCTGGGGGCAGTGATCATCTCTTAGCATGTATAACACTTACCACAGAGAAGCTCAGATATCATTTTGGGCCTCTATGTACTGCTGTAAAATATCCATTAAATAATTACATTACGGCAGGTGTTGCCAAATGCTCTTGTCTCTTTAGACTTCTAAAAAAATTTTTCTTAATGTACGAAAAAAGATTCAGCCTTAGACATCTGCAAAGATTTTGCTTTTGTGTGGAAGGCTGTATGTGCAACTGTGGAAAGAAATCTTACTGGGTACCAGGAAGTTTTAGTCAGCTTTATTCTTGACTAGAATGGATTCTTATGGCAGAATTGCTTCTGGAGGCTTGTTGAGCATTGAGGTGGTGGGGGTGGTGTATTTCTGATCCTATTAGAATGGATCCTGCAGGGAAACAAATGAAGCAATAATTATTGTCCTTCATGCTGTTTGGTCATTTGGTTTCAGGTTTAGTGTATAGGCATAGACCACCCAGATTGTCCCCACAGATATTACTCCTTTGAGAAGTCAATCTGCAAAATCTCTGAACATCTTATTCTACTCAACAAATTTGACCCACAATAGGATCAGAAGAAAGGCAGTACATTTGGTTTGATGCCTATATGCAACTGTATTTAAATGTATAAAATCTAATGTATAAAATAATTCAAATGTATAAAATCTACAAGATTTTATACATTTAAATATATAAATGTACATTCACTCTTGGTAAAGAAAATTCACTGATATCTGCTGGGGATAATCAGTAATGTTATTTCAAACTCATAACCAAATTCTGGGCAAATACCATTTCTTGAACATAGTATTTTTTTTAGCATTGAATAGGTCAGGACTATGAAGGCCTTTTTGTGTCTTGTAGTATCCAAAAAAAGGAGGAAAGTAAAGAAAAAGTCAAGTTCAGATGATCTCACAAGATTTTTAAGCCTTCTGATGAATTTTGAGTTTCTAACAAAATTGGTGAGTAGACATTTATTTGGATTTATGTTTTATGTGAAATCATCATCCAACGCCATTGCTGATCCGTGTCCACAAGACACTAATGCTACAAAACTTATTTCATTTGTGATTTCTGCTAGATGAAACTAGAGGTGTTGATAAGTGTGAGTGCCAGTTACTCTGACACAGGAAATTGGCTGAGAATCAGGCCCAGGCTAATTGTGACACTTTTACTTACTTACATTTTTTGTCTTAGAAATAAATAAACCTAGCTATATTTAGGGGAAATTTTGACTGTTGTAGTCAAAGATAAAAAAGAGGGAAATGATTATATGAGGACAGCAGAAACTGGGCTGAAGAAAATGCTCAGCATTCAAATCTGTCATTTTTCTCTCTTTCCTCCCCTCCCTAGCAGGAAATTTGCCCTCTCCCTTAAAAATAAAGCGCCTTTTTTTTTTTTTTTCTTTTTTTTTTTTTTCCCTTCCTTTCGTTTCAGTGGTTGCAATAAGACAACTCCAGTGAAAGTGGTTGTCATGAGATAATCATGCCTCTGGGGGATTATAGGCATCTGGCTATGATTCATAAAATCCCTCAGGATTGATCCTCCCTCTCACTCCTCCTTAAGTTAACCACACCTCCTGCTGTGTTTTATGACTTGAAAAATGCAGGTTTTGTGATTGTAATGTATAGATATTATTTACATTGAGTTATTTTGTTTCGTTACATTGTCCATTTAAAAAAAACCAAAGGGGTTTTACTCTCAATTTTCAATGAGTTCTCACTGCCAAGAACAAACTAGTGGCTGATGACTTCTTCAAAATATTTCCTGAGCATCCATCCCAGGCTGTGCTTCCTTCACCAACATAAATTAATGAGGTGTGCTGCTGACCTCTCTCCCTCTCTCCCTTTCTCCCTCTCTCCCTTTCTCCCTCTCTCCCTCTTTCCCTTTCTCCTTCCCTTTCCCTCTTTGCTGTGTTTTGATGTACAGTAACATTATTGAAACATATAATGAATTTTTTTGATACATCTTTGTATCTTTTTTTTTGATACATCTTTGTACATCTTTTGAAACATATAATTTCCTTTTTTTGATACATCCTATACCACATCTTAACACTTAAATTGCTTGGCTTATCCTAAATACACTTCTAAACCCACCAATAAGCTCTAGAATATCTGTTGTCAGATGTGCATAGACACAAAATCCTACAATAATTTTAACAGCATCTTATTCTATTCATACTTTCTCTCCATTTCTATTAATTGTGAGAGTCCGAAATTAAAAAAGACTGCTTTCTTCCAGTTTGTATGTGTGTGTGGATTTTAGGACTTGGCTATAAGCAAAGATAGAGACACTTCAAAACAGGAGAAGTAGCAGAATCTGTAGTAGGAACTGCTGAAGACTTGGATTGTTTATTTAGACATATTTTAGCCTAAATTTAACTCTGGATCTTGACATTTAGGTTTATGAAAGCGTTAACATCTCCAGACAGATTTTACTGAAACACAAGGCACATTCAGTGTTTTCTTAGGCTTTCCTGCTTTTGTGTGAATTTAATTCTGATAAACGCTACAAGTTAAAAATAAGAAAGGGTTTTCCAGAAAAATAGTCAAACATTTAGAAAGTAAATAAAATTTAGATTGAAACAACAATGAAGAAATAACGGGAAGGGAGAGATTCAAAACATGGCATTAGTATAATGCACTTAGTACACTGTAAATGCTTTGCTGCTTCTGAAATTCCCTAACAAGGTGAGTGAAACTATTCTAAGAACACTATTATCAAGAGACACCTTTGAACTGATCTATCCTGAAGAATAACCCCCAGAAAGATAAGGTGAGGAGGAAGGGAAGGAAAAAAAAACACCCCAGAAAAAAAACCAAAACCACACCAACTTTCATATGTTTGCTGGCCACACAGCACAGCTCCGACTTCTGAACATTTTTCCCCAATTATTTTTGTAAAGTATTGATCGCAATTTAATTTTGCAGTCCCAACATGAGAGGCGCTTCATGCTGAAAAGTCTCACAGGAGATTGTAATCAGGGTCTAGCCTGAAGGTGAAGCACTAGTACATAGGTTTTACTCTATTCCTCCACTCTTCATCAGTTCTGGGATTGGAGCAGAGGGCATTCTCAGGCAGATTAATTTTTGACGATGGGATCGATGGAAGATGTTTTTTCCTCCTGACATTGAGTCATCTAATTTGCTGTTTATCTTTGGCTTATTGAGTTTCGAGCATTGTTAAATCATACCTTTCAGCTGTTTAATTTCAGATGTGAATTTTGCATTCCCCTCTTGTACTTTGGCATAACTCTTTTACCTAAAATGAGCAGGGTGATGGGCCTTTTTTGACACCAGGTTACTGCTTTCGAGTCTGTTAAGTACTCCAAGGTAATGTTATAGTACTTTCTAGCCTTTTTTCTTTGCTTGTGGCCATAGATCAGATCATCTCTAGGGAAATCATTACTTGCCATCATTATTATCCCTAGCACCTTCATCTATTCTCCCTTGTTTCCTGACTCCATTGCTTGATGAAGTGCCTACTTGTGAGGACACCTTTAACTCAGGTCTAATAATTAACCCCTTCATTGCTCAGGCTGGTTCATTTTCTGTTCCCTTCCTCAATAAGTTGTGATCTATGAGTTTAGCTTTTGAAGCAGCTCATAATAACAGCATTCTGGACTTGCCTGTAAAGCTCTTTTTGTGGAGAGGCTGGTGGTTTTTTCCTCTTGTTTTTGTTTTAGTAGCAAAGTGAATATTTTGCCAAACATATTGATAATCATAAATAAAAGGCTTTTGCTCAAATGAAAATTGGCTTTACTTAACCTTTGCTAAAGGGTTATACAGTATTGCTTTACATTTCATGGGGAATCTTCTAACCTTGGCCCAACTCTGAACAGTCTATTAAATGTTCTTGCAAGTATTAATTTTTATTGACTCAGCATATATGGATATAATTATGAATATTTGTATATCGTTGCGACCGGTAAAAGGTGGCTAGAAGCAGTAAGTTATCTTTTCATGGGAAGTTGCTAAACTATTATACACCACACTTACTTCAAATAGCCCATTCGTAATAATCAAATATTTTCATTTTATATTGCCATTATCTTAGACTCAGGGCCAGGAGTCAGAAAGGGTTCGGAGAGACATTATGAGTAGTCTATTCCTCCTGTTCAGAAGCTTTCAATCCTATCATGTATGCACAGAATGTCTACCACAGTCACAGCGCTCCTATGAATTGCATAGGAAGCAAGGGTTGAGTCACACCAGTTCTTATTTCTGCCCAAATCACCTGGGAAATGTCATAATGCTTCAGCTTGCAGCATGCCTGCTGGGTTCTGCTAAACCAACACACCACCACAACCCTCTCTTGTGGTCTGTGACCACAAGATGGAAATACACTGTAGGGGTTTATATATGAGTGCTACCTCAGTGATGGGTGTTGTAATTCAGAGCTCCTCTATGGCAGTCTTAGCTCCTGAAGAAATGTACTGGCTGTTATGTATGCCTAGTTTTGCTCACAGCCCTGCTAATCTAACCTCAACTGACTTGGAGGAGAAGGGATTTTAACTCCCAGTCATGTCATTGATCTCCTGTTGTTTCACCAGTTCCTTTGCCTGTGAAATGGGAAGAGTCTTCGTGCTCAGCATCTCCATCTGGCCTTTTGATCCTTCCCTTTGATCCATTCTGGTCCTATAGTCCCTCATAGTAGTGACTCCACCAAAGCAGCAGCAGGACTCCATCTCTGGCAGACAGAGAAGTGTGCCTGCCCCTTAGCATGGAGCCCAGCCACCAGTGACCAAATGGAATTGTGACAGTTGTGTCATGGGCAGAGGACCCCATATGAGCTATTGGTATGTATTTGCATTCCTAACAATGTGTATGTGTGCACATGAATAAATATATATAAATATACACATGCTTATTATGCATACTCATAATGGTCCCTACACCTTAAATAAGAGGTCCTGTTTGTTCTAGCTGTTTCCTTCTGCCCATTTTCATTCATATCCCTTCACCTTTTGGGCAGAAGACTATCCATTTCACCTTTGAAAGGTGAAAACCTCAACTCACACTGCTTGAAGTTTGAGTAGAAAATACTTCAGTCAATTTATGTGAGCAAAGTTTTCAATATACTTTCATTTTTTACAACTAACTGACATTTCCTTACCTCAAGGCACTTAGAAATTTAAGATGAAGGGTTGACTTGGGCGTGGTGTTTTCCATATAATAACAATTAAATGATGATGAAAACCAAAAATGCTAATTTAATTGCTATAAAGTTAAATTGAAAATCTCACAAATGTAATACTAAACTTCATTGAAATGTTATTTTTAGGATGAAAAATAAAATATTAGTTTGCACAGGATCTCTTACTATAAATATATTAACATTTTATGACTCTTGGTAAAGGCCTCTGTATACACAGGTATAAAACACTGTGTAGGGGATGAGATGTTCCAGGGCAAGGATTTAGGTTTGTTTTGTTTTGTTTTAAGAACATTGTATTTGGAAATTAGCACATCACAGTTTGAAACAATATCAAACTTTATGATTTTAGTTAGTCTTTAACTTTTAGAGGTCTAGAGAGGACTTAAGATGAGGCATGTTTTGTCTCACTTTTGAGTGCCTATATTATTTCCATGTTTTAAAGTCGCACATCCTAAGTGTTTTGCAAAGCATCCATCCTTTGGGCCTGGCTGCATGTGCAGCTTCTCTAACGACACCTTTCCCAACTGCTCACTGCCAGCAGCAGCTCTGTCCCTTCATGGCAGGGGAGTGAAAGTAGCTGTAATTACTGGCTGCAGGTGTAAATGCTTGCTCCTTTGCCCTGAGGGAACTGAACCATAGCCATGATTAAAGGTAGTTAGCCATCCCTAATGACTACAAACATGCGGAGCTGATAATTACAACTACTTTTCATTCCACCACCCTTGAGGACTGACCTACTGCCAGCAATAAACTTTCTTAAGTTTTATCCTTTTCATTTCAAAATTCAGTTTTATAATTATTTCCTCTTTTTTTTGTAAGATTTTTGTAATCCTTCCTGACCTTCTTTGGATTTGTGACTGACAGTATGAGAAAGAATTCTGTAAAGGATCCAACAGTATCTAGAAAGGAAAGAATACTAGGTGGAGAGGAAATCTGACCCAGTATGGTGATTTTCTATATTCCAATTTGTACCAGTCATATGAATTTTTACATTACTTTGATGTTAATCAAACCTGTGAAACTATGGCTAATGTTACTTTTCACATATTAAAGACAATTACGAGCTTATATACCCTGCTGCTTGATGGCCTGAATGAACATATTCACGGTATCCACAATAAGAGTGAGTTATTTGATTATTAAGCAAATTAGGATGTTCTGTCAGGCTCTGAGCCTGCCCTCTCTGAAAAAGAAAGATGTGTGAGTTCCATAAAATACTTATCTATTAATCAATTGCATTCAACTACAATCCCTTTTGAAGATACAGGTAAAGGCAGGGTAGCTGCAGCAGAAGGATTTTTTGTTCTGCAATAGAAAGACACCCCTGCCCAGATCGGCAGCAAATGGTTTCTGGCACTATAACCATTACTTATTTTCCCAGAGGACACATCTGTTCAGAGGGTCACCTATGTAATTCCTGTTTTTGACTGTTGCCACAAAAATGGCAGTCTTTAAAACTCATTGAAATCTTTTTTCTCTGCCTTCACAAAAAGTTAAAGACTATTTAAGTAAATGCAAGCAGGAGCTTCTTCTGAGCCTTCAGTAACAACATAACATGGTAACATGAGGAACTGAAGAAGTGAACATGCACTTAGTGCCTCTGGCAAAGGAAAAACAAACTAAAACCCATGATGATCTTTTTGGCATTTAAAAAATATCCTTTCTTCCTTTCTATATTGTAACATATAAAACTCAAAATCAATAATGCAGAGCCACTGTTAAAATAAAATGTACTACAAGATGCTCGAGTCAAAATATCTCTTAACCAGCTCCAGAGGGGCACAGTCATCCCTCGTCCTCTTCCTCTGGAGCAATTCTGACCAAAAAGTGAGGTTTCATATATGGTAGTGAAGCAAAGCCAGAAAAAAAAAAAAAAGGAGTGAAAAGGGGATTTGAAGGTTGAAACATCTGTACAGCAAACTCCTTCGAGGCAGGCATAAAACAGTGAAGAACTGCATGACTAGTATTTTTGACAGAGTAGAACTGATTTCAATACTGGACTAAAGATTTGCTCTGCAAATAATTACTGTATATGATCCCACTGTTGTGGAATTTATTTCTTTAATGATAGGTTGTGGGATAATCCTGTATATTTGAGGACAGTTCTCCCTAGCATAAGCAGGACCTTCACCATGGTCTGTGAGGGATTCCCATGAGTTAGGATTTCATGGGTATTAATTTATGTGATTTAGGGAAAACCATTTCACCTCCTTGATGATGATGATTCCTCCCTCACCTTTCTTCCCTGTTCTTTCTTCTGTTAACATTTTGTGCCTGCAACCTTTTTACTGGTGACTGAATAATGCACAGACCCAGTTTTGTGTGGGGTAAATATATATTTGCCTATATAAATCCTATTGCTACTAGTAAGTAGTAGAGATATTAAAGTCTGGGGAAAAAGAAACAAACAACCCCACACACTCCTTTAGGTAATTTAGCTGCCATTGAGGTAATTTGGACAATACCAGATTTTGGTTTTCTGTCTGGAAATAAATACAGGACTGGACTGCACAGTCTGAGCTTTCAAATGTGAAAATTATTACATTTAAATCTGTGATTTGAAAATGTGTCAGCAGAAAGCAGAGAAGGATGTGGATACATTCTGAGGGTTACTGCCTTAGGGTCATTTGAAACAAGCAGATCTATGGGGCACAACAGTGGAAGGAGCAAGCAATTGCAGGTGCAAATAGGCCCAGGGCTTGTCTAACTTCCGTTAAATAAAAAGTTTGATAGCACTAATCATTTCTGTCTTTTTACATTTTAAACAGCTGCTGGCATTTTCTAAATATTTTAACTGCGTGCTGGCAGAATTGTAGGCTTGCTAGGAAGAGACATCAGGAAGGATGATAAAGGGTAGAAGGAAGCAGAAGTGCAAACCTGCATTTTGAGGAGAGAGAGTCCAAATTAGTATCTAGAGGTAAAAGATGGTACAAGTCTCCGAATTTGCACTAGTAACAAATAACTGTCTCCCAGTATTTTTAATTTTTCTGAATGAAATTGTGAGATGATGGTGTGCCTGTCTAGGCTGAAAGGGTCAAAACCCCATCCCAGAACCCCTGAGGCATTTAAGTGGGCTCTGACAGATGAGCAAGGCTGGACGTGGTACTGCATTTTACCCCTATCTCCCCAGCAGCTTGCCCCTCATCTCTGCCTCATGTTACCACAGAGGCTGCATATCAGAGCAGTGGACGGGTATGTGCCTGCACCTCAGTAGCCCCATTCATGCTGCAGTGCCTTACTGTCAACCATCTTCACTGATGGCTTAAGCTAATGGGCTGCCTGCGGTGTCTTGAGGGTAGAGGATTTTGGTTTAAAGGCAGAGGAGTTTGCTAGGGACAGAAAAAATGTTAAACTGCTACAGCAGTCTGTCAGAAGTTGGTTTTGAAAGTCTGTTTTCACTGACTTGCTTGTTTAAAGGGTAAAATGCTCTAAAACTACTAAAAGTCATATTTCCTATTTCTGTGTTAATCTGTGCTCAATTTTTGTATGTGAGTTCTTGCTGGGTTGCTTTGCTTCTTGTAGAAATAGATTTTTTTGCCATTCACAGATGTGTGTGGGTTAGTAATACCTAATGGACTGATGTCTAATTGGAGAGATGTGTGCATACAGGAGAGAAGCCTCGAGGAAGATTATTTTCGGTGTCTTTAAGAGAGATCAGAGGGCATGGTAGCTTATCAGAGTAAGTTTTCAACTCTAAAAATCTACATTTGAATTTTGGCTAAGGTGTTGAGTGAAAGTCAGTTTGCCATGGCTTGAGCTGGCTTCCAATCAAGTTATTCAGAGACCTTCTGTAACACACTGTGTGCTTTGACTAGCTAAAAAGATTAGCCAGGACTGTGGCAAGCAATTGATGTAGAATGGCAGAGGGCTGTCTCCTGCTATCCATTATTCTTCCCAGAATTAAAATCCTCTCTCTGCTACTGTCACCAGAAGCACTTCTTTTGATTTTAGTGAGGATGATTCTGATTTATATGGGCCTTGTGTATGATTAAAGGAGTGTCCAGATCAAGTCTCTGTAACTCTATCTGAATTAGTTAACTAATTGTGAACAATAACAAAAGAAAGAGCAAATGTCAAAGTTCAGATTTTCCAGATTAGGGCTGGGGTGAGAATGGGGTGTGGATCCAGGAGGAAAAAATGAAATCAAACAGCCTTTATTTTTTTTCAGGGAGATAGCAGAAGAGGTTGCTTCTATGGGTGATGCTACATAGTGAGCAATACTGTTCTAACAGAACTAAATCATCTCTTTCGGGAAGGTAGAGCCAGGTGAGAGAGCAGGTAAAAGAGAAAGATTTGCTATGCTGGATACTCTTAGGTACTCCAACAGAGCCAAAACATGTTTGTTCACAGTGATTTTTGTCCATAGTAGGTCAGACACAGAGAACCCACTAAGGATGTGGTACGGGCTCAGTTTTCTTGGTTTTCTTTTTGCTAGGGACCATAAGGAAACACAGCCGTAGCAGGTCTGAAGGTACCATCTTTTTAAATTACAACTGCAACATTTTCTTCTTCTGTGAATTTAGCCTCAAGGATCTTATTCACTCTGTCTTTCAGATCTTCCAGATCACATCTCATCGTCTTCTGCTTTGTGTAATCAACAAATTAATAATGGCTTGAGAAACAGGCAGGGATAATTGGCACACACTTTGTAGAAGAATAATGGTGAATGTGAAAATAAATGGTATAGATGTAATTGTTTTCCTTGCCTCTCATTCTTTTGCACCATATTAATCCTTGTAGTACCTCAGGGAAGAATATAATATAAGATGGCCATTCTGGGTCAGACCAACGTTCTCATCTAGCCAAGAGTCTGACTTTGACAGGCACTATTAAAAGGTGGTTTGGAACTGTGATACAAAAAAGTAAAGGCAGAGCAATCCTTTTCACAGATGCTGTGAGGTAGAGAAGTGGTATATTATCTCTACATTATGGATTTTGAACTGACGAGCAGAGAGACTTGAAATGCCACCATCTAAAAATAGATTAGAGCTGTTACAGTTCATTAGCACAATAAAAACTTTGGAACAATTTGATAGCCAGCCTGTCCTTAAAAATCCAACCTCTCTATAAACTTCCTATTACAATACTACATGATGAGACAAGGGTGACTGCAACCCTGAAATTTTATGATAGTTCTGTGTTGCTTCACTTTCCCAGTAAATGCCAGCAACACGATCCTATATAGTATGACTTCAATTACACAGAGTTGCTTCCAGATGACTTTCAGACTCCAAGATCAGGTACCCCCAATTAAAGAAGGAAAGGTGCATGGATGTGTGGGACATTCATCAGAAATTTGCAGATTGTTTAAAGGGATTTTCACGTTGTTGAAAATGTCAATATGAGCTCATGACACTATGACATCATACTACTAAAATAAGTAACTTGTTGGTTAGAAGGACTTTAAATAGATGGGAGAGTATGTTCCAGGAGGCTTAAGCTGATAGTAGGCAATATGCAGGAGGACTCTTTTATCACTTGGACTCCCTTGCCTTAGCACAGCCCTGCTACTCTGTCTGCAGGAAGTTTTCAATGCTCTGTCATGATTAGTTAACTTGTGGCCATCTCTATCACTATTATTTTAGCATCTCAAAATCACTAATGTGTTTATCTTCATACCACTCTCAAGGTGTAGCAAGGGCCTGAGCACTATTTTCTAAATGGACTGAAAGATATAGAAAGTAAAGTCCACACTGGTGGATCCAGGTGTGTGCTGCTGATACCACAATGTCTAACCTTCAAGTGCTTGGCTCCAGGGTTGACAAGGGCTCTTAGTGAGTAGATGCTACTAAGCTTGACTTTAAAGAGAGATGTGTGTCTTGTATCCTGCTCGTTTCACAAGCTTACATCCCTGTCTCCACTTGAGCTTCATGGCTTAGGAACCTTAGCTCCAGGTAGATCTTCCAGCTAGCCATACAAAACAGAGCAAAGGTGTTTCCCTTTTTTGAAGAGGATTTTGAGGGGAAGAGAATGAAAGGTTCTATTATAATACTCCCAAAATAAACTGGGATGAGAGGCCAAAGCAGAATTTTCCTTACTGTTACAGTCTTAGCAGTGATATTTTATCAATTACGTGATGATTGAGAGACTGTGGGAACAAATGTGAGGCTGTCATTCTAAATTAAAGACATTTGTTAGGCATTTATCTTGCTTTAGCTTTCTTTTTTTTTTTTTTTTAATTAATGTGCATTCATTGTCACAAGGCTACTGTACTCAGAAAGGCATTTTGTACAATGAGTACTGAAATGCTCTGCTTCAACTTCAACAAAAAAAATAAAAATACTTTTACAGCTATTGTTACACTATTATTGTTCACAACCCATATGTTTGGTTAACTGTGTGGTATTTGGTTTAGATACCTGGATATTATACTGCAATCATGAATGGATAATAAAGCTATGTAATAAGTACCTAAAAGTTCTTACTAATGTAAGAGTTAAAATGTCTGTATTGTTTCTTCTTATTCTGTTCCTCCAGAAAGCTGTTTACAATACTAGTAGTGTGTTGGTTGGATGCAACTGATAGAAGTTCAATGACCTTAATATAAAGAAAGGCTTAAAAAAAGTTATAAATTTTGATTAGGAAATAAAGATGATTAGAAATACTTATGGATAACATAGGATAAAACCCAAGTTTCCTGAAAGCAGAAAAGTGTTAAAAATCTGGTCTTTTTTTCCAGATCTGTGTATTCGGTTAGATTAATAAAATATGTATGCATTTTTTTCTTTGGTGTAACAGTCTATTGATAGGGGGTTTTGTACCATTATTTTATATATGTCTCTCCTCATAAAAACCACACTGTTGGGAAGAACATAAAGAAAAATAATGTCATTTATATTGTGGTAGACTGTAGGTAGAAAGACTACTTTTCTGCATTGGAGTTTAGAGACACTTTTGTGAAATGAACTGCAGACTTGTATATGACAGACAAGCACAACCTGGATCCCAGCTGGATACCAAAGACAAATCCATAGATTGTACTAAAGTTGGTGCTTCTTGTTCTTTTCACTGACAACTAGTTTGCTTATATGTTTTATATGAAAGGAAATTCAAAGTTTATGGAGAGATTTAAATCCTGATATGCCTGATAATCTCATTTTGGCATCTATAGATAGATAACATCAGGACAGGGAAACAAATTTGTCATCTCACTATCTTCTAATTTAGATTAAAACCACCTCTAAATAGTTGGCCTTCCAATGTGGCTCTTCCTTCTTATTTCTCAATGGCACAGCATATCACATTGCTGAATGTAAATTGCTCTTGGCTAGTTTTTCAAAGTTATTTGACAACATAGTTTGATTTCGCTCTAACATAATCTAGAAACTGTTTCCCAGTAGTGGGACAACAAGAATGTGAAGAACTATTACACAGAATTCCTTGCAATTTGCTCCTTTCTTACAATACCTATCATATTTTGCTTAACTATAGCAATCTTCCTATGTTCAAATGCTCTACTTAGATGTATTCAGTGATTAAATGAACTGTATGTGTTTCATACATTAGATGAGACTTTGTTTAGAATACTAATGTTATGTGCTTTACAATGAAACCCAGTTTAGTTTTGATTGCAATAATCTGGATTCAAATGCGCAAACCCTTGCTAATTTAAGTTGATTTTACCTTTATCATTTTGTGTATTATATGATCTAGAGCCACACAAACAAAAGCGTGTTTGGACTTACCATGCTTTCCTTTTCAGAAAACAGAATTCTTTTTAATTAAAAACACTTTAAAAAAATCAGTACGTGTAATTGCTAACACCTGCTATGTGTTACTAACAGATGTTTCTTACTTACCTAAGGGAACTGTTATAATTACACTTTAAGCTTATTGGAATGGCATTTAACCAAGATAGTTTAGGAACTTTAGGTGGTGACTTTGTGTTCTTTTATTTATCTTTCCTCTAAAAAACTTTTAAAAAAACCCCAACAGCCAGCCCTCCTCACTTGCCTCTCCAGCTCATATTCACCAGCCACAGTTCACCAGAACGAAGCTTTGGATGTTCAGCCTCTCCTCGGTCCATCCCTGAGCATCAAGGAAGACTTTGCATGTGTTGCTCCAAGTGTAGCACTGGAGCCTGTCTTTCTGAGGCCCAGGAGGGGACGGTTGTGTGAGGGTCTTACAAATCATGATAATAGTGTGGGTTGAGGAATGCAGACTTGCCACATGAACTTGGGCAGCACACTTAATATCTCTGCCTCTGTATTTTTTTCCATGAAATACCAGCAACGTAGCCCATTGGGAAGCCAAAGCCAAAGGTGTTTGCCCAGGGCTTTGAGATGTTTGGATTAAAGTACTGGTTAGTATGCCTAGTTCTGAGTGTTGTCCTATCACTAAAACCTTGCAGTCCAGAGGCAGGCTGACCTCGTGGGTGCTGCAGAGGTCTCTTTGCACGGCAGGTTGCAGGAGGTATGGTGGATTCCTGCATCTTCAGACTTGACTGCAGAGCAAGACGCTCCGCGTTCTCCCTCTGCATCTTCATTTATGAAACTAATCACACAATTACCTGCAGGCATGTGTTAAATATGACACTGGTCTCCGCAAAATAATGGGCCAATTGCAAACAATGAATAAAGAGAGGCAGCTCCATTTATAACTGCTGTTTCAACAGAGCTGTGTTGTAATCAAAGTGATCTGAGGGTGACTCATTAATTAATTGATGTTCTTTTTTATTATGTGCTATTGAGTTAATGAGTAATTTGTGCTAGATAACTCTCTGAACACACTGATTACGTGAGATATTTTCCAGGGCTTTCATGACATGCTGAATAGGTGGAAGATGGTATTTGCTTATGTATACTCATTATTAGCAGGTTCAGGATGAATATAAATCAGCAGAAGGGCATTTTAAAAGGTATTAGATACATGCAACCCTTACTTTAAGGCTTTAAACAGATACTCTTCAGCTTTTAATGCCTTAAATAGTATTAAAATCACTTCCTTTAAAATACTTCTATCACCTACAATTGGCAGCTCTTAGAAAAGGTGCCTACACAAAAGATTTTTACTGGGAGCATGTTTGTGCTAATGGCCTATTACCTTGCACATATTGTATTTTGGTTTCCTTTTGCAAGGTACTGAACAGTAAACAGGTTTGGTCTGCATCATTGGTCTGAAGTAGGAGAAATGTATTAAGTGAGTATGTAATTGACTTTTTTATCTAAAGTGGTATTTAAAAGAATAAAAACACTGTTCTTATATACAGTACACACTTTGCTTTCTGTAGTTTGAGTTGTTAAAGCTTTTGCTTTATTGAAACCACAACATCTCCAATGCCATAGGAGTTTTTTATTCATTAAACAACAAATGGCTAAATTGATAATTTAGTCTGACAACAGCAGCACAGTGGAAGCTTTCAGGAGAATCAGCTAAATGTATAAAATTATACCCAGCAATCACTACAGACCTTCATTTTTGACAAGATTTGTTCTAGGTACAGATGACTGTAAACTACCTACTGCTGAGAAAATTATAAGAAGCTGCTGTACATTATGTTGAAAAAAACCCTTTAAAGTACTTTGTACAGGTGAAACCTTGCCACAGCCTGTTTGTTTCTTTTTCCCCACAGTCTCCCTTGTCATTGACCACTTTTCAATCTATTTTCCTGAAGTTATTTTATATGTATGCAATTAGGAACATTTGAGGGATTGCTGGATGATTTTTCTTTATTTACATTACATAAGCATAAATTTGAGCATTTTGGGAGGGTAGGAAGAGTCAAGAAGGTGTGTTTAAAAAAAAAAACCACAACCCAGAAAATATGTTAAGCAAGATAAAAATACAATTATGAAACAGGTCAACTTTCAGCCCTGGTCACTGCTTCTGCAGAACCCAGGCTGTCTTCATTCATCAGATAACAGACACAGCAGGTTATGGTTGGCAGAGGACCTTCCTACAGTCGAAAAGGTTTGATAATTTATACTTCTCTATGTGGTTTAAGAAAGAGCAAGCCAAGAATAATAGATTTTAAATAATTATTGTTGTTATTATTATTATTGTTATTTGTGTCTGGCTAAACTTAGAGATTGGTACAGATAGAGATAAAACACCCTAAAGGTAGGAGATACAAGTGGAAGCATTCCTGCCTGGCAAATGAGCATACACTGAGAAATGGTCACTAGCAGAACATTTTGCTTTATGCAGACAGAGCATGTTGACACACACAGTGACGGAGAGGGAAACTTAAGGTAGATAAGTAAAAGTATCCCAAAGGAATGGTCTAGGCCTCTGTCAAAAAGATCAATAACATGACCTGGCAGATAATCTCTCTTCAGTATTGCTTTATGATATTATACTTTATTGGAGCTGTAATGTTTCCATTAAATATTTCAACTCCCAGTTATTATTTTAACAGCCAGGCAAGACGGAAGTTTGAAATACAGGAAAATGTGTAATTGATCATTGACCTACGTAAAATCTAAGTTTATACTGAATCCTCTACATACAAAGTTTAGATATGTGAAGTAAGAGATATGAGCTTGAAGTCCTCAAAGCAATGTCATACCGTTGCAGCGCTTCAAACAAGCATACCAACATTTCTTTATCCTGACATCAATCAAAGTTGATGGAATGGTGAAACTATTTTTTTCTCCATTGCAGGACCACCCTCCTCTTCCCCATTGTGAGCATATGTCACAAAACACACACGTGCACAGTATGAGTAACATGGCATGTAACAGTAACCCACCATTTTCCCATTCCACTGCTTTCATTTTCCCCATAGAGGGCTGAGCTGTGGCACTCTGTGGTAATGAGAGAGTGCTTTAGCATTTACCGTACTATTAGCATGTAGTTGCCTTCATCCCCAGCAAAATCTTCCACAGGCTTAGTCGGATTTGGTGCTCTCCTACCTCAGATCTATGGTTACCTACTGCACGTTTGAATGCTCTACTTCTCCCAGAATGTCCTAATGCTACTAATAACATTCGCATGCATAGCTCTTGGTTTCCTGAAGAGCCAAAAATGCTTTACAAAAGCAGTGATGTATCAGCCCCATTTGGCAGACAGGGGCAACTGAGGCACAGAGAAGTTGAGTGACTTGCCCAAGCTTACAGCAAGTCAAAACCAGTAAAGTCCCTTCTTTCTTGTTCCCCAGACCTATTTCTGAAGCATGGATTTCTACCCAGTCTGTAGTCTATTAGTAGAAAGCAGAAGAGAGATCGTTCTGGCTTCTAACTGAAAGACACAACAGAGGTTGGAGGAGAAAATTAAAATTGGAATAAAAATAAGATAATATGATTCTTCCCTTTCTGGCCATTCTCACCTTTATGGAAAGGACAATTTGTTTATTGCACTTGAAGTAGATCTGGAAGAATCTAATAGTACCTCTGATATCAACTGCTTTGTTATCCCAAAGACATTAAGGGACTGTGAAAGGCAGTGGAAGAGAGACTTGTGCTCAAGGTTAGGAAGGAAGATAGTCCACAAAATAGGGCTAAATTTTATTTGAAAACTATGTGGAGCTATTTCTTCTAATTAGCAAGAACAGTCTAAGGAGTCACTGCATTTCTTACTGGACCTGTATGAGTCAAAGTCAAGTTTTGTGAGCCATGCTTATTTTTAAAAGGGTTTACAGCCAGAAACAAAACCACACTGTAACAATAGTTATTAGAACTAAATATCCATTTCTAAGTCAAGCCACTGTGCAGTGCACTCCAAACCATATGCTAGAGGAATTACCCCACTGCATTACAAAGTTTCTTTCCCCATCCCCAGGAAAAACATATTGAAACTGCACAACAGGACAGGAAGAGCAGGGAAGGATGGCAGTCAACTTGAGCAGGGTGAGAGTTCTTAGTCTATATAAAAACAAGAGCTCAGTTTCATAGCTACATAGGGTACAGCAGGGTTGGTTTTTTTTTCGTTTTTTTTTTCTTTTTTTTTAACTTAATGTTGTTTTTTTAAATGCAGGCTGTTTTCCTGGTGAGCTGGATTACAGTGTTAAAGAGAAAAGAATTAAATACGCATTTAACAACTTTTTAAACATTCATCCTGCTTTCCTTTGCCAAACACCTGTAAGCTCTGTCAGGGGCATGAGCACTTAGGGACATCCTGCTGATGCAATAGTTTCATGGCTTTAAAAACAGAAGTCCATCCCTCCTAGAAAATGGACTGATTGACAAAAGTAGCTGTCAGCAGCGACTCCACCTCTGTCAAAAGAATTTTAATTACCAGTATAGATGGGAAAAACCTGTAGGATGTTGGTACTCTCTGTATTGATATTTCAAAGTTTTGTCCCATCCACATAAGCACTTAAATTACTTTAAGCGTTCACTGAGGTGGGTAATTAGTAACCAGTCACTCTCTTGGTGTCAGCTCAGGGTCATTTCCTTAATGTAAATAGACCCTCAGAGGGGGCTGTTTACAGTGCCTTCTACTTTTACTTTTTTCCAGGCTTTGTTGCGGATGCAGCCCCAGAAAACGTTAGGGTTAAGCCCTGATTTATTTATTTATTTATTTATTTATTTAAAAAAAAAAAAGGAAAGAGAGAGAGAGAGCCCTCAATTTTAAAGAAATTTTTAAAACGTATATAAGCAGAAGTCCTCTCTCTTCCCCTGCCTCAAATTAAATGATTTCAGAAAAATAACATTTTTATATATATATATATAAGATACCCAGAGGCACTGGTTTGCATTAGGGCTTAATTTCCAGCTAAATTAAAAATCAAATCCAGGCATTTTGAATGCCTAAGGGGCACAAAAGCAGCACCCAAAATCGTTAACTTTTGCACCTTTTATAATATATCCCAAACTGGTCAGATTTGTTTTTCAAAATTTTGTAGTAAAATAAAAGTGCTCTTTGAGGAAAATCTATGCAATTAAACAGCAGATGCTTAACCCCTGAAAAATAGAGGCTTATAACAGAAGTGCTGATAGACCCTTAACCATAGCATCATTAGCAGCAGGTGCTGCTAGAGTTATTAGTTTTCTAAATAGTTTTAATGTAAACAGTATTCTTAAGCTCTAAGTGTAGCATAATGGTTGGGATTTGCTCTTTAATGCTTTTAGAAAGATACAGCTCATTTAAAATAGCTGGTAGATACAGAAAGCATAAATATACAATAAGTTTAGACACTGATTGTACTAAATGCAACAATACAAAGAAGCAAACAGGAACACAAATGGTAACACAATAAAACTGTATTACATTTGTGCTTCAAATATTACAATACATTATATACAATAGTCCAAAATAAACATCTCATGCCAAATGACACAAAAAGAAACAAAAAATCCCAAACAAACCAAAAACCCCAAGAGCAAGCAAAAAGAATCCAGCTGTATGTACAGTACCTTTTTAATTAACATTCAACTCTGAACTGGAGCAATTTTCACTACATACAGATGCAGTCCGCCTTTTATTTCACGCAACCATTCTGTCTCCCTATATCTATACTATTCAGTAGGTTCCTGTGTCATTTCTTATATACACATTGAGCAAAAAAGATAAAAGAACATAGTGCTTTGTATTCTTAATGATGTGGCATCAGATCAGCGAACCTGGGGTGCATAACCTTCTTTCATTAAACCCTCCTCATAGTCTGTCTGGCACAGAATCATGTTGTTCTTCAGGAAAAATTTGTCTCCAACGCAAAATCTGAAATTACAATAATAAAGGAAAAAAGAAGGTAGTTTCAGGATGAATGATGTGATATGATCTTACTCGTAAGGATTGCACAAGTGTTCACAATTTTGTTGTACTGACCACATGGCTCACACCTCTGCTGTCTGTCGCAGCACAGACAGGCACGTGTGCATGTATGTGAAAGCCCAGCATAGAAATTGCTCTGGTATCAGAATTAATCCTGTGCTTTCAACAAAATCTAGCACATTCAAGCTCTTTTGCTTCCCCAGCCAAAGACTTCATTTAAAGCCCACTGAAGACTGTGGGAGTCTTGGATCAGGTCACTAGCACACAGATAAAACAGAATAAATATTCCAGTGAAAAGTAAATGTCCTTCTTTCACGCAAATCAGAAGGAAAACAAAGTGATTATATGCAGTAGGAAGCTCATCTGAGATATGTTACATTTGTCTTGTGCAGGCATACTGGTAAGAATTTGTTATATTCCAGTTGGATATTTTACTAGAATTCATTTAAGCTGGTGGTTCTGAGAACCGTTTCTAGCACACACACACAACTTTACATATCCTGTGGTGCAGACTAGACACACACAGGCAAGTATGCAGAGAAACCATTTTCTTTTTTCCGGTAGAAGTTGATTATAAATTTAGCTACTCAGCTAACTACTCTCTCTCTTGTGGCATCAGTATACCTACCTTGTTTTACTGTTATGTGCATCAAAATGATCTGATTGCTACAAAACTCTACTGTGATATTTCATTGGATTTTCTCTGGTGAGTAGGAAAATCACGAAATGTTAATGCTTCTGGCTGGCTGGCTTCAAACTTTTGACTAAAGTAGGATTTCCCAGCTAAGCAGTATGCTTGAATATAAGAAGGCTCTTCATTGCCAGCCCCTCAACCCTTCCCCCTGACAAAGCCAATCTTCTTGAAGATACTTAGGGAGCAAGTGAATAGGGCCAATGCATAGAAAAAGAGTTTCCCTAGTGACTGCCTTGGCAGGGTTGTGTGCCTTTGTTTATAGTGAACTCTCCAGCTATAAAATATATTGGGAGACACTGATCAGATTATACCAATTAAAATGAAAGAAAGTAACCTAAATGAACCCCTTAACACTCATGTGAATAAATGAACCCGGTTTCTACCAGCTAATTATGGATCTCACTACATAAAGTATTGTTTAATGTGTAACAGATTATAATGTCCTTTTTTGTATCATTTCCAAATGATGACATCTTGGACACAATTAGGGTCAGATATAAATGCTTGTGTTGTTTATGGCAGATTTAACAACAGAGTAGCTATGGGAATAGCTCTATATGTATTTAATTGTAACAATTTAACCTTCAAATAGTGGTGCCTGCTGTAGTTAACCCAGTAAAACTACATAAATAACACAGGTTGACCTGTCTGACCTCTGATAGTGGCCTCTCTTTATCAGATCGTCAATTTCTAATGATGTTCAAGCAGAAATCTTGGTGAATTGTCACAGATTAAATTGTGTATTGAAAGCAGTCCTTTAATGTTTTGTGAAGTTGGAGGTTTAAATGAGTAGCAGTTGGACTGATTTACATTTGTGAAGATTGGAATGCTAGACAAACAGTGAACCCATTTATTTTCCAACTGGGTAGCTTTGGAAATTTATCCTTATGCTAGCTAAATAGATAGAGGGAAAATAGTGTAATAAAAAAGTGGATTGAAAAGAATTAGCTCTGCTCTTAAAGGAAAATTGGTTTGTTTATTTGTGGACTTTTTTTTCTGTAGGATTACTGCCTGCTGCTGATGATGATTGAAAATAGAGATTACTGAATGATCCTGATATCTTTAAGTTACTTATGGTCAAGACTCTTTTATAGAATTTACAGGTTCCTGCTATTCTTCCCACCCCAATCCTGGTATATTTGGCTACTAACAACATGAAAGTATTTTGCATAGTTATGCTGAAATGCAGAATTCCTGAAGCAGAGAAGTTATTTGGCAGTTTCTCTAGTTTCAGTCTTCTGTATTTTTGTTCATTGACAGCAATGCTAGCAAAAATTCTTTTGTGCATTTTACCAGATTATGTAAAGGAGCCTTAAGTAGTGCTGATAAATAAAGGTGTTTTTCCTAAAGAAGTCACATTTTAAAGGAAAATTTAAGAATAGTCCTTAGTTTCTCTTAAATGAACATACGTATTAATATGGACTAAAGCAGTTACGTATTGTGACAAATCAGTCACTCCACTACAGTTTGCCCAAGGATTACTGATGAGACCGAGTGGGAGACGTCCGGCCAGCAGTGCCCACCTCATCAGAAGGTTATTGCACAGCAGACCAGCTCTCCTCATGGGTCAGGCACCAGTGGGAGACACAACCACCTCTGCTCGTCCAGCAGAGAGCACAAACTCTGCTGTGAATGTTATTCAGGTACATATTCCTTTCTGTTCCAACATAACACAGAGTTTAGTAGACTAGTTTGTTTAAAATATTTAGTTAATGAAAACTACGCTCCTGAAGTGCAATTCACTTGCACAACAATACTTTCACATGTGGCTTCTTGCAACATTGCTTGCATCAAAATCCTGGCTGAAAGATTTTCTTTCTCAGTCCTCAGAGAAGTGCCACAGTTTGAATTAAACTATACCAGCTACACCAGGGAGTCAGAATGCCTTTCCCAATAAAAAATGTCAATGCCTTTTGCTTTTGCTATGTTAATATGTCGAGCCAGGAATGCTCTACCTATGTCTACATGGCATTTGACAGCTTTATGCATGAGTGGCTTTAAACATACACAGTTCCACAAATCATTTACCTTCCAAGTGTACAGCTGTCTTGCAGAGAGGCTGCCAGTGGCCTGTCTAGACATGCTTGCCTGTGGGGTGAGGGTCTGTCTGTATGGTAAGACACCCTCTGGGTTCATCTGGGGCTGTGTGTGCATGCTGAGGGTGATCCTCTGTGCCTTGGGGGAAACCTATTACTTGTGCTACTTACGGTCCAAATTCGGCAAACATTTTCATATTGTGAAAGCTCAGCAACCAAAACTTATTGGCAAGAAGTGACGAGTCTTGCATGTGTCTCTGGGTGTTAAATGTGTGAATTATGCACTCATTAGGTGACAAAGAGGTAAGCACCAGGTGAAAAACAGAAATGCGGCATGCTAGCTCCCAAATACAATTAGACAAGGCAAATAAATGGATGAAGTATGCCAAATTCTGTCCATTCACACTTTCAACCTTATCTGACTCTCAGAAGCAGATTTAGCCTCTTCTGAAGTCAAAGAGCTAAATCTTGCAACGACTTCAGATTGGGTTTGGACACTCCAGGATTTAAACCTGGCTCAGCTTCAAAATGGAAGGGTACATTCAAACCTAGCCCTCCAACTCCAGTAAGTGTTGTTTGGGTTTTTTTTTTATGGAATTGGCATAGGATGTAAATGAGGGCACAATCTGGGTACGTATATCAAATGGAGTCAAGGAGCATATTGAGATGACACTGGGTTAGGAGTATAAAATGAGGCAAGACTATTACTCTTCTAGCAGGCAGATGGTAGTCTTTGGCCTTTCCTAAAACTCTCAACCTATTTATTTAATAGGCATGCAAGATGGACAGGAAAAAATATACAATAGGCTGCATTAACATGCCAGATTGCATTTACCACCATAAACTGATAATACTACTTTTGACACGACTGTGTTATTAGTAGAATGACCACTATAATTAACCTACATCCTAGAACTCCTGTCATATTTTACAATGGCAAAAGGAAGGCCATTTATGTTACAAATGACCTCTGTTACCACCTTGTTTGGAAGGGAAAGGTGTGCCTAGAGTAATCACAAGAAGTATAAAACTTCAATTTTGAGAAATAGCTATTTCATTGTTCAGAACAGATATTTAAGGAGATCTCAATGTTGTCTGTCATCTTTTCTGATGTACAGGACATGTCAAGCTACCAAAGACTTCTTAAGAAAGAGAAATATTGCTGTGAACAAAGATGGCTATGCCTCCTCTGGTAATGTCAGATCTTTTTTCTTGTAAAAGAAACAAAATCTGGAAGCATTTAATTGATTTCCTCTAGGATAAAGAAAGCTCAGACTTACCACACCCTGACCCTTCCCCTCTGCTTTGTGCACTCAGTGATGTAACTTGTCCTCTCTTTTTCCTCCTTTCCTCAAGCTCATTTGAGTTTCCAGTACAACTCTAATTAATATTAATCTATATGCACGACTAAGAGAACAAAGCCACTCTTTTACATCACAGTTCATTAGTCCACACCTATGGTTTACTAATTCTATGGTTCTGTCAAAATGTCCATTAATTGTCAAAGGCTGGAAAGTGGGAGCTATACCTGTACATTTTTATCAGTACAATGTAGTATATATACATACAGAATCCCAGTTCAACTTAAAATGACAAACCTCAACTCGGTGTGTTCTTCATTTACTATTTTTTTTAAAGCAGGTATGGAAAATGTACTAATTTTTATTCTAAATGTAGAGACACTCAAAGAAAATCAGCAGTATTCAGATCTTCAGAATTTTTAAAATCACCACTCATACAAAAATCTAATGTTGGTGTTTGAAATAAGGAGGACCCTGGCATCCGCATTCCCTCCCCGCCACTTGACAAAGAACAAAGGTAGCGTTGTGTGGACATTTTACAGTTTATACTGGAGGTGTTTACAGCTACATCAGGACAGCAATTTGAATGAGTGTGTAACCATTTTCAGTCCAGTTCCCATTAAAATAAAGGCTGTTTTGGATAGAACAGTTAATTTAAACACCCCTCAGTGACAACAGATGGGGGTTTTAAACCATACCCTGAGTTGTCTTCAAACGGCAGAGAGAAAATATCACAGAAGTATGGAACAAGCTGCTAAAGCAGCCGACAGAGAATAAAAGGAAGGACATGGAAACTCTGGGAAGTGGGAAAGCCAAAGGCAGACTGACATCATCACTGTAGTCAAAAGTGTCAAGCAAAGATACAGCTGAGCCCACTTACAAGATTTTCTATTCCATCTTGCTAGTCACACACATGCAACCTGACAAAGTGTGAAAGGCAGTGTCTGTTTACAAGTTTATTCTTCCAGTGGTTTCCAATTTTTTCTTTAAATTTTCTGCAGAAACGAACTATATTGAGGCCACTACCAATGTGAGATGAAGTAAGTGCTTCTGAGGAGAAGTTTAGTACGTTTACAGAGGAGAAAGGGGAGCACTCACACCATTAAGATGACTGTCAGTAAACTCTGCAGGTATTTAAGAGATTGAAAAACTTCGAATTAGAAGTAAATCAGAGACATGAAAGATAAGGGGATGCTAAAACCTTTAGGCTAGGAGCAGAACTTAATAATCACAAAATCCCTACAGCTTTTCGCATTAGTATCAAGAAAAAAAATGGGGAAAATATATCAAAACCTGTCTGGACAGAACAATTAGATCCTAGAGCTGAATAGCTTTATGAAAGTGAAAATACGAGGCAGTGCCTATTTGATACCAGGGGACTAGGGTTGGTGGCTCAGGAGATCTCTTTCAGTCCGGTCTATGTCTACAGTCCTGTCTACAGTCTGTCTTCCTAGAACACCGTGTGAGACAATGTGTTTTGCTTCTCACTCTGAAAATGTAGCCTTCAGAAGGCTAATAGAAGACAGGCACATTATGAGTTAGTTCAGGGATGGAGCTTATGGCCCAAACAAAGGTCCTCTGAAATGAAAGGGGTCTGACTACTATCCACACTGAGACTTGAGCTGGATGGTGAGCTGTAGATACTCAAACATAATAAAGCAAACAGTGAAGTTGTACATAAAAGCAGAAAAATCACTGAATCTTTCACAAAAAAGCACTAGGCAAAAACGGGCAGGCCTCCCTCTCACTGGGCCAGGATCAACTGTTTAAAGGGTAGGAATATGAAGGTCATACAACAGCAAGACTGAAAAACAGGCTGCCTCAAGAATCAGTGTGATATGAGTTCATGTAGTTACTAGGTAGCTTGGAAGGCAGAAAGGACTGGAAGGGGCAACTAGGCACAGAACATCACAAGAAATTCAGTGTTGGAAAAGACAATGTAATGCAAACTGAAGAATAAGTTTAGTCTACTTACGGACACTGCATATATTCTGTTAGGAAAAAAACTAAATGGTAGATGATAACTGAAATTCTGAAATATGGAACAGAACCCAGAGCATTATATACGCTGTGGTAGTACTCCAGATATGTTGTACTTTTACTGGTATAAAGAATGACTAAAAAGATTTAAAATTTAATTGGGGAAGTGAATGTGAAGGTGGGGAATAAAGTCAAAATACAGGTCTTGAAATAGCTAGTTAGCCTTGGTACCTCCATTGGTGATTTTTGGATATTGCTAATGTGTTTGCAAATAAAAATACTCTCTTCAGTAAATAAATTCCACATAAGGGATAATGGCTGGAGTGAAAGAAAAGAGCAGATCTAAAAAACTTCAATAACATTATTTTGCATACAAAGGGTCAGCATGGAATAAAGAAAGAAAATTAAACTATCTTGTAAACTTATCCTCACTCAGAATCTGCTGTTTCGTTTTGATTAGCTTAACTAGAGGAAGAGAAAAGGATCCTGAGAAGGGCAACTGTAATTATTAATGTCATGCTGACTGACAAGATTATCTAGTTTAAAAGAAAAAGAGGTTTCATAGCAAATATAAAAAACCTCCAAAACTGGTGATGGGTCAGGTGTTTAGCATTTCTGGGTTTTATTGTTATACAAGTAACGCAAATTAAAATTTTAAAGCTATTTATTAATGGGAGAATGTAGTCAGTGTGATGCTTTGCCATAGGAACCACAGAAGATCTACACTGGAGCATCCATGAAATAGGATTTATTATAAAAACCAACAAAATTAATTGTTCAGACTGTCACCAGCCCCAAATTGTGAGGAAGAAAGGTACCCTACAGGCAGTCTGTTTTATTAGGCTCCATGAGAGCTACTGCAATATAATCAGGATTAGGGCCACTTTTGAGAATTTCTGAAATTCTTTGAAACTTCCAGAACTGCTCCCTGTTTTGACTAGATGAATTAGACTGTATTTCAGGTAAATCAATTATTTTGTTCCCACTCTAAGACTCCTGTAAGACTATTTCAGCAACCCTTTGCCCAAACTACATGCAAAGTAAAAATCAAACAGAAGACTAGATTGAAGGCTCAGGAATGACAAAGCTAAGAATAATTAAATATCCCAGGAAAGCTCTGTTTCAGAAGAACCTAACAGCACTTTTCCAGGGGGATCAGTGGTCCTAGGGCACAGTATGATACATACTGGCTGCAAAGTGAAATTGTACATTAGTCCACCCTTTGTAGCAGTAAAAGAGGAATATTAAAAATAATCACAACAGCTTTGCTTTGGGGGGGAGAGGGGGGCGAGAAAAAAAAGTTCCTTTCCTCAAAACCAAGAGTGCTACCTATGATGATGACAATCTTTTGCACTCAGGGTAACAAACACTGTCTGATTTGCTTGACTGATGAAGATTAGCTGACTTCTTACATTAAAGAAGTTTGTCTTGTATGGGCCGAAGTGACAAGACAATAACTAAGTGCTAATTGTGCATAACCAACACTAAAGATATGCAGCCCCATTATGGCATGTAATAAATGAAGCGAACAACAGAAATATATTAGGCACTTTAATAATGATACTAGAACTGTGGTTTGAAAAAATCAGGGATCTGAAGTGTTTAAAGAAACAAAACCTAAGAGTGTGCGTGTGTCTTACTTAAGTTGGTACTACAAGAGGCTCTGTCTGCCTTAGAATAACGCCTCTTAGTTCTGTGGCAAGACAAAATTGATATAGGACTTTGAATAGCATTAGAACCTATAATTACTTTGCATTATTATATAGTTTAAGCAGTGGTTATTACTTGCCTGGTATTTTAATTTCCCATGCAACATGATGAAAAAGGTCAATTTGGCTTTTTTTAAAGAGCGTAATCGTAGTGTGCTACACTTATTAGCGGCTGTACATTTTATGGTTCTTTAGGGATGTTTGATTTTTAAATGACTACAGTGTACCAAAATAATACACTGTAGGACAAGGTGAGTTAGCAAAGCTTATTTAGAGCTGTATCTAACTTTGTCGTGTTAAACTATAATCCATTTTTTGTTACTTCCCTAGAAGTGTACATCTTGTGTTTCTTGCCACCTGAAAAATGAAAAAAATATGAATGCTATAAAACTCTAAATAGGATCATGTAATAATAATAATAATGAAAATTACATTTTCATTAAAAATAATGAAATTAATAGGTACAATAAGGAGTGGACATAATTGGTTCTCTCATTTCCTAGACCTTATAGAAGTCACTGGCAAAGCTGCTAGCAGCTCTCATGGACTCAGAAGTGGTGCTCTCGGTGAAATCTCTGACAGGATTTGGCCACCACTCTGAATGTAGTTGCTGTAAGTTTGGCTGTATTCACCTCTGAAAATTCAGTTATTACAATTTTACCATTTTTGACATTCATTATGCAACTGTACCATATGGGTGACGCTTCAGAACAAAGTGTCAGGTTTGGATCCTTGGGATTTTTATAACCTACAGTCAGGATATGGAAATAAAAATATGGCATAAGAAATTCAATGCTACTATAAAGAAAATGGTGGGAACAACATCTTTTAAATGTAAATGATTACAGTTCTGGCAACAGAAAGAAACAACATGTACTTTAAAAGAAATACTTGTAATAAAAATGAAGAATTAAAGTGAAATTAATGTAATAATGACAAATGGTACTGCTATGCTCTTCTGCAGAAAAGGATCTCGAAGTCCTTTATAAATATTAATTAATAAAACTTGACAGACAGCCTTTTGAAGGAAAGGAAGTAACATTATTCTTTTTTATTGATGCAGGATTTGAGGTACAAAAAGTTTTCTGGCCAAGGTCATGAAAGATATTTTGTATCAGTCCCGGGAAAAATATCCAGGTCCTACTGTCAATCTTGGGTTTCCACTACAGGTAGGTGTTTCCTCTTCACTTGAATGTATGCCTGCACCAGTGCCGAATTAGCACTTAGTTTATGGAACAGACTCAAGGAATTCTCTTACCTCTGATTACAAAGTTGACATGCAAAACAGTCCAGGTGATAAACATTGTCCTTTGCTCTCATCACCATCTCAAAAGCAGGTATGAGTTTACTGCAGGCAGCACAGTTTCCTGTAACGCCAAATAACCTGGAGATACAGAAAGAGATATATTCCTGAAGATGCTTAACTGAAAAGAAAACCACACTTGTTTTTTTTTAATTCCCCCCCCCCAGCAGTTGCCTGGCCTTTGACTGACTTCCCAGCACACCTCCCTTTGGAAAGGCTGGTCTTCGGTGGTACAAGTCTGCCCAATTTACAATACAAAGGAACAGTCCTTTTTGCCGGAGAGAGCTTTATGAAGCAGTGACAGACTAATATTGCACCTATTGTGATGTTATTTTTTTCTTCAGGTTGTACTGACCTTTCTTGATAAAAGAAACATCTTGTTAAACTAAACAAAGAAATAGTAAACACATTAGGGATGTTACATAACTGTGCAGACAGAGGTCAAGCTGTTTGCATACGTGGGAAGAGTCTTCTGCTTGGATCCCGTCGTACAGACAAGAGCCACATAACCTTGGCTTTCTGTGCTATTTATTATTAAAACACACTTTAGCTAGAAAAGAAATAACACTTGAAAAAGCCAATATTCTTCGCATTTTTGACATCTAGTGCTAAAAGCTTTACCACTATTATTAAAAGAACATTTTATGAACAAGTCATTTAAATCGTCAGAAAGCATTAGTGGTTCATGCACCTTACAACCCTATACCATAGTTATTGCTATGATTATGTTATTCAGGTAGCACATTAAAGTAAATGAGGCTGTAAACTATATATAGTCACATCAGGAGTAGATGTATAAAATGCTGTAAGAACAATACGAAATGCTTTTTTTGCCAGACAGCTATATAAATTTTTTTAAACATTTTCTTTGTTAAAGGTTTTTCAATACTTTTCAAGTGGGTGTATTACAAAAAACCCAAACATACATATGCATCCTTTTGTGACACAGAAGGATTATAATGAACAAGAAAAAATACGTTAGCTCTACATCTTTGAAACTAAGTTTATTTAAACTACTTAATAGTTGTGATGGATTATTAAAAGTAATGCTCTGCTTGTGCATAGCAGTTAATGCTGTTTTAACTATGAAGCACACTAGATGAGAACGCCACATCTGCCAGTTTTCTTTTTTTTCCTCAACATCAGGCTGACAGCAGAAAAATATAATGGCTCTCGAGGGAAACACCAAATTAAAAGCAGTTCTAAACTAATGAATTCAAAGGTACTCTGTAGAAAATTCAGTTTGGTAACATAAAAATGAACGCAGTTTTTTAATCACGTCCCTCCATTTTACTGAATTTCATGGGTTACCAACAAGTCTGCTTAATTCCAAATCCTTTTACCTTCTGCTTCTACTTAAGGTGTTCTGACTACATAATACGTGCCTGTTTATTTTTAAAGTTG